>NC_054475.1:69006081-69306081 GCF_017639515.1 Carcharodon carcharias
TGAGCAGAGAGTTTGTGAGACTGTGAGCAGAGAGTTTGTGAGACTGTGAGCAGAGAGTTTGTGAGACTGTGAGCAGAGGCTTTGTGAGACTGTGAGCAGGAGGCGTTGTGAGACTGTGAGCAGAGTGTGTGTGAGACTAGTGAGCAGAGTGTGTGGTGAGACTGTGAGCATAGAACATTTAGACGTGAGCATAGAGCGTGTTGAGACTGTGAGCATGAGCGTGTGATACTGTGGAGCATATAGCGTGTGAGAACTGTGAGCATAGAAGCGTGTGAGACTGTGATCATAGAGCGTGTGAGACTGTGAGCATAGAAGCGTGTGAGACTGTGAGCATAGAGCGTGTGAGACTGTGAGCATAGAGCCGTGTGAGACTGTGAGCAGAAGCGGTTGAGACTGTGAGCATAGAGCTGTGGCGAACTGTGAGCATAGAGCGTGTGCGACTGTGACCAGAGAGAGTGTGAGTTGGAACCAGAGAGCGCGTAAGAACGTGAGCAGAGAAATTGTGAGACTGTGTAGCATGAGAGTGTGAGACTGTGAGCATAGGTCTGTGAGACTGTGAGCAGAGAGAGGTGAGACTGTGAGCATAGGGAGTGTGAGACTGTGAGCATAGAGAGTGTGAGACAGTGAGCATAGAGATTGTGCGACTGTGAGCGGAGAGAGTGTGAGACTGTGAGCATAGAGAGTGTGAGACTGTGAGCATAGAGAGTGTGAGACTGGGGGCATCGAGAGTGTGAGAATGTGAGCATAGAGATTGTGCAACTGCGAGCAGAGAGAGTGTGAGACTGTGAGCAGAGATGGTGTGAGACTGTGAGCAGAGATGGTGTGAGACTGTGAGCAGAGATGGTGTGAGACTGTGAGCATAGAGTGTGTGAGACTGTGAGCATAGAGTGTGTGAGACTGTGAGCAGAGAGAGTGTGAGACTGTGAGCAGAGAGTGTGTGAGACTGTGAGCAGAGAGAGTGTGAGACTGGGAGAAGAGAGTTTGTGAGACTGTGAGCAGAGAGTTTGTGAGACTGTGAGCAGAGAGTTTGTGAGACTGTGAGCAGAGAGTTTGTGAGACTGTGAGCAGAGAGTTTGTGAGACTGTGAGCAGAGAGTTTGTGAGACTGTGAGCAGAGAGTTTGTGAGACTGTGAGCAGAGAGTGTGTGAGACTATGAGCAGAGTGTGTGTGAGACTGTGAGCAGAGAGCGTGTGAGACTGTGAGCAGAGAGTTTGTGAGACTGTGAGCAGAGGCTTTGTGAGACTGTGAGCAGAGTGTGTGTGAGACTGTGAGCAGAGTGTGTGTGAGACTGTGAGCATAGAACATTTGAGACTGTGAGCATAGAGAGTGTGAGACTGTGAGCATAGAGCGTGTGAGACTGTGAGCGGAGAGTTTGTGAGACTGTGAGCAGAGAGTTTGTGAGACTGTGAGCAGAGTGTCTGAGACTGTGAGCAGAGTGTCTGAGACTGTGAGCAGAGTGTGAGAGACTGTGAGCAGAGTGTGTGAGACTGTGGGCAGAGGAAGTGAGAGACTGTGAGCAGATTGTGTGTGAGACTGTGAGCAGAGAGTGTGTGAGACTGTGAGCAAAGTGTGTATGAGACTGTGAGCAGAGAGTGCGTGTGACTGTGAGCAGAGAGAGTGTGAGACTGTGAGCAGAGTGTGTGAGACTGTGAGCGGAGAGAGTGTGAGACTGTGAGCGGAGAGAGTGTGAGACTGTGAGCGGAGAGAGTGTGAGACTGTGAGCGGAGAGAGTGTGAGACTGTGAGCGGAGAGAGTGTGAGACTGTGAGCAGAGAGTTTGTGAGACTGTGAGCAGAGAGTTTGTGAGACTGTGAGCAGAGAGTTTGTGAGACTGTGAGCAGAGAGTTTGTGAGACTGTGAGCAGAGGCTTTGTGAGACTGTGAGCAGAGGCTTTGTGAGACTGTGAGCAGAGTGTGTGTGAGACTATGAGCAGAGTGTGTGTGAGACTGTGAGCATAGAACATTTGAGACTGTGAGCATAGAACATTTGAGACTGTGAGCATAGAGCGTGTGAGACTGTGAGCATAGAGCGTGTGAGACTGTGAGCATAGAGCGTGTGAGACTGTGAGCATAGAGCGTGTGAGACAGTGAGCAGATAGTGTGTGAGACTATGAGCAGAGACTTGGTGAGACTGTGAGCAGAGAGAGTGTGAGGACTGTGAGCAGAGAGAGTGTGAGACTGTGAGCAGAGAGGTGTGAGACTGTGAGCAGAGAGGTGTGAGTTTTGAGAAAAGAGTGTGTTAGACTGTGAGCAGAGAGTTTGTGAGACTGTGAGCAGAGAGTTTGTGAGACTGTGAGCAGAGAGTTTGTGAGACTGTGAGCAAGAGTTTGTGAGACTGTGAGCAGAGAGTTTGTGAGACTGTGAGCAGAGAGTTGTGAGACTGTGAGCAGAAAGTTTGTGAGACTGTGGGCGAGAGAGTGGTGAGACCTGTGGCAGAGAGAGTGATGAGACTGTGAGCAGAGAGTGTGAGACTGTGAGCACCGAGAGTGTGAGACTGTGAGCATAGAGATTGTGCGACTGTGAGCAGAGAGGTGTGTGAGACTGTGAGCAGAGAGGTGTGAGACTGTGAGCAGAGAGTGTGAGACTGTGAGCAGAGATGGTGTGAGACTGTGAGCATAGAGTGTGTGAGACTGTGAGCATAGAGTGTGTGAGACTGTGAGCAGAGAGAGTGTGAGACTGTGAGCAGAGAGTGTGTGAGACTGTGAGCAGAGAGAGTGTGAGACTGTGAGCAGAGAGTTTGTGAGACTGTGAGCAGAGAGTTTGTGAGACTGTGAGCAGAGAGTTTGTGAGACTGTGAGCAGAGAGTTTGTGAGACTGTGAGCAGAGAGTTTGTGAGACTGTGAGCAGAGAGTTTGTGAGACTGTGAGCAGAGAGTTTGTGAGACTGTGAGCAGAGAGTTTGTGAGACTGTGAGCAGAGAGTTTGTGAGACTGTGAGCAGAGAGTTTGTGAGACTGTGAGCAGAGAGTTTGTGAGACTGTGAGCAGAGAGTTTGTGAGACTGTGAGCAGAGGCTTTGTGAGACTGTGAGCAGAGGCTTTGTGAGACTGTGAGCAGAGAGTTTGTGAGACTGTGAGCAGAGAGTGTGTGAGACTATGAGCAGAGTGTGTGTGAGACTGTGAGCATAGAACGTTTGAGACTGTGAGCATAGAGCGTGTGAGACTGTGAGCGGAGAGTTTGTGAGCCTGTGAGCAGAGAGTTTGTGAGATTGTGAGCAGAGTGTCTGAGACTGTGAGCAGAGTGTCTGAGACTGTGAGCAGAGTGTGAGAGACTGTGAGCAGAGTGTGAGAGACTGTGGGCAGAGGAAGTGAGAGACTGTGAGCAGATTGTGTGTGAGACTGTGAGCAGAGAGTGTGTGAGACTGTGAGCAAAGTGTGTATGAGACTGTGAGCAGAGAGTGTGTGTGACTGTGAGCAGAGAGAGTGTGAGACTGTGAGCAGAGTGTGTGAGACTGTGAGCGGAGAGAGTGTGAGACTGTGAGCGGAGAGAGTGTGAGACTGTGAGCGGAGAGAGTGTGAGACTGTGAGCGGAGAGAGTGTGAGACTGTGAGCAGAGATTGTGTGAGACTATGAGCAGAGACTTGGTGAGACTGTGAGCAGAGTGTGTGAGACTGTGAGCAGAGAGAGTGTGAGACTGTGAGCAGAGAGTGTGTGAGACTGTGAGCAAAGTGTGTATGAGACTGTGAGCAGAGAGTGTGTGAGACTATGAGCAGAGACTTGGTGAGACTGTGAGCAGAGTGTGTGAGACTGTGAGCAGAGAGTGTGTGAGACTGTGAGCAGAGAGAGTGTGAGACTGTGAGCAGAGAGTTTGTGAGACTGTGAGCAGAGAGTTTGTGAGACTGTGAGCAGAGAGTTTGTGAGACTGTGAGCAGAGAGTTTGTGAGACTGTGAGCAGAGAGTTTGTGAGACTGTGAGCAGAGAGTTTGTGAGACTGTGAGCAGAGAGTTTGTGAGACTGTGAGCAGAGAGTTTGTGAGACTGTGAGCAGAGAGTTTGTGAGACTGTGAGCAGAGAGTTTGTGAGACTATGAGCAGAGACTTGTGAGACTATGAGCAGAGAGTTGTGAGACTGTGAGCAGAGAGTTTGTGAGACTGTGAGCAGAGAGTTTGTGAGACTGTGAGCAGAGAGTTTGTGAGACTGTGAGCAGAGAGTTTGTGAGATTGTGAGAAGAGAGTTTGTGAGACTGTGAGCAGAGATTTTGTGAGACTGTGAGCAGAGACTGTGTCAGACTATGAGCAGAGTGTGTGTCAGACTGTGAGCATAGAACGTTTGAGACTGTGAGCATAGAGCATGTGAGACTGTGAGCATAGAGCGTTTGAGACTGTGAGCATAGAGCGTTTGAGACTGTGAGCATAGAGCGTGTGAGACTGTGACCATAGAGCGTGTGAGACTGTGACCATAGAGCGTGTGAGACTGTGACCAGAGAGAGTGTGAGATGTAAACCAGAGAGCGCATGAGATTGTAAGCAGAGAGAGTGTGAAACTGTGAGGATGGAGCGTGTGAGACTGTGAGCATAGAGTCTGTGAGACTGTGAGCATAGAGCGGGTGAGACTGTGAGCATAGAGCGGGTGAGACTGTGAGCATAGAGCGGGTGAGACTGTGAGCAGAGAGATTGTGCGACTGTGAGCAGAGAGAGTGTGAGACTGTGAGCAGAGAGAGTGTGAGACTGGGAGCAGAGAGTGTGTGAGACTGTGAGCACAGATTGTGTGAGACTGTGAGCATAGAGAGTGTGAGTCTGTGAGCATAGAGAGTGTGAGACTGTGAGCATAGAGAGTGTGAGACTGTGAGCATAGAGATTGTGCGACTGTGAGCAGAGAGAGTGTGAGACTGTGAGCAGAGAGTGTGTGAGACTGTGAGCAGAGAGTGTGTGAGACTGTGAGCAGTGATCGTGTGAGACTGTGAGCAGAGAGTGTGTGAGACTGTGAGCATAGAGTGTGTGAGACTGTGAGCATAGAGTGTGTGAGATGGTGAAGAGAGACAGTGTGAGACGGTGACAAGAGAGAGTGTGAGAATGTGAGCAGAGAGAGTGTGAGACTGTGAGCAGAGAGAGTGAGAGACTGTGAGCGGATAGTGTGTGAGACTGTGAGCAGTGAGTGTGTGAGACTGTGAGCAGAGAGTGTGTGAGAATGTGAGCAGAGAGAGGGTGAGACTGTGAGCAGAGAGAGTGTGAGACTGTGAGCAGAGAGAGTGTGAGACTGGGAGCAGAGAGTGTGTGAGACTGGGAGCCGAGAGTGTGTGAGACTGTGAGCACAGAGTGTGTGAGACTGTGAGCAGAGTGTGTGTGAGACTGTGAGCAGAGAGTGTGTGAGACTGTGAGCAGAGAGTTTGTGAGACTGTGAGCAGAGAGTTTGTGAGACTGTGAGCAGAGAGTTTGTGAGACTGTGAGCAGAGAGTTTGTGAGACTGTGAGCAGAGAGTTTGTGAGACTGTGAGCAGAGAGTTTGTGAGACTGTGGGCAGAGTGTGTGAGACTGTGGGCAGAGAGAGTGTGAGACTGTGAGCAGATAGTGTGTGAGACTGTGAGCAGAGAGTGTGTGAGACTGTGAGCAGAGAGTGTGTGAGACTGTGAGCAGAGAGTGTGTGAGACTGTGAGCAGAGAGTGTGTGAGACTGTGAGCAAAGTGTGTATGAGACTGTGAGCAGAGAGTGTGTGAGACTATGAGCAGAGACTTGGTGAGACTGTGAGCAGAGTGTGTGAGACTGTGAGCAGAGAGAGTGTGAGACTGTGAGCAGAGAGAGTGTGAGCCCGTGAGCAGAGAGTTTGTGAGACTGTGAGCAGAGTGTGTGAGACTGTGGGCAGAGAGAGTGAGAGACTGTGAGCAGAGAGTGTGTGAGACTGTGAGCACAGTGTGTATGAGACAGTGAGCAGATAGTGTGTGAGACTATGAGCAGAGACTTGGTGAGACTGTGAGCAGAGAGTGTGTGAGCCTGTGAGCAGAGAGTGTGTGAGCCTGTGAGCAAAGAGTGTGTGAGACTGTGAGCAGAGAGTTTGTGAGACTGTGAGCAGAGAGTTTGTGAGACTGTGAGCAGAGAGTTTGTGAGACTGTGAGCAGAAGTTTGTGAGACTGTGGGCAGAAAGTTTGTGAGACTGTGGGCAGAGTGTGTGAGACTGTGGGCAGAGAGAGTGAGAGACTGTGAGCAGATAGTGTGTGAGACTGTGAGCAGAGAGAGTGTGAGACTTTGAGCAAACTGTGTATGAGACTGTGAGCAGAGAGTGTGTGAGACTATGAGCAGAGACTTGGTGAGACTGTGAGCAGAGAGTGTGAGCCTGTGAGCAGAGAGTGTGTGAGCCTGTGAGCAGAGAGTGTGTGAGCCTGTGAGCAGAGAGTGTGTGAGCCTGTGAGCAGAGAGTGTGTGAGCCTGTGAGCAGAGAGTGTGTGAGCCTGTGAGCAGAGAGTGTGTGAGCCTGTGAGCAGAGAGTGTGTGAGCCTGTGAGCAGAGAGTGTGTGAGAATGTGAGCAGAGAGTGTGTGAGCCTGTGAGCAGAGAGTGTGTGAGACTGTGAGCAGAGAGTGTGTGAGCCTGTGAGCAAAGAGTGTGTGAGACTGTGAACAAAGAGTGTGTGAGACTGTGAGCAGAGAGTTTGTGAGACTGTGAGCAGAGAGTTTGTGAGACTGTGAGCAGAGAGTTTGTGAGACTGTGAGCAGAGAGTTTGTGAGACTGTGAGCAGAGAGTTTGTGAGACTGTGAGCAGAGAGTTTGTGAGACTGTGAGCAGAGAGTTTGTGAGACTGTGAGCAGAGAGTTTGTGAGACTGTGAGCAGAGAGTTTGTGAGACTGTGAGCAGAGAGTTTGTGAGACTGTGAGCAGAGAGTTTGTGAGACTGTGAGCAGAGGCTTTGTGAGACTGTGAGCAGAGGCTTTGTGAGACTGTGAGCAGAGGCTTT
Organism: Carcharodon carcharias; assembly: GCF_017639515.1. NCBI lineage: Eukaryota > Metazoa > Chordata > Chondrichthyes > Lamniformes > Lamnidae > Carcharodon > Carcharodon carcharias. The sequence continues at coordinate 69,012,955 of NC_054475.1, forward strand.
GTGAGACTGTGAGCAGAGTGTGTGTTAGACTATGAGCAGAGTGTGTGTGAGACTGTGAGCATAGAACATTTGAGACTGTGAGCATAGAGCGTGTGAGACTGTGAGCATAGAGCGTGTGAGACTGTGAGCATAGAGCGTGTGAGACTGTGAGCGGAGAGATTGTGAGCCTGTGAGCAGAGAGTTTATGAGATTGTGAGCAGAGTGTCTGAGACTGTGAGCAGAGTGTGAGAGACTGTGAGCAGAGTGTGAGAGACTGTGAGCAGAGTGTGAGAGACTGTGAGCAGAGTGTGAGAGACTGTGAGCAGAGTGTGAGAGACTGTGAGCAGAGTGTGAGAGACTGTGAGCAGAGTGTGAGAGACTGTGAGCAGAGTGTGAGAGACTGTGGGCAGAGAGAGTGTGAGACTGTGAGCAGAGACTTGGTGAGACTGTGAGCAGAGAGTGTGTGATCCTGTGAGCAGAGAGTGTGTGATCCTGTGAGCAGAGAGTGTGTGAGCCTGTGAGCAGAGAGTGTGTGAGCCTGTGAGCAGAGAGTGTGTGAGCCTGTGAGCAGAGAGTGTGTGAGCCTGTGAGCAGAGAGTGTGTGAGACTGTGAGCAAAGTGTGTATGAGACTGTGAGCAGAGAGTGTGTGTGACTGTGAGCAGAGACTTGGTGAGACTGTGAGCAGAGACTTGGTGAGACTGTGAGCAGAGACTTGGTGAGACTGTGAGCAGAGAGTGTGTGAGACTGTGAGCAGAGAGTGTGTGTGACTGTGAGCAGAGAGAGTGTGAGACTGTGAGCAGAGTCTGTGAGACGGTGAGCAGAGAGTGTGTGAGACTGTGAGCAGAGAGTGTGTGAGACTGTGAGCAGAGAGTGTGTGAGACTGTGAGCAGAGAGTGTGTGAGACTGTGAGCAGAGAGTGTGTGAGACTGTGAGCAGAGAGTGTGTGAGACTGTGAGCAAAGTGTGTATGAGACTGTGAGCAGAGACTTGGTGAGACTGTGAGCAGAGAGTGTGTGATCCTGTGAGCAGAGAGTGTGTGAGACTGTGAGCAGAGAGTGTGTGAGACTGTGAGCAAAGTGTGTATGAGACTGTGAGCAGAGACTTGGTGAGACTGTGAGCAGAGAGTGTGTGATCCTGTGAGCAGAGAGTGTGTGAGACTGTGAGCAGAGAGTGTGTGAGACTGTGAGCAAAGTGTGTATGAGACTGTGAGCAGAGAGTGTGTGTGACTGTGAGCAGAGACTTGGTGAGACTGTGAGCAGAGACTTGGTGAGACTGTGAGCAGAGACTTGGTGAGACTGTGAGCAGAGACTTGGTGAGACTGTGAGCAGAGAGTGTGTGATCCTGTGAGCAGAGAGTGTGTGATCCTGTGAGCAGAGAGTGTGTGAGACTGTGAGCAGAGAGTGTGTGAGACTGTGAGCAAAGTGTGTATGAGACTGTGAGCAAAGTGTGTATGAGACTGTGAGCAGAGAGTGTGTGTGACTGTGAGCAGAGACTTGGTGAGACTGTGAGCAGAGACTTGGTGAGACTGTGAGCAGAGACTTGGTGAGACTGTGAGCAGAGAGTGTGCGAGACTCCGAGCCCGCAGAGTGCATGAGACTCCGAGCCCGCAGAGTGCGAGACTCCGAGCCCGCAGAGTGCGAGACTCCGAGCCCGCAGAGTGCGAGACTCCGAGCCCGCAGAGTGCGAGACTCCGAGCCCGCAGAGTGCGAGACTCCGAGCCCGCAGAGTGCGAGACTCCGAGCCCGCAGAGTGCGAGACTCCGAGCCCGCAGAGTGCGAGACTCCGAGCCCGCAGAGTGCGAGACTCCGAGCCCGCAGAGTGCGAGACTCCGAGCCCGCAGAGTGCGAGACTCCGAGCCCGCAGAGTGCGAGACTCCGAGCCCGCAGAGTGCGAGACTCCGAGCCCGCAGAGTGCGAGACTCCGAGCCCGCAGAGTGCGAGACTCCGAGCCCGCAGAGTGCGAGACTCCGAGCCCGCAGAGTGCGAGACTCCGAGCCCGCAGAGTGCGAGACTCCGAGCCCGCAGAGTGCGAGACTCCGAGCCCGCAGAGTGCGAGACTCCGAGCCCGCAGAGTGCGAGACTCCGAGCCCGCAGAGTGCGAGACTCCGAGCCCGCAGAGTGCGAGACTCCGAGCCCGCAGAGTGCGAGACTCCGAGCCCGCAGAGTGCGAGACTCCGAGCCCGCAGAGTGCGAGACTCCGAGCCCGCAGAGTGCGAGACTCCGAGCCCGCAGAGTGCGAGACTCCGAGCCCGCAGAGTGCGAGACTCCGAGCCCGCAGAGTGCGAGACTCCGAGCCCGCAGAGTGCGAGACTCCGAGCCCGCAGAGTGCGAGACTCCGAGCCCGCAGAGTGCGAGACTCCGAGCCCGCAGAGTGCGAGACTCCGAGCCCGCAGAGTGCGAGACTCCGAGCCCGCAGAGTGCGAGACTCCGAGCCCGCAGAGTGCGAGACTCCGAGCCCGCAGAGTGCGAGACTCCGAGCCCGCAGAGTGCGAGACTCCGAGCCCGCAGAGTGCGAGACTCCGAGCCCGCAGAGTGCGAGACTTCGAGCCCGCAGAGTGCGAGACTCCGAGCCCGCAGAGTGCGAGACTCCGAGCCCGCAGAGTGCGAGACTCCGAGCCCGCAGAGTGCGAGACTCCGAGCCCGCAGAGTGCGAGACTCCGAGCCCGCAGAGTGCGAGACTCCGAGCCCGCAGAGTGCGAGACTCCGAGCCCGCAGAGTGCGAGACTCCGAGCCCGCAGAGTGCGAGACTCCGAGCCCGCAGAGTGCGAGACTCCGAGCCCGCAGAGTGCGAGACTCCGAGCCCGCAGAGTGCGAGACTCCGAGCCCGCAGAGTGCGAGACTCCGAGCCCGCAGAGTGCGAGACTCCGAGCCCGCAGAGTGCGAGACTCCGAGCCCGCAGAGTGCGAGACTCCGAGCCCGCAGAGTGCGAGACTCCGAGCCCGCAGAGTGCGAGACTCCGAGCCCGCAGAGTGCGAGACTCCGAGCCCGCAGAGTGCGAGACTCCGAGCCCGCAGAGTGCGAGACTCCGAGCCCGCAGAGTGCGAGACTCCGAGCCCGCAGAGTGCGAGACTCCGAGCCCGCAGAGTGCGAGACTCCCAGCACAGAGAGTGCGAGACTCCCAGCACAGAGAGTGCGAGACTCCCAGCACAGAGAGTGCGAGACTCCCAGCACAGAGAGTGCGAGACTCCCAGCACAGAGAGTGCGAGACTCCCAGCACAGAGAGTGCGAGACTCCCAGCACAGAGAGTGCGAGACTCCCAGCACAGAGAGTGCGAGACTCCCAGCACAGAGAGTGCGAGACTCCCAGCACAGAGAGTGCGAGACTCCCAGCACAGAGAGTGCGAGACTCCCAGCACAGAGAGTGCGAGACTCCCAGCACAGAGAGTGCGAGACTCCCAGCACAGAGAGTGCGAGACTCCCAGCACAGAGAGTGCGAGACTCCCAGCACAGAGAGTGCGAGACTCCCAGCACAGAGAGTGCGAGACTCCCAGCACAGAGAGTGCGAGACTCCCAGCACAGAGAGTGCGAGACTCCCAGCACAGAGAGTGCGAGACTCCCAGCACAGAGAGTGCGAGACTCCCAGCACAGAGAGTGCGAGACTCCCAGCACAGAGAGTGCGAGACTCCCAGCACAGAGAGTGCGAGACTCCGAGCACAGAGAGTGCGAGACTCCCAGCACAGAGAGTGCGAGACTCCCAGCACAGAGAGTGCGAGACTCCCAGCACAGAGAGTGCGAGACTCCCAGCACAGAGAGTGCGAGACTCCCAGCACAGAGAGTGCGAGACTCTCAGCACAGAGAGTGCGAGACTCCCAGCACAGAGAGTGCGAGACTCCCAGCACAGAGAGTGCGAGACTCCCAGCACAGAGAGTGCGAGACTCTGAGCACAGAGAGTGCGAGACTCCCAGCACAGAGAGTGCGAGACTCCCAGCACAGAGAGTGCGAGACTCCCAGCACAGAGAGTGCGAGACTCTCAGCACAGAGAGTGCGAGACTCTCAGCACAGAGAGTGCGAGACTCTCAGCACAGAGAGTGCGAGACTCTCAGCACAGAGAGTGCGAGACTCTCAGCACAGAGAGTGCGAGACTCTGAGCACAGAGAGTGCGAGACTCTCAGCACAGAGAGTGCGAGACTCTCAGCACAGAGAGTGCGAGACTCTCAGCACAGAGAGTGCGAGACTCTCAGCACAGAGAGTGCGAGACTCTCAGCACAGAGAGTGCGAGACTCTCAGCACAGAGAGTGCGAGACTCTCAGCACAGAGAGTGCGAGACTCTCAGCACAGAGAGTGCGAGACTCTCAGCACAGAGAGTGCGAGACTCTCAGCACAGAGAGTGCGAGACTCTCAGCACAGAGAGTGCGAGACTCTCAGCACAGAGAGTGCGAGACTCTCAGCACAGAGAGTGCGAGACTCTGAGCGCGCAGAGTGCGAGACTCTGAGCGCGCAGAGTGCGAGACTCTGAGCGCGCAGAGTGCGAGACTCTGAGCGCGCAGAGTGCGAGACTCTGAGCGCGCAGAGTGGGAGACTCTGAGCACAGAGAGTGGGAGACTCTCAGCACAGAGAATGGGAGACTCTGAGCACAGAGAGTGCGAGACTCTGAGCACAGAGAGTGCGAGACTCTGAGCACAGAGAGTGCGAGACTCTGAGCACAGAGAGTGCGAGACTCTCAGCACAGAGAGTGCGAGACTCTCAGCACAGAGAGTGCGAGACTCTCAGCACAGAGAGTGCGAGACTCTCAGCACAGAGTGCGAGACTCTGAGCACAGAGAGTGCGAGACTGAGCAGAGATCGTGTGGGTCTGTGAGCAGTGATCGTGTGAGACTGTGAGCAGTGATCGTGTGAGACTGTGAGCAGTGATCGTGTGAGACTGTGAGCAGAGAGTGCGTGAGACTGTGAGCAGAGAGTGCGTGAGACTGTGAGCAGAGAGTGCGTGAGACGGTGCCCAGAGAGAGCGTGAGACGGTGCCCAGAGAGAGCGTGAGACGGTGCCCAGAGAGAGCGTGAGACGGTGCCCAGAGAGAGCGTGAGACTGTGAGCAGAGAGTGCGTGAGACTGTGAGCAGAGAGTGCTTGAGACTGTGTGAGCAGAGTGTGTGTGAGACTGTGAGCAGAGGTAGTGTGAGACAGTGCCCAGAGAGTGCGTGAGACGGTGCCCAGAGAGAGCGTGAGACGGTGCCCAGAGAGAGCGTGAGACGGTGCCCAGAGAGAGCGTGAGACGGTGAGCAGAGAGTGCGTGAGACTGTGAGCAGAGAGTGCGTGAGACTGTGAGCAGAGAGTGCGTGAGACTGTGAGCAGAGAGAGCGTGAGACTGTGAGCAGAGAGAGCGTGAGACTGTGAGCAGAAAGTTTGTGAGACTGTGGGCAGAAAGTTTGTGAGACTGTGGGCAGAGTGTGTGAGACTGTGGGCAGAGAGAGTGAGAGACTGTGAGCAGATAGTGTGTGAGACTGTGAGCAGAGAGAGTGTGAGACTTTGAGCAAACTGTGTATGAGACTGTGAGCAGAGAGTGTGTGAGACTATGAGCAGAGACTTGGTGAGACTGTGAGCAGAGAGTGTGAGCCTGTGAGCAGAGAGTGTGTGAGCCTGTGAGCAGAGAGTGTGTGAGCCTGTGAGCAGAGAGTGTGTGAGCCTGTGAGCAGAGAGTGTGTGAGCCTGTGAGCAGAGAGTGTGTGAGCCTGTGAGCAGAGAGTGTGTGAGCCTGTGAGCAGAGAGTGTGTGAGCCTGTGAGCAGAGAGTGTGTGAGCCTGTGAGCAGAGAGTGTGTGAGCCTGTGAGCAGAGAGTGTGTGAGACTGTGAGCAGAGAGTGTGTGAGCCTGTGAGCAAAGAGTGTGTGAGACTGTGAACAAAGAGTGTGTGAGACTGTGAGCAGAGAGTTTGTGAGACTGTGAGCAGAGAGTTTGTGAGACTGTGAGCAGAGAGTTTGTGAGACTGTGAGCAGAGAGTTTGTGAGACTGTGAGCAGAGAGTTTGTGAGACTGTGAGCAGAGAGTTTGTGAGACTGTGAGCAGAGAGTTTGTGAGACTGTGAGCAGAGAGTTTGTGAGACTGTGAGCAGAGAGTTTGTGAGACTGTGAGCAGAGAGTTTGTGAGACTGTGAGCAGAGAGTTTGTGAGACTGTGAGCAGAGGCTTTGTGAGACTGTGAGCAGAGGCTTTGTGAGACTGTGAGCAGAGGCTTTGTGAGACTGTGAGCAGAGTGTGTGTTAGACTATGAGCAGAGTGTGTGTGACACTGTGAGCATAGAACATTTGAGACTGTGAGCATAGAGCGTGTGAGACTGTGAGCATAGAGCGTGTGAGACTGTGAGCATAGAGCGTGTGAGACTGTGAGCGGAGAGATTGTGAGCCTGTGAGCAGAGAGTTTATGAGATTGTGAGCAGAGTGTCTGAGACTGTGAGCAGAGTGTGAGAGACTGTGAGCAGAGTGTGAGAGACTGTGAGCAGAGTGTGAGAGACTGTGAGCAGAGTGTGAGAGACTGTGAGCAGAGTGTGAGAGACTGTGAGCAGAGTGTGAGAGACTGTGAGCAGAGTGTGAGAGACTGTGAGCAGAGTGTGAGAGACTGTGGGCAGAGAGAGTGTGAGACTGTGAGCAGAGACTTGGTGAGACTGTGAGCAGAGAGTGTGTGATCCTGTGAGCAGAGAGTGTGTGATCCTGTGAGCAGAGAGTGTGTGAGCCTGTGAGCAGAGAGTGTGTGAGCCTGTGAGCAGAGAGTGTGTGAGCCTGTGAGCAGAGAGTGTGTGAGACTGTGAGCAAAGTGTGTATGAGACTGTGAGCAGAGAGTGTGTGTGACTGTGAGCAGAGACTTGGTGAGACTGTGAGCAGAGACTTGGTGAGACTGTGAGCAGAGACTTGGTGAGACTGTGAGCAGAGAGTGTGTGAGACTGTGAGCAGAGAGTGTGTGTGACTGTGAGCAGAGAGAGTGTGAGACTGTGAGCAGAGTCTGTGAGACGGTGAGCAGAGAGTGTGTGAGACTGTGAGCAGAGAGTGTGTGAGACTGTGAGCAGAGAGTGTGTGAGACTGTGAGCAGAGAGTGTGTGAGACTGTGAGCAGAGAGTGTGTGAGACTGTGAGCAGAGAGTGTGTGAGACTGTGAGCAAAGTGTGTATGAGACTGTGAGCAGAGACTTGGTGAGACTGTGAGCAGAGAGTGTGTGATCCTGTGAGCAGAGAGTGTGTGAGACTGTGAGCAGAGAGTGTGTGAGACTGTGAGCAAAGTGTGTATGAGACTGTGAGCAGAGACTTGGTGAGACTGTGAGCAGAGAGTGTGTGATCCTGTGAGCAGAGAGTGTGTGAGACTGTGAGCAGAGAGTGTGTGAGACTGTGAGCAAAGTGTGTATGAGACTGTGAGCAGAGAGTGTGTGTGACTGTGAGCAGAGACTTGGTGAGACTGTGAGCAGAGACTTGGTGAGACTGTGAGCAGAGACTTGGTGAGACTGTGAGCAGAGACTTGGTGAGACTGTGAGCAGAGAGTGTGTGATCCTGTGAGCAGAGAGTGTGTGATCCTGTGAGCAGAGAGTGTGTGAGACTGTGAGCAGAGAGTGTGTGAGACTGTGAGCAAAGTGTGTATGAGACTGTGAGCAAAGTGTGTATGAGACTGTGAGCAGAGAGTGTGTGTGACTGTGAGCAGAGACTTGGTGAGACTGTGAGCAGAGACTTGGTGAGACTGTGAGCAGAGACTTGGTGAGACTGTGAGCAGAGAGTTTGTGAGACTGTGAGCAGAGAGTTTGTGAGACTGTGAGCAGAGGCTTTGTGAGACTGTGAGCAGAGTGTGTGTGAGACTATGAGCAGAGTGTGTGTGAGACTGTGAGCATAGAACATTTGAGACTGTGAGCATAGAGCGTGTGAGACTGTGAGCATAGAGCGTGTGAGACTGTGAGCATAGAGCGTGTGAGACTGTGAGCATAGAGCGTGTGAGACTGTGAGCATAGAGCGTGTGAGACTGTGAGCATAGAGCGTGTGAGACTGTGAGCATAGAGCGTGTGAGACTGTGAGCATAGAGCGTGTGAGACTGTGAGCATAGAGCGTGTGAGACTGTGACCAGAGAGAGTGTGAGTTGGAAACCAGAGAGCGCGTAAGACTGTGAGCAGAGAAATTGTGAAACTGTGAGGATGGAGCGTGTGAGACTGTGAGCATAGAGTCTGTGAGACTGTGAGCATAGAGCGGGTGAGACTGTGAGCATAGGGAGTGTGAGACTGTGAGCATAGAAAGTGTGAGACAGTGAGCATAGAGATTGTGCGACTGTGAGCGGAGAGAGTGTGAGACTGTGAGCATAGAGAGTGTGAGACTGTGAGCATAGAGAGTGTGAAACTGGGGGCATCGAGAGTGTGAGAATGTGAGCATAGATATTGTGCAACTGTGAGCAGAGAGAGTGTGAGACTGTGAGCAGAGATGGTGTGAGACTGTGAGCAGAGATGGTGTGAGACTGTGAGCATAGAGTGTGTGAGACTGTGAGCAGAGAGAGTGTGAGACTGTGAGCAGAGAGTGTGTGAGACTGTGAGCAGAGAGAGTGTGAGACTGGGAGCAGAGAGTTTGTGAGACTGTGAGCGGAGAGAGTGTGAGACTGTGAGCGGAGAGAGTGTGAGACTGTGAGCGGAGAGTGTGTGAGCCTGGGAGCAGAGAGTTTGTGAGACTGTGAGCAAGAGTTTGTGAGACTGTGAGCAGAGAGTTTGTGAGCCAGTGAGCAGAGAGTTTGTGATCCTGTGAGCAGAGAGTTTGTGAGTCTGTGAGCAGAGATATTGTGAGACTGTGAGCAGAGATATTGTGAGACTGTGAGCAGAGAGTTTGTGAGACTGTGAGCAGAGAGAGTGAGAGACTGTTAGCAAAGTGTGTATGAGACGGTGAGCAAATTGTGTATGAGACTGTGAGCAGAGAGTGTGTGAGACTATGAGCAGAGACTTGGTGAGACTGTGAACAGAGTGTGTGAGACTGTGAGCAGAGAGAGTGTGAGACTGTGAGTGAAGAGTGTGTGAGCCTGTGAGCAGAGAGTTTGTGAGACTGTGAGCAGAGTGTGTGAGATTGTGGGCAGAGAGAGTGAGACTGTGGGCAGAGAGAGTGAGAGACTGTGAGCAGATAGTGTGTGAGTCTGTGAGCAGAGAGTGTGTGAGACTGTGAGCAAAGTGTGTATGAGACTGTGAGCAGAGAGTGTGTGTGACTGTGAGCAGAGACTTGGTGAGACTGTGAGCAGAGTGTGTGAGACAGTGAGCAGAGAGAGTGTGAGACTGTGAGCAGAGAGTTTGTGAGACTGTGAGCAGAGAGTTTGTGTGACTGTGAGCAGAGAGTTTGTGAGACTGTGAGCAGAGAGTTTGTGAGACTGTGAGCAGAGAGTTTGTGAGACTGTGAGCAGAGGTTTTGTGAGACTGTGAGCAGAGGTTTTGTGAGACTGTGAGCAGAGGTTTTGTGAGACTGTGAGCAGAGGTTTTGTGAGACTGTGAGCAGAGGCTTTGTGAGACAGTGAGCAGAGTGTGTGTGAGACAGTGAGCAGAGTGTGTGTGAGACTATGAGCAGAGTGTGTGTGAGACTGTGAGCATAGAACATTTGAGACTGTGAGCATAGATCGTTTGAGACTGTGAGCATAGATCTTTTGAGACTGTGAGCATAGAGCGTTTGAGACTGTGAGCATAGAGCGTTTCAGACTGTGAGCATAGAGCGTTTGAGACTGTGAGCATAGAGCGTTTGAGACTGTCAGCATAGCGCGTTTGAGACTGTGAGCATAGAGCGTTTGAGACTGTGAGCATAGAGCGTTTGAGACTGTGAGCATAGAGCGTTTGAGACTGTGAGCATAGAGCGTGTGAGACTGTGACCAGAGAGAGTGTGAGATGGAAACCAGAGAGCGCGTGAGACTGTAAGCAGAGTGTGTGTGAGAATGTGAGCAGAGAGAGTGTGAGAATGTGAGCAGAGAGAGTGTGAGACTGTGAGCAGAGAGTGTGTGAGCCTGTGAGCAGAGAGTTTGTGAGCCTGTGAGCAGAGAGTGTGTGAGGCTGTGAGCAGAGAGTGTGTGAGCCTGTGAGCAAAGAGTGTGTGAGACTGTGAGCAGAGAGTTTGTGAGACTGTGAGCAGAGAGTTTGTGAGACTGTGAGCAGAGAGTTTGTGAGACTGTGAGCAGAGAGTTTGTGAGACTGTGAGCAGAGAGTTTGTGAGACTGTGAGCAGAGAGTTTGTGAGACTGTGAGCAGAGAGTTTGTGAGACTGTGAGCAGAGAGTTTGTGAGACTGTGAGCAGAGAGTTTGTGAGACTGTGAGCAGAGAGTTTGTGAGACTGTGAGCAGAGAGTTTGTGAGACTGTGAGCAGAGAGTTTGTGAGACTGTGAGCAGAGAGTTTGTGAGACTGTGAGCAGAGAGTTTGTGAGACTGTGAGCAGAGGCTTTGTGAGACTGTGAGCAGAGGCTTTGTGAGACTGTGAGCAGAGTGTGTGTGAGACTATGAGCAGAGTGTGTGTGAGACTGTGAGCATAGAACATTTGAGACTGTGAGCATAGAGCGTGTGAGACTGTGAGCATAGAGCGTGTGAGACTGTGAGCATAGAGCGTGTGAGACTGTGAGCATAGAGCGTGTGAGACTGTGAGCATAGAGCGTGTGAGACTGTGAGCATAGAGCGTGTGAGACTGTGAGCATAGAGCGTGTGAGACTGTGAGCATAGAGCGTGTGCGACTGTGAGCATAGAGCGTGTGCGACTGTGACCAGAGAGAGTGTGAGTTGGAAACCAGAGAGCGCGTAAGACTGTGAGCAGAGAAATTGTGAAACTGTGAGGATGGAGCGTGTGAGACTGTGAGCATAGAGTCTGTGAGACTGTGAGCATAGAGCGGGTGAGACTGTGAGCATAGGGAGTGTGAGACTGTGAGCATAGAGAGTGTGAGACAGTGAGCATAGAGATTGTGCGACTGTGAGCGGAGAGAGTGTGAGACTGTGAGCATAGAGAGTGTGAGACTGTGAGCATAGAGAGTGTGAGACTGGGGGCATCGAGAGTGTGAGAATGTGAGCATAGAGATTGTGCAACTGCGAGCAGAGAGAGTGTGAGACTGTGAGCAGAGATGGTGTGAGACTGTGAGCAGAGATGGTGTGAGACTGTGAGCAGAGATGGTGTGAGACTGTGAGCAGAGATGGTGTGAGACTGTGAGCATAGAGTGTGTGAGACTGTGAGCATAGAGTGTGTGAGACTGTGAGCAGAGAGAGTGTGAGACTGTGAGCAGAGAGTGTGTGAGACTGTGAGCAGAGAGAGTGTGAGACTGTGAGCGAGAGAGTTGTGAGACTGTGAGCAGAGAGTTTGTGAGACTGTGAGCAGAGAGTTTGTGAGACTGTGAGCAGAGAGTTTGTGAGACTGTGAGCAGAGAGTTTGTGAGACTGTGAGCAGAGAGTTTGTGAGACTGTGAGCAGAGAGTTTGTGAGACTGTGAGCAGAGAGTTTGTGACACTGTGAGCAGAGAGTTTGTGAGACTGTGAGCAGAGGCTTTGTGAGACTGTGAGCAGAGGCTTTGTGAGACTGTGAGCAGAGGCTTTGTGAGACTGTGAGCAGAGTGTGTGTGAGACTATGAGCAGAGTGTGTGTGAGACTGTGAGCATAGAACATTTGAGACTGTGAGCATAGAGCGTGTGAGACTGTGAGCATAGAGCGTGTGAGACTGTGAGCGGAGAGTTTGTGAGCCTGTGAGCAGAGAGTTTGTGAGATTGTGAGCAGAGTGTCTGAGACTGTGAGCAGAGTGTCTGAGACTGTGAGCAGAGTGTCTGAGACTGTGAGCAGAGTGTGAGAGACTGTGAGCAGAGTGTGAGAGACTGTGGGCAGAGGAAGTGAGAGACTGTGAGCAGATTGTGTGTGAGACTGTGAGCAGAGAGTGTGTGAGACTGTGAGCAAAGTGTGTATGAGACTGTGAGCAGAGAGTGCGTGTGACTGTGAGCAGAGAGAGTGTGAGACTGTGAGCAGAGAGTGTGAGACTGTGAGCGGAGAGAGTGTGAGACTGTGAGCGGAGAGAGTGTGAGACTGTGAGCGGAGAGAGTGTGAGACTGTGAGCGAGAGAGTTGTGAGACTGTGAGCGAGAGAGTGTGAGACTGTGAGCAGAGAGTTTGTGAGACTGTGAGCAGAGAGTTTGTGAGACTGTGAGCAGAGAGTTTGTGAGACTGTGAGCAGAGAGTTTGTGAGACTGTGAGCAGAGGCTTTGTGAGACTGTGAGCAGAGAGTTTGTGAGACTGTGAGCAGAGAGTGTGTGAGACTATGAGCAGAGTGTGTGTGAGACTGTGAGCATCGAACGTTTGAGACTGTGAGCATAGAGCGTGTGAGACTGTGAGCATAGAGCGTGTGAGACTGTGAGCATAGAGCGTGTGAGACTGTGAGCATAGAGCGTGTGAGACTGTGAGCATAGAGCGTGTGAGACTGTGAGCATAGAGCGTGTGAGACTGTGAGCATAGAGCGTGTGAGACTGTGAGCATAGAGCGTGTGCGACTGTGAGCATAGAGCGTGTGCGACTGTGAGCATAGAGCGTGTGCGACTGTGACCAGAGAGAGTGTGAGTTGGAAACCAGAGAGCGCGTAAGACTGTGAGCAGAGAAATTGTGAAACTGTGAGGATGGAGCGTGTGAGACTGTGAGCATAGAGTCTGTGAGACTGTGAGCATAGAGCGGGTGAGACTGTGAGCATAGGGAGTGTGAGACTGTGAGCATAGAGAGTGTGAGACAGTGAGCATAGAGATTGTGCGACTGTGAGCGGAGAGAGTGTGAGACTGTGAGCATAGAGAGTGTGAGACTGTGAGCATAGAGAGTGTGAGACTGGGGGCATCGAGAGTGTGAGAATGTGAGCATAGAGATTGTGCGACTGTGAGCAGAGAGAGTGTGAGACTGTGAGCAGAGATGGTGTGAGACTGTGAGCAGAGAGTGTGTGAGACTGTGAGCAGAGAGTGTGTGAGACTGTGAGCAGAGATTGTGTGAGACTGTGAGCAGAGAGTGTGTGAGACTGTGAGCAGAGAGTGTGTGAGACTGTGAGCAGAGAGTGTGTGAGACTGTGAGCAGAGAGTTTGTGAGACTGTGAGCAGAGAGTTTGTGAGACTGTGAGCAGAGAGTTTGTGAGACTGTGAGCAGAGAGTTTGTGAGACTGTGAGCAGAGAGTTTGTGAGACTGTGAGCAGAGAGTTTGTGAGACTGTGAGCAGAGAGTTTGTGAGACTGTGAGCAGAGAGTTTGTGAGACTGTGAGCAGAGAGTTTGTGAGACTGTGAGCAGAGAGTTTGTGAGACTGTGAGCAGAGAGTTTGTGAGACTGTGAGCAGAGGCTTTGTGAGACTGTGAGCAGAGGCTTTGTGAGACTGTGAGCAGAGGCTTTGTGAGACTGTGAGCAGAGTGTGTGTGAGACTATGAGCAGAGTGTGTGTGAGACTGTGAGCATAGAACATTTGAGACTGTGAGCATAGAGCGTGTGAGACTGTGAGCGGAGAGTTTGTGAGCCTGTGAGCAGAGAGTTTGTGAGATTGTGAGCAGAGTGTCTGAGACTGTGAGCAGAGTGTCTGAGACTGTGAGCAGAGTGTGAGAGACTGTGAGCAGAGTGTGAGAGACTGTGGGCAGAGGAAGTGAGAGACTGTGAGCAGATTGTGTGTGAGACTGTGAGCAGAGAGTGTGTGAGACTGTGAGCAAAGTGTGTATGAGACTGTGAGCAGAGAGTGTGTGTGACTGTGAGCAGAGAGAGTGTGAGACTGTGAGCAGAGTGTGTGAGACTGTGAGCGGAGAGAGTGTGAGACTGTGAGCGGAGAGAGTGTGAGACTGTGAGCGGAGAGAGTGTGAGACTGTGAGCGGAGAGAGTGTGAGACTGTGAGCGGAGAGAGTGTGAGACTGTGAGCAGAGATTGTGTGAGACTATGAGCAGAGACTTGGTGAGACTGTGAGCAGAGTGTGTGAGACTGTAGGCAGAGAGAGTGAGAGACTGTGAGCGGATAGTGTGTGAGACTGTGAGCAAAGTTTGTATGAGACTGGGAGCAGAGAGTGTGTGAGACTATGAGCAGAGACTTGGTGAGACTGTGAGCAGAGTGTGTGAGACAGTGAGCAGAGTGTGTGAGACAGTGAGCAGAGACAGTGTGAGACTGTGAGCAGAGAGTTTGTGAGACGGTGAGCAGAGAGTTTGTGAGACGGTGAGCAGAGAGTTTGTGAGACGGTGAGCAGAGAGTTTGTGAGACGGTGAGCAGAGAGTTTGTGAGACGGTGATCAGAGAGTTTGTGAGACGGTGAGCAGAGAGTTTGTGAGACGGTGAGCAGAGAGTTTGTGAGACTGTGAGCAGAGAGTTTGTGAGACTGTGAGCAGAGAGTTTGTGAGACTGTGAGCAGAGAGTTGGGGAGACTGTGAGCAGAGAGTTTGTGAGACTGAGAGCAGAGAGTTTGTGAGACTGTGAGCAGAGAGTTTGTGAGACTGTGAGCAGAGAGTTTGTGAGACTGTGAGCAGAGAGTTTGTGAGACTGTGAGAAGAGAGTTTGTGAGACTGTGAGCAGAGATTTTGTGAGACTGTGAGCAGAGACTGTGTCAGACTATGAGCAGAGTGTGTGTCAGACTGTGAGCATAGAACGTTTGAGACTGTGAGCATAGAGCATGTGAGACTGTGAGCATAGAGCGTTTGAGACTGTGAGCATAGAGCGTTTGAGACTGTGAGCATAGAGCGTGTGAGACTGTGACCATAGAGCGTGTGAGACTGTGACCATAGAGCGTGTGAGACTGTGACCAGAGAGAGTGTGAGATGTAAACCAGAGAGCGCATGAGATTGTAAGCAGAGAGAGTGTGAAACTGTGAGGATGGAGCGTGTGAGACTGTGAGCATAGAGTCTGTGAGACTGTGAGCATAGAGCGGGTGAGACTGTGAGCATAGAGCGGGTGAGACTGTGAGCATAGAGCGGGTGAGACTGTGAGCAGAGAGATTGTGCGACTGTGAGCAGAGAGAGTGTGAGACTGTGAGCAGAGAGAGTGTGAGACTGGGAGCAGAGAGTGTGTGAGACTGTGAGCACAGATTGTGTGAGACTGTGAGCATAGAGAGTGTGAGTCTGTGAGCATAGAGAGTGTGAGACTGTGAGCATAGAGAGTGTGAGACTGTGAGCATAGAGATTGTGCGACTGTGAGCAGAGAGAGTGTGAGACTGTGAGCAGAGAGTGTGTGAGACTGTGAGCAGAGAGTGTGTGAGACTGTGAGCAGTGATCGTGTGAGACTGTGAGCAGAGAGTGTGTGAGACTGTGAGCATAGAGTGTGTGAGACTGTGAGCATAGAGTGTGTGAGATGGTGAAGAGAGACAGTGTGAGACGGTGACAAGAGAGAGTGTGAGAATGTGAGCAGAGTGTGAGACTGTGAGCAGAGAGAGTGAGAGACTGTGAGCGGATAGTGTGTGAGACTGTGAGCAGTGAGTGTGTGAGACTGTGAGCAGAGAGTGTGTGAGAATGTGAGCAGAGAGAGGGTGAGACTGTGAGCAGAGAGAGTGTGAGACTGTGAGCAGAGAGAGAGTGAGACTGGGAGCAGAGAGTGTGTGAGACTGGGAGCCGAGAGTGTGTGAGACTGTGAGCACAGAGTGTGTGAGACTGTGAGCAGAGTGTGTGTGAGACTGTGGGCAGAGTGTGTGGGAGACTGTGAGCAGAGAATTTGTGAGAATGTGAGCAGAGAGTTTGTGAGACTGTGAGCAGAGAGTTTGTGAGACTGTGAGCAGAGAGTTTGTGAGACTGTGAGCAGAGAGTTTGTGAGTCTGTGGGCAGAGAGTTTGTGAGTCTGTGGGCAGAGTGTGTGAGACTGTGGGCAGAGAGAGTGAGAGACTGTGAGCAGATAGTGTGTGAGACTGTGAGCAGAGAGTGTGTGAGACTGTGAGCAGAGAGTGTGTGAGACTGTGAGCAGAGAGTGTGTGAGACTGTGAGCAGAGAGTGTGTGAGACTGTGAGCAAAGTGTGTATGAGACTGTGAGCAGAGAGTGTGTGAGACTATGAGCAGAGACTTGGTGAGACTGTGAGCAGAGTGTGTGAGACTGTGAGCAGAGAGAGTGTGAGACTGTGAGCAGAGAGAGTGTGAGCCCGTGAGCAGAGAGTTTGTGAGACTGTGAGCAGAGTGTGTGAGACTGTGGGCAGAGAGAGTGAGAGACTGTGAGCAAAGAGTGTGTGAGACTGTGAGCACAGTGTGTATGAGACAGTGAGCAGATAGTGTGTGAGACTATGAGCAGAGACTTGGTGAGACTGTGAGCAGAGAGTGTGTGAACCTGTGAGCAGAGAGTGTGTGAGCCTGTGAGCAAAGAGTGTGTGAGACTGTGAGCAGAGAGTTTGTGAGACTGTGAGCAGAGAGTTTGTGAGACTGTGAGCAGAGAGTTTGTGAGACTGTGAGCAGAAAGTTTGTGAGACTGTGGGCAGAAAGTTTGTGAGACTGTGGGCAGAGTGTGTGAGACTGTGGGCAGAGAGAGTGAGAGACTGTGAGCAGATAGTGTGTGAGACTGTGAGCAGAGAGAGTGTGAGACTTTGAGCAAACTGTGTATGAGACTGTGAGCAGAGAGTGTGTGAGACTATGAGCAGAGACTTGGTGAGACTGTGAGCAGAGAGTGTGAGCCTGTGAGCAGAGAGTGTGTGAGCCTGTGAGCAGAGAGTGTGTGAGCCTGTGAGCAGAGAGTGTGTGAGCCTGTGAGCAGAGAGTGTGTGAGCCTGTGAGCAGAGAGTGTGTGAGCCTGTGAGCAGAGAGTGTGTGAGCCTGTGAGCAGAGAGTGTGTGAGAATGTGAGCAGAGAGTGTGTGAGCCTGTGAGCAGAGAGTGTGTGAGACTGTGAGCAGAGAGTGTGTGAGCCTGTGAGCAAAGAGTGTGTGAGACTGTGAACAAAGAGTGTGTGAGACTGTGAGCAGAGAGTTTGTGAGACTGTGAGCAGAGAGTTTGTGAGACTGTGAGCAGAGAGTTTGTGAGACTGTGAGCAGAGAGTTTGTGAGACTGTGAGCAGAGAGTTTGTGAGACTGTGAGCAGAGAGTTTGTGAGACTGTGAGCAGAGAGTTTGTGAGACTGTGAGCAGAGAGTTTGTGAGACTGTGAGCAGAGAGTTTGTGAGACTGTGAGCAGAGAGTTTGTGAGACTGTGAGCAGAGGCTTTGTGAGACTGTGAGCAGAGGCTTTGTGAGACTGTGAGCAGAGGCTTTGTGAGACTGTGAGCAGAGGCTTTGTGAGTCTGTGAGCAGAGTGTGTGTTAGACTATGAGCAGAGTGTGTGTGACACTGTGAGCATAGAACATTTGAGACTGTGAGCATAGAGCGTGTGAGACTGTGAGCATAGAGCGTGTGAGACTGTGAGCATAGAGCGTGTGAGACTGTGAGCGGAGAGATTGTGAGCCTGTGAGCAGAGAGTTTGTGAGATTATGAGCAGAGTGTCTGAGACTGTGAGCAGAGTGTGAGAGACTGTGAGCAGAGTGTGAGAGACTGTGAGCAGAGTGTGAGAGACTGTGAGCAGAGTGTGAGAGACTGTGAGCAGAGTGTGAGAGACTGTGAGCAGAGTGTGAGAGACTGTGAGCAGAGTGTGAGAGAATGTGAGCAGAGTGTGAGAGAATGTGGGCAGAGGGAGTGAGAGACTGTGAGCAGAGACTTGGTGAGACTGTGAGCAGAGAGTGTGTGATCCTGTGAGCAGAGAGTGTGTGATCCTGTGAGCAGAGAGTGTGTGAGCCTGTGAGCAGAGAGTGTGTGAGCCTGTGAGCAGAGAGTGTGTGAGCCTGTGAGCAGAGAGTGTGTGAGACTGTGAGCAAAGTGTGTATGAGACTGTGAGCAGAGAGTGTGTGTGACTGTGAGCAGAGACTTGGTGAGACTGTGAGCAGAGACTTGGTGAGACTGTGAGCAGAGACTTGGTGAGACTGTGAGCAGAGAGTGTGTGAGACTGTGAGCAGAGAGTGTGTGTGACTGTGAGCAGAGAGAGTGTGAGACTGTGAGCAGAGTCTGTGAGACGGTGAGCAGAGAGTGTGTGAGACTGTGAGCAGAGAGTGTGTGAGACTGTGAGCAGAGAGTGTGTGAGACTGTGAGCAGAGAGTGTGTGAGACTGTGAGCAGAGAGTGTGTGAGACTGTGAGCAGAGAGTGTGTGAGACTGTGAGCAAAGTGTGTATGAGACTGTGAGCAGAGACTTGGTGAGACTGTGAGCAGAGAGTGTGTGATCCTGTGAGCAGAGAGTGTGTGAGACTGTGAGCAGAGAGTGTGTGAGACTGTGAGCAAAGTGTGTATGAGACTGTGAGCAGAGACTTGGTGAGACTGTGAGCAGAGAGTGTGTGATCCTGTGAGCAGAGAGTGTGTGAGACTGTGAGCAGAGAGTGTGTGAGACTGTGAGCAAAGTGTGTATGAGACTGTGAGCAGAGAGTGTGTGTGACTGTGAGCAGAGACTTGGTGAGACTGTGAGCAGAGACTTGGTGAGACTGTGAGCAGAGACTTGGTGAGACTGTGAGCAGAGACTTGGTGAGACTGTGAGCAGAGAGTGTGTGATCCTGTGAGCAGAGAGTGTGTGATCCTGTGAGCAGAGAGTGTGTGAGACTGTGAGCAGAGAGTGTGTGAGACTGTGAGCAAAGTGTGTATGAGACTGTGAGCAAAGTGTGTATGAGACTGTGAGCAGAGAGTGTGTGTGACTGTGAGCAGAGACTTGGTGAGACTGTGAGCAGAGACTTGGTGAGACTGTGAGCAGAGACTTGGTGAGACTGTGAGCAGAGAGTGTATGAGACGGTGAGCAGAGAGTGTGCGAGACTCCGAGCCCGCAGAGTGCGAGACTCCGAGCCCGCAGAGTGCGAGACTCCGAGCCCGCAGAGTGCGAGACTCCGAGCCCGCAGAGTGCGAGACTCCGAGCCCGCAGAGTGCGAGACTCCGAGCCCGCAGAGTGCGAGACTCCGAGCCCGCAGAGTGCGAGACTCCGAGCCCGCAGAGTGCGAGACTCCGAGCCCGCAGAGTGCGAGACTCCGAGCCCGCAGAGTGCGAGACTCCGAGCCCGCAGAGTGCGAGACTCCGAGCCCGCAGAGTGCGAGACTCCGAGCCCGCAGAGTGCGAGACTCCGAGCCCGCAGAGTGCGAGACTCCGAGCCCGCAGAGTGCGAGACTCCGAGCCCGCAGAGTGCGAGACTCCGAGCCCGCAGAGTGCGAGACTCCGAGCCCGCAGAGTGCGAGACTCCGAGCCCGCAGAGTGCGAGACTCCGAGCCCGCAGAGTGCGAGACTCCGAGCCCGCAGAGTGCTGAGACTCCGAGCCCGCAGAGTGCGAGACTCCGAGCCCGCAGAGTGCGAGACTCCGAGCCCGCAGAGTGCGAGACTCCGAGCCCGCAGAGTGCGAGACTCCGAGCCCGCAGAGTGCGAGACTCCGAGCCCGCAGAGTGCGAGACTCCGAGCCCGCAGAGTGCGAGACTCCGAGCCCGCAGAGTGCGAGACTCCGAGCCCGCAGAGTGCGAGACTCCGAGCCCGCAGAGTGCGAGACTCCGAGCCCGCAGAGTGCGAGACTCCGAGCCCGCAGAGTGCGAGACTCCGAGCCCGCAGAGTGCGAGACTCCGAGCCCGCAGAGTGCGAGACTCCGAGCCCGCAGAGTGCGAGACTCCGAGCCCGCAGAGTGCGAGACTCCGAGCCCGCAGAGTGCGAGACTCCGAGCCCGCAGAGTGCGAGACTCCGAGCCCGCAGAGTGCGAGACTCCGAGCCCGCAGAGTGCGAGACTCCGAGCCCGCAGAGTGCGAGACTCCGAGCCCGCAGAGTGCGAGACTCCGAGCCCGCAGAGTGCGAGACTCCGAGCCCGCAGAGTGCATGAGACTCCGAGCCCGCAGAGTGCATGAGACTCCGAGCCCGCAGAGTGCATGAGACTCCGAGCCCGCAGAGTGCATGAGACTCCGAGCCCGCAGAGTGCAGAGACTCCGAGCCCGCAGAGTGCTGAGACTCCGAGCCCGCAGAGTGCATGAGACTCCGAGCCCGCAGAGTGCAGAGACTCCGAGCCCGCAGAGTGCATGAGACTCCGAGCCCGCAGAGTGCATGAGACTCCGAGCCCGCAGAGTGCATGAGACTCCGAGCCCGCAGAGTGCATGAGACTCCGAGCCCGCAGAGTGCATGAGACTCCGAGCCCGCAGAGTGCATGAGACTCCGAGCCCGCAGAGTGCTGAGACTCCGAGCCCGCAGAGTGCATGAGACTCCGAGCCCGCAGAGTGCATGAGACTCCGAGCCCGCAGAGTGCATGAGACTCCGAGCCCGCAGAGTGCATGAGACTCCGAGCCCGCAGAGTGCATGAGACTCCGAGCCCGCAGAGTGCGAGACTCCGAGCCCGCAGAGTGCGAGACTCCGAGCCCGCAGAGTGCGAGACTCCGAGCCCGCAGAGTGCGAGACTCCGAGCACGCAGAGTGCGAGACTCCGAGCGCGCAGAGTGCGAGACTCCGAGCGCGCAGGGCGCGAGACTCCGAGCGCGCAGGGCGCGAGACTCCGAGCCCGCAGAGTGCAGAGACTCCGAGCCCGCAGAGTGCTGAGACTCCGAGCCCGCAGAGTGCTGAGACTCCGAGCCCGCAGAGTGCTGAGACTCCGAGCCCGCAGAGTGCGAGACTCCGAGCCCGCAGAGTGCTGAGACTCCGAGCCCGCAGAGTGCGAGACTCCGAGCCCGCAGAGTGCTGAGACTCCGAGCCCGCAGAGTGCAGAGACTCCGAGCCCGCAGAGTGCAGAGACTCCGAGCCCGCAGAGTGCGAGACTCCGAGCACGCAGAGTGCGAGACTCCGAGCCCGCAGAGTGCATGAGACTCCGAGCCCGCAGAGTGCATGAGACTCCGAGCCCGCAGAGTGCATGAGACTCCGAGCCCGCAGAGTGCATGAGACTCCGAGCCCGCAGAGTGCATGAGACTCCGAGCCCGCAGAGTGCATGAGACTCCGAGCCCGCAGAGTGCATGAGACTCCGAGCCCGCAGAGTGCATGAGACTCCGAGCCCGCAGAGTGCATGAGACTCCGAGCCCGCAGAGTGCATGAGACTCCGAGCCCGCAGAGTGCATGAGACTCCGAGCCCGCAGAGTGCATGAGACTCCGAGCCCGCAGAGTGCATGAGACTCCGAGCCCGCAGAGTGCATGAGACTCCGAGCCCGCAGAGTGCATGAGACTCCGAGCCCGCAGAGTGCATGAGACTCCGAGCCCGCAGAGTGCATGAGACTCCGAGCGCGCAGGGCGCGAGACTCCGAGCACGCAGAGCGCGAGACTCCGAGCACGCAGGGCGCGAGACTCCGAGCACGCAGAGCGCGAGACTCCGAGCACGCAGGGCGCGAGACTCCGAGCACGCAGGGCGCGAGACTCCGAGCACGCAGAGTGCGAGACCCTGAGCACGCAGAGTGCGAGACCCTGAGCACGCAGAGTGCGAGACCCTGAGCACGCAGAGTGCGAGACCCTGAGCACGCAGAGTGCGAGACCCTGAGCACGCAGAGTGCGAGACCCTGAGCACGCAGAGTGCGAGACTGTGAGCACGCAGAGTGCGAGACTCCCAGCACGCAGAGTGCGAGACTCCCAGCACGCAGAGTGCGAGACTCCCAGCACAGAGAGTGCGAGACTCCCAGCACAGAGAGTGCGAGACTCCCAGCACAGAGAGTGCGAGACTCCCAGCACAGAGAGTGCGAGACTCCGAGCACAGAGAGCGCGAGACTCCGAGCACAGAGAGCGCGAGACTCCGAGCACAGAGAGCGCGAGACTCCGAGCACAGAGTGTGCGAGACTCTGAGCACAGAGAGTGCGAGACTCTGAGCACAGAGAGTGCGAGACTCCCAGCACAGAGAGTGCGAGACTCCCAGCACAGAGAGTGCGAGACTCCCAGCACAGAGAGTGCGAGACTCCCAGCACAGAGAGTGCGAGACTCCCAGCACAGAGAGTGCGAGACTCCCAGCACAGAGAGTGCGAGACTCCCAGCACAGAGAGTGCGAGACTCCCAGCACAGAGAGTGCGAGACTCCCAGCACAGAGAGTGCGAGACTCCCAGCACAGAGAGTGCGAGACTCTCAGCACAGAGAGTGCGAGACTCCCAGCACAGAGAGTGCGAGACTCTCAGCACAGAGAGTGCGAGACTCTCAGCACAGAGAGTGCGAGACTCTCAGCACAGAGAGTGCGAGACTCTCAGCACAGAGAGTGCGAGACTCTCAGCACAGAGAGTGCGAGACTCTCAGCACAGAGAGTGCGAGACTCTCAGCACAGAGAGTGCGAGACTCTCAGCACAGAGAGTGCGAGACTCTCAGCACAGAGAGTGCGAGACTCTCAGCACAGAGAGTGCGAGACTCTCAGCACAGAGAGTGCGAGACTCTCAGCACAGAGAGTGCGAGACTCTCAGCACAGAGAGTGCGAGACTCTCAGCACAGAGAGTGCGAGACTCTCAGCACAGAGAGTGCGAGACTCTCAGCACAGAGAGTGCGAGACTCTCAGCACAGAGAGTGCGAGACTCTCAGCACAGAGTGCGAGACTCTGAGCACAGAGAGTGCGAGACTGAGCAGAGATCGTGTGGGTCTGTGAGCAGTGATCGTGTGAGACTGTGAGCAGTGATCGTGTGAGACTGTGAGCAGTGATCGTGTGAGACTGTGAGCAGAGAGTGCGTGAGACTGTGAGCAGAGAGTGCGTGAGACTGTGAGCAGAGAGTGCGTGAGACAGTGCCCAGAGAGAGCGTGAGACGGTGCCCAGAGAGAGCGTGAGACGGTGCCCAGAGAGAGCGTGAGACTGTGAGCAGAGAGTGCGTGAGACTGTGAGCAGAGAGTGCTTGAGACTGTGTGAGCAGAGTGTGTGTGAGACTGTGAGCAGAGGTAGTGTGAGACAGTGCCCAGAGAGTGCGTGAGACGGTGCCCAGAGAGAGCGTGAGACGGTGCCCAGAGAGAGCGTGAGACGGTGCCCAGAGAGAGCGTGAGACGGTGCCCAGAGAGAGCGTGAGACGGTGAGCAGAGAGTGCGTGAGACTGTGAGCAGAGAGTGCGTGAGACTGTGAGCAGAGAGTGCGTGAGACTGTGAGCAGAGAGAGCGTGAGACTGTGAGCAGAGAGAGCGTGAGACTGTGAGCAGAGAGTGCGTGAGACTGTGAGCAGAGAGTGCGTGAGACTGTGAGCAGAGAGTGCGTGAGACTGTGAGCAGAGAGTGCGTGAGACTGTGAGCAGCGAGTGTGTGAGACTGTGAGCAGAGTGTGTGTGAGACTGTGTGAGCAGAGTGTGTGTGAGACGGTGCCCAGAGAGTGCGTGAGACGGTGCCCAGAGAGAGCGTGAGACGGTGCCCAGAGAGAGCGTGAGACGGTGCCCAGAGAGAGCGTGAGACGGTGCCCAGAGAGAGCGTGAGACGGTGCCCAGAGAGAGCGTGAGACGGTGCCCAGAGAGAGCGTGAGACTGTGAGCAGAGAGAGCGTGAGACTGTGAGCAGAGAGAGCGTGAGACTGTGAGCAGAGAGTGCGTGAGACTGTGAGCAGAGAGTGCGTGAGACTGTGAGCAGAGAGTGCGTGAGACTGTGAGCAGAGAGTGCGTGAGACTGTGAGCAGAGAGTTTGTGAGACTGTGAGCAGAGAGAGCGTGAGACGGTGCCCAGAGAGAGCGTGAGACGGTGCCCAGAGAGAGCGTGAGACTGTGAGCAGAGAGTGCGTGAGACTGTGAGCAGAGAGTGCGTGAGACTGTGAGCAGCGAGTGCGTGAGACTGTGAGCAGAGATGGTGTGAGACGGTGAGCAGCGATAGTGTGAGACGGTGAGCAGAGATAGTGTGAGACGGTGAGCATAGAGTGTGTGAGACGGTGACCAGAGAGTTGGTGAGATGCTGTGCAGAGTGAGCGTGAGACGGTGACCAGAGAGATTGTGAGACTGTGAGCATAGATCGTGTGAGACTGTAAGCAGAGAGAGCATGAGATTGAGAGCCTACAGCGTGTGAGACTGTGAGCAGTCTTAGTGTGAGATGTTGAGCAGAGAGAGCGTGAGACTGTGAGCAGCGAGAGTGTGAGGCTGTGAGCATTGAGTGTGTGAGACTGTGAGCATTGAGTGTGTGAGACTGTGAGCACAGAATGTGTGAGACTGTGAGCACAGAATGTGTGAGACTGTGAGCAGACAGAGCGTGAGATGGTGAGCAAAGAGAGCGTGAGACGGTGACCGGAGAGAGTGTGAGACGGTGACCAGAGATAGCTTGAGACGGTGAGCAGAGAGACCGTGAGACGGTGTGCGGAGAGAATGTGAGGCTGTGAGCAGAGAGAGCGTGAGGCTGTGAGCAGAGAGTGTGAGGGAGCCTTTAGTGGATCATGAATGCATGCACAGATTTTTTGGTCTTAATGGCCTGTTTCTGTGCTGCCTATTCTTTGTCAATCTATGTAATTTGTGTACTTTCCCCATTGAGCAGATAAGAGTGGATGTGTAAGTGTGTATTCATTGTATTGTATTGTTGGGTGTCCAAGGTGTGCAATCAATGCGCCCTGAATTTTTGAATAAATCGTTTTTAGTATGTTCTCATAACATTGAATGTTTGGGGCTGATTTTTAAAGATGTGTGCTCACTGCTTTATGAGCACTGTGGATGTATATGTTGAAGCTGTGTAATCAGCTATGAATTGTTTGGTTCCTTGGCTGTGTAGATTGTGGAAAAGCCATGTTTAAGGGTGTTGACTGTATAGAGTGTGAACTCATCACACTGTGATTTCCTGAGGGTGAGTGTTATAGGGTTTTACTGGTCATTTTGAGAGTGTTGAAGAGTTAGGCTGTGCAGGGTTGTAGGACCATACTGTCACAGAGCTTGTGAGCTTCTCCATAGTATAGCATAGACAACACACACACAAACACACACACTGCTCTTTAGTATGATTCATAAGCTCTCTACATAAGCAACAGTGTTTGCTGCTGCACAGTGATTCAGTAACAGGGTGGTTTATGAACCGAGTGCTAAACTTAAAACTTGGTGCAAGTGGGAATTGGGTGCAGGGCAGAAGGAGATGATGTTGTTTATTCTTTTTGTTTTACCTTAGTAACTGGTGAATGTTCTTCTTTATCTCCACATTCGGGGGCTATAACTTACAATACTTTACTAAATTAGTAACTAGATAACTGATCAAATAAATAATTAAGGTTAGACAGACATAGTAGGTTGGGCGATGTGCTGTGACTGCAACATGTGGAAATTTGTGGAATGCACTGCAGTCCCAGGCAACCAGATCTGCGGCAAGTGTCTGCAGTTGGAGCAACTTTGGCTCTGAGTTACTGAGCTGAAGTCTGTGCTGCAGACATTGCAGAGCATTGGGGAGGGGGAGAGTTACCTGCACACTTTGTTCCAGGAGGCAGTCATTCCCCTTCAGTTAGGCAAAACTTTAGAGTTGGCTAATGGGCAGGGCCAGGAGGGTGTGACTCCGAGTCGGGCAGCAGGTAGTGTTGGAGGAGCCTCAGCCCCTGACTTTGACCAACAGATATGTGTTGGTTACTACCCTTGTGGATGGGAGCAAGGCAAGCAAGATGGATAAGAAAACCGATCACGGTAGCATGCTGTAGGATTCCATTCAAGCTGAGAGGAGTGAAGAGGAATGTGGTAGTGATAGGGGAGAGTATAGTCAGAAGGATAGTTACTGCTCTCTGCAGCTGCAACCAGGAGCTCTGAAGGTTGTGTTCCCTGCCCAGTGTCAGGGCTAAGGACATCTCCTTGTGACTGGTGAGGAACTTGGAGTGGGAGGGGGAGGATCCTGTTGTCATGGTCAATGTAGGTACTAAGGACAAAGGGAGCACTAGGAATGATCTTCTGCTGAGAGAGTTTGAGGAGTTAGGGTCCAAATTAAAAATCAGAAACATTAAAGGAAATCATCTTTACATAGTTAGCTGAGGCACGTGCTAATTGGCAGTTTCAAGCAGATTAGAGAGTTAAACATGTGGCTCAAAAATGTGCAAAGAAGGAGTTTTGATTCATAAGGCTGTAGCATCAGTACTGGGGAAAGAGGGAACTGTGATGTTTGAAACCGGGCTGGGATCAGTGTCCTGGTGCATTGTATAACTAGGGCTATGAACAGGGCTGTAAACTGAAAGGGGCAAAGGGAGTGGTCAGGTGAAGTGAGATTTAGAAATCTAGAGAAAACTTGAGGAAATAGAACAGTGTAGCGATGTGGGTAAAGACAAGCAGAGTGTGATAAGAATAGTGAATGGTGATATTGCATCAACAAATAAGGTACATGCAGAGAATAAAAATATTAAATTAAAGGCTGTTTATCTGAATATACAAAGCATTTGCTAAAAGATAGATGAGCTAGTGGCACAAATAGAGATTATTGGTTCAGACCTAATTGGCATTGCATGGTTACAAGGTGACCAAGGTTGGGAAATAAATATTTCAAGGTATACAATATTTCAAAAAGACAGACAGAGTGGATAAGGAGGGCAGAAGGGCATTGGTGAGACAAGATCTGTCCTCAGAAGATCATGAAGTAGAACCAGTATGGGTGGAATTAGGAATAGCAAGAATGAGAAAATGCTTTTGGAGTAGTTTATAGACCCCTCGTAGTTATACTGTTGGATAAAGCATTAAAGAAGAAATTATTTGAGTTTGTAACAAAGACAATGTAATAATTGAGGTGAACTTTAATCTCCATATAGATAGGGACAATCAAATTGGCAAAGGTGGTCTGGAAGGTGATAAAAACAAAAAACTGCGGATGCTGGAAATCCAAAACAAAAACAGAATTACCTGGAAAAACTCAGCAGAAGGTGATAGTTTGGAATGTTTTTGTGACAGTTTCCTGGAGAAATTAACTAAGGATAACGTTATTTTAGATCGAGTATTATGTAATGAGGCAAGGCTAATTATTCATCTCATAGTAAAAATGATCATCATTTAGGACTGAGATGCAAAATCTCTTCACTTAGAAGGTTGTGAATCTTTGGAATTCTCTACCCCAAAGGGTTGCAGATGCTCCACCATTGTTTATATATGGCCAAGATAGACAGATTTTTGATCTTCCTGGGAATCAAGGGATAGGGGGAGTGGGCAGGAAAGTGGAGTTGAGGCCAAGTATTAGCCATGATCATATTGAATGGTGGAACAGGCTTGATGAGCAGTATGGTCTACTCCTGCTCCTATTTATGTTCTTATGCTCCTGGTTTAGGTGGAGGTAAGAGAACTTCTCCCTGGAGACCCCAGATGAATGAGGCCTAGTCTGTGGGTCAGCTTTCTCAATTTTGGCACAAGTTCCCAGATGTTAGTGTGGAGGACTTTGTAGGATTGATTGGGCTGGTATCTCTTTGTCATTTCTGGTACCTAGGCTAACGCTGGATGTACCCTTACAACTTTTTGTAGCAAATTTTGATACAATTGAGTGGCTTGTTTGGCCATTTCAGGGGGCAGTTAAGAGTCAACCACATTGCTGTGGGTCTGGAGTCACATATCGGTCAGGCTGAATAAAGCTGGCAGATTTCCTTCCCTGAACATTAGTGAACTAGGTGTGCTTTTTATGACAACCATGTTGTTTCATGATGACCATCACTTTTTAACCCAGATTTTTAAATAAATTGAATCTAATTTCCTTAGCTGCCAAGGTGGGATTTGAACTCATGGCTCTGGGGCATTAGTCCAGTAAGATAACTATTTGCAGTTGTGACTGTGTATGAAATGTACTCAATATTTCAGGGTAGTGATAGTTTAAGGTAAGCAATTGTCAGGCAGTGAATGTTTTGGGGGGGCACACACACTCGCTGTAATCTGAATGTTTGCAAGTGTTGGCATATTTGAGGTGTGTATTTCTAATGTTTGTGAGTGACTTTATAAGGCACATACTTACAAAACTGAATCATTCTGGTAGTGGGTGTGTAAGGTTTGTGGACACTGAACATGAAATGTTTCAGGGCTGTGCATTCCCAAGCTGAATGTTTAAACTGCGTATCTGTGCTTATGACAGATATCAAGAGCTCAGTACTGCAGAAAGCTGGGAGGAGTGTGGAAAGTGAAGGGGTGAGATTGAAAAGGAAAGCAAAGTGAGCAAGAAAAGATATTAGTAAGAAAAATCTAGGAAAACCCCAAGATGGTCTATTAATACTTAAAGAGCAAGAGGATAACCTGGGAAAGAGTAGGATCTATTAGAGACTAAAAAGGGCAGAGTCCAGAGCTTGAAAAGAGCCATAAAAAACCTGCAGAAAAATGAAGGAAAAGCAAAGGACAAAACCCAAACAAACCACACGAGAGCGCTACAGAGACTCACCACTGGCCTGAACCCCAGCCGAGCTTTCTTCATGATTCCTCTGGACGGCCGAGACCCGGAGCAGCAAGGAAAAATCCCTGTGCCAGCAGACCCAAAAAAGGCACAGGTACAAGCCGAGTGCGTCTGTCTCCAAGCTGAGCTGAGCTAGAAGGTCTCAACATGAAGTACAACCCGTCACAACAGCAGACGAAAAAGCTGCTCCCCAAACTCATTGCCTTGAAAGACTTTGACAAATCGATACACATTCCTGGGAAAAGACGAGGAGTTGGCAAAAAGCTTGAAGGCAGAGAAAGGAGCTGTCAGCAACAGCAAACGTATTCACTGATACACAGTTCGAGAAGGCAAGGGCGGAACAAGAAAATAAACATTTGATGGACCAGCGACTTGTCCTTCAAGAGCAGATTCAAAAACAGGTCATTACTCTTCACAATGCAATGTCATACAGAGCATCTTGAGCAACAGAATGGCAGAACAGTGGAACAGGCTCGATGAGACTCTGCTAACTTACAAGAAGACTCTAAACAAAGTACTTGAGCCCCGTAATGAAAAGGAGAAGCTGTTGATGGACTTCCATGTGCTACAGGGCTCCCTCAGCTCTGGGCTTGTCCCTCAGGAATGTTACAAAGTGAGACAAAATGAATTTACTGACACTCTGAATGAACTGACAACCCAGTTTCAGGGCAGACACAGGAATGGTTACTATTCTGGGGAGATATTGAGAGGTACAACAATGAGACAGCAGTGCTGAAGGAAACACTTGCACATCTGCAAGGAAACTTGGAGCAACATTACATTCCCAAAGAGGTCTACGGCAGGCTGAAGATCAGGCACACAGATGGCAAGTGAAGGTTGTAGTTCTCACTGAAGAAGCATGAGCTCTTGTAAAACCAATTGGCAAAGAACAATCACAGAATGTGACCGTGACAGGGTGCATAGAGGAATTCTACTCCGCCAAGCACAAGCCAATGACTGGAGAGAACACTACATGGGGCAGAAAGCAGCCCTCAGTCACAGCACAGCTGGAAGGACATACTTCCGAAGGCCCAGCAACAAAACCACATTCAAATGTTGACTTGGTTTATCACCTCTCTTCCCTGTTTGTGGAGCTGGTCTGTTCTCCTTCTCAGGAGGAGAACGAAAGGCCAGGCAAGCCCACAGTGCAGGAGGTTACCACAACATCCCCAGTGGAGGTGACACCAGAGCCAGAATGAGTTTCAGCAGAGCCCCTGCCTCCACCAGCGACCACACTGCAATCGGTTGAGATGACGACCTACACACAGGTCCCAGCGACTACCAGCCAGTGTGACAAAACCACAGAGTCCACAAGAACAAGGCAGCAGCCCGACACCAACACTACTCAACAGAGGTGAGTGGCCTCTACACTCTTCCTCCATCCACAAGACTGCTCCCCTTCAATCCTAGGAGGCTTCCAGATGCCAGAAAAAGCAGGAGAAGAAAAAGAAGAGATATGGCTGACAACCATCCTCGCAGAAAGAAACAAGCACCACTCATGGTGCCAAACCATTGCCACAGCGAGCTGACCGAGCAGGCGTGGGGCAACACTCGCCAATGGAAAAAGTGTATGAAGCCATGCTGGCATCCAACTCCAACCAATGATCCACCACCATGATCAACAGTCCCTAGATCCTACCTCTCCCAGCTGGAGGCCTCCAGACTGCCTCAGACCCTGACTTCAAAGATTTGAAGGGGCGAGACAGGGTAGTATGAACTCTGTTAATGCATGTTGTTAATGCTGTAATGTTAATCACAAAGTAGTTTAGAGTTAAAATAGTTATAGTTGCAACACTGAAGTTAAGTACACATGCCTTATGATAACACAAGACTTGAATCAAACTGTAAGTAACAACAGTCTGTCTATATCCAGGGGATAAAGGCTTGGAGGGAGGTGTAGTTGAAGGATCCAGTACATTAAGGGTTAACCTGGGACTGAGTATAGTACCGCTCACTGGTGATGTAAAAAGGCACCTGACATCGAGTTTCGGTCAGCAATGTAGAGTTAGGAAGCAACATGTACGCAGTCATCTCCATACCTGAAGCCTCTACTGTAAATATGTTCATAGCTCAACAATGTTAATAAAGACTGCTTGGTAACTTCTACAAGACTGCTTAATGGTGTCTGAGCAGTACACTAGGGTAGCAACAACCTAACAGGATAATAAACCCGATGAGGGAGGGACAAGACTAAGGTATTTAACATCCTTGAAGTGGATAAACCCGCAGAGGGTGGATGAGATGTTTCCCAAGTTGCTGTTCACCATCTACAAGGCACAAGTCAGGTGTGTGATGGAATACTCCCCATTTGCCTGGATGAGTGCAGCTCCCACAACACTCAAGAAGTTTGATACCATCCAGGACAAAGCAGCCCATTTGATTGGCACCCCATCCACAAACATTCACTCCCTCCACTACCGATGCACAGTAGCAGCAGTGTGTACCATCTACAAGATGCACTGCAGGAATTCACCAAGGCTCCTTAGACAGCACACCAAACCCATGACTGCTACCACCTAGAAGGACAAGGGCAGCAGATAGATGGGAACACCACCACCTGGAAGTTCCCCTCCAAGTCACTCACCATCCTGACTTGGAAATACATCACCGTTCCTTCACTGTCACTGGGTCAAAATCCTGGATCTCTCTCCCTAACAGTACTATGGGTGTACCTACACCACATGGACTGCAGCGGTTCAAGAAGGCAGCTCACCACCATCTTCTCAAGGGCAATTAGGGATGGACAATGAATGCTGGCCAAGCCAACAATACCCACATCACATGGATGAATAAAATAAAATCAGGGGCTATTTACCTTCATTTTCCCATCCTCTGTGGCTACAGCCATGGTACCGGCAGCTAAAGTTGTCCCATTGTTTAAAAAGGGATAGACTGAGTAATTACAGGCCAGTCAGCATAACCTTGATGATGGGGAAACTACTGGAAAAAGTTGTGAAGAACACTACTAATAGGGGAATGATTGATGGAATTTTTGTGACTGGAAGGCAGTTTCCAATGAGGTTCCTCAGGGCTTAGTATTCTGTCCTTTGCTGTTGGCGATATATATCAATGATTTAATTTTAGACCCTACATTTAAGTTTAAGAAGTTTTCAGATGATACCAAAATTGGTCACGTGGTTGATAGTGAAAAAGAAATCTGTAGACTGCAGGAAGAAAGCAATGTTCAGATGGGCAGAAAAGTGGCAAATGGAATTCAATCTGAACGAATGTGATGTAATGTAAGGGAATACACAATAAATGGTAGGATACTGAGAAGTGTAAAGGAACAGAGGGGCCTTGGAGTGCATATCCTCAAATCCCTAAAGTTAACAGGACAGGTAGATAAGGTGGTCAAGAAGGGACAGTGGATACTTTCCTTCATTAGCTGAGGCATAGAATATGAGAGCAGGGAGGTCATGCTAGAAATTGTATAAAAACACTGGTGAGGCTACAGCTAGAGCATTGTATACAGCTCTGTTCACTGCATTATGGGAAGGATGCAATCACACCAGAAAGGATGTAAAGGAGATTTGCAAGGATATTATTGGGAATGGAGAAAGATTGGATAGGCTGGTTGTTTTCTGTGGAACAGAGGAGGATGAGGAGAGATTTAATTGAAGTGTATAAAATGATGAGGGGTTTAGGTAGATCAGATAGGAAGAACTGATTTTTGTTAGGAGAAAGGTCAACAAAGAGAGAGTATAAATTTTAAATAATGCACAGATTGAGACTGCGAAGGTTTGGAAATCAGGTGTGCAAGGTAGTGCTCAGCACATTTTACAATGATTGTGTAGCTGAGGGTGTAATGTGTGTACTCAGTGTGAGTATTTGGGGGTTGGTTGTGTAAGATTTGTAGATAGTATGTTATGAATAATTGGAGGTGAGTGTGCACTTTCTATTGTGAATGTTTGGGCACTTGGGTGTAATCAGCACTCAGAGGGAGCGAGTTTGGATTAGATCAGTAAGCTGGTGTGGGAACTGCCATGTACGATTAACCTGTGCCCATTCAGGCAAGGTGCATTCTGCCCAGAGCAACAGCAAAAACTGGTTCATTAAGACTCAGAGCCAGAAAGAGAAGTGGAAATGGGGAAATGCACATTGAATGTGCCCCCTGGTGAGCACTGAAGGACACAGGAAGAGAGAGGTCCACTTCTCTCAGAGTCCAGGAAGGTCTCCAGACTGACACTGAGAAGGTCGTGGGAGTAGATAGCTGTACAGACCAATGCCAGCAGTATAGCTCCAGGATTTGGACATAGTGCCACAAAATGTTCAATGACTTTGCACAGGTGGTTAATATCAGTGAATTCATCTTCACAGGCTTACTAATGAATACCAGCCTCATGTAACTGCCCCATTCGCTACCCCTCCCACTTCATTAACCTGCCAATAATCCCAATTAACCTCACCTCACCCTCATGCACTTAAAACTACTGCAAACCTCAAACCCAGCTCTCTACGAATGCATGTGCTGTCAGCTATTCATCATGATAGGCACATTACCCAAATGCATTGTGCCACACTCACTGACACAATCTCCTCTCCTTGGACAAGCTGGCCCATAATTAGAGGCAATAACACTTAAAAGGCAAGGGACAGACATGACTGCTCATGCTCACTCCTGTGCAGGAGACGGTGCTGACCATCACTGGATCAGCTATGACTGGCAGGGCATAGAGGATGATAGTATATTCTGACTGAATCCTCCACCTCATGTCTCACCACCCCCTCATGCCACAATCTTTTCTGATTTACAAGCTGCAGATGGTATAACCATCAGCTTTCCCCTCGATCCCTCCCCTTGACTCTACCCTTGTGTCTTTAACCTATAAAATATCCAAGAACTACCACCCAGTCAATAATTGGTAGCCAGCAACATCAACTTTACATTCAGTGGGTGACCACCTTTATTGTGGTACATCACAACATCGCCCACAAGGCAATGCCTCTGCAGCCAATGACTACCTGCATCATGAGAGGGTTCCACTATCCTGGCAAATCCACATTAATGCTCTATTCTGTCTCTTTGTTCACAGAGAACACAATGAACTCACCTCTCCAGATGTCTCTTGTCTCTCTGTGGGCATGCAGTGGGCATGAAACTGAGAAATGTTACATATGCTGCCTTGCAAGGTTGAAAATGGCAACAATCATGTCAAGTCAGCACTCAACTCAGCACTGTCTGATACCATCAGCTGCCTGTAAACAGTTGCTTGGTAGTAGAGAGCTTAAATATTACTGAAAAGAGAGACATGTTGCTGAAGCTTTCATCCTGGACTCATCAGGAAAAATGCAAAAATACCAAATTTCAAAGGATCACAACAATTTATACTACAGAAGAAAAAGATGCTGATTGGTTGGCAAGTTGACTCTGATTGGATAAGGCATTGCTGTGGAAAAAGCAACAGGGAGCTATAGCCCACCCACCTCCCCCCCCCCCCTCCCCCCCCCCCCCCCCCACCCCCCGCAAGCTCCCAGGTAATTCAAAAAAGACACAAGGCTTGAACAAATTCCTTTTGTTGGTGGAGACTGATCCCTGTGTATGATTGTATGTCTCTTTCAGCAAGTATAAATGAGCCACATTATGAGCTCAAGTTAAATTGGTTGTTAGTGAAGCTATTAGCACACTCAGGATTGTTCATCAAGTGCTACCCAATTACAGAATCACATCTAACACTAGATGTATTGTTTCGGGTTTTGGAAGCGCGGGCTGGTCTGTGCTCTTACATTCTAGCGATTGGCTGATCAAATCAAACACCATGCTCCTCCAGTTGGTTGTAATAGGCAGAGTATAGAGGAAGTATACACTATATTCAGAATTTTAAATACCTCTGTCATCCCTCAACTTGTCCATCCTTTTCCTGATATGGAAACCCATACATTTCTGCGATCATCCTTATGAATCTTCTCTGCAGCCTCTCCAGTGCCTTTTCATAATATACTGACCAGAACTGAATGCGGGGGCAGGGGCAGGGGGGGCGGGGTGAGGGGACGGTGGATTTTTGTCAGCAGCGCACTGCTCTGATAACAGAGCTGGGAGTGTGAAGTGTGCCCCAGGCCTGTTCTTTTGCTTTTTGCCATTTCCCACATGACTGGGTTTGAAATGTTAAGTGCTGGCGATGTTCCCTGGAGACTTGCAGCTCTGCGGTGGGGGAAGCTTTTCATTGGTGAAACCTGCTGTCAGCTGACAATGTAGCAGCTACAGGCAGCCTGTTAGAGGGCCTCCTGGTCAAGCATGGAGGCTCTGCATTGCAGCCTGAAAGATCCATCGCTGACGAGCTTCACGTCCATTCGAAGAAGGCATCAGAATCCTTCGACATCGTCCCCCGATCATTTCACCCCCCCCTCCCAGAACCCAACCCACCCTTTATTACTGGTTCAACAACTCCGCACCCACTGTCAATCCATGTCCAAATACTGAAGCAGACCAACCCCACACTTCAGCAATCCCTCCCTGCACATTCTCCTTCAGGCCATCAGGGAAAGGCAGGAGGCGCTCTTTCCTGAAGATGGCCTCAGAAGATACTCCCACCAGATGAAGGCAGCCTGGACAGAGGTGGCAGAGGAGGTGAGCAACCGTGGGGTCATGCAAGGACTTGAGCCTAGTCTAGGAAACAGGTCAACGACCTGCTCAGGGGGGAGTGTAAATGTTGCATCTACAACAGGAGTGTCTCGTGTGGTCACCAATTATGTGCAAGTGGCCAGCTATCCCAGAAGAGTGAATGTGTGATCAACCTTGGTGCCACATAGCAATTGAGGCCAAAGTATCTGGATGTTTGCCTTTTGTGTGTGCTTAGATGTAACATGTGAATGACAGGACTGTATGTGTGATGGGGATGCATGCAGGCAAGGGGGTTAGGCATCACTGGACATGCCACTAACTGCACTGTCATGCAGGACAAGCAGACACACAATGCCAGGGAGAGGAGATGGCACAGGAGAACAAACGCCAGACATCAGGCTCCACACAATCACTGAGGAGGGGGTGAAGGAAAGCACTAGCAAGAAGGAAACACGACAGCTGGGAGCAGAGGGTGAGGCTGGACCAGTCTGGAGTAAGGAGGAAGAGGCAGTCATCCCACTGGAAACACTGGATGGATACGCTAGAATGTGAAATGTTCGGACTATAATGATGCTTAATGTGATTCCATTTGTTCTCCACTACAGGTCATCTCCATCCAAGGAGCAGTCCACAGCCACAGGATGAGCCCAGAGAATCCACCCCTGGAGACCAAGCAGCAGGTGGCCCAGAGGATGTACTGTCAGTACTTTCTTATTCATTTATGGGATGTGGGCTTCACTGGCTGGGACAGCATTTATTGCCCATCCCTAATTGCCCTTGAGAAGGTGGTGGTGAGCTGTCTTCTTGAACTGCTGCAGTCCCTGTGATGTTGATACACCCACAGTGGTGTTAGGAAGGGAGTTCCAGGATTTTGACCCAGTGACAATGAAGGAACGGTGATATATTTCCAAGTCAGGATGGTGAGTGACTTGGAGGGGAACTTCCAGGTGGTGGTGTTCCCGTCTATCTGCTGCCCTTGTCCTTCTAGGTGGTAGCAGTCATGGGTTTGGTGTGCTGTCTAAGGAGCCTTGGTGAATTCCTGCAGTGCATCTTGTAGCTGGTACACACTGCTGCTACTGTGCATCGGTAGTGGAGTGAGTGAATGTTTGTGGATGGGGTGCCAATCAACCGGACTGCTTTGTTCTGGATATTGTCGAGCTTCTTGTGTGTTGTTGGAGGCAAGTGGGAAATATTCCATCATACTCCTGACTTGTGCATTGAAGATGGTGGACAGGCTTTGGGGAGTCAGGAGGTGAGTTACTCGCTATAGGACTCCCAGCCTCTGACCTGCTCTTGTAGCCACAGTAGTTATATGGCTAGTCCAGTTCAGTTTCTGGTCAATGGTAACCCCCAGGATGTTGATATTGGAGGATTTGGTGATGGTAATGCCATTGAATGTCAAGGGGCGATGGTTGGATTCTCTTTTGTTGTAGATGGTCATTGCCTGACACTTGTGTGGTGAATGTTACTTGCCACTTATCAGCCCAAGCCTGGTCTTGCTCCATTTGGACATGGACTGCTTCAGTATCTGAGGAGTAACAAATGGTGCTGAACATTGTGCAATCATCAGTGAACATTCCCACTTCTGACCTTATGATGGAAGGAAGATAAAGCAGCTGAAGATGGTTGGGCTGAGGACACTACCCTGAGGAACTCCTGCAGTGATGTCCTGGGGCTGAGATGACTGACTTCCAACAACCACAACCATCTTCCTTTGTGCTAGGTATGACTCTAACCAGTGAAGCTTTCTCCCCCGATTCCCATTGACTCCAGTTTTTCTAGTGCTCCTTGATGCCACACTTGGTCAAATGCTGCCTTGATGTCAAGAGCAATCACTCTAACCTCACCTTGGGAGTTCAGATCTTTTGTCCATGTTTAAACCAAGGCTGTAATGAGGTCAGGAGATGATTGGCCTTGGCGGAACCCAAACTGGGCATCAGTGAGCAGGTTATTGCTAAGCAATTCCCATTTGATAGCACTGTTGATGAGCCATCTGTTACTTTACTGATGATTGAGAGTGGACTGATGGGGTGGTAACTGGCCGGGTTGGATTTGTGCTGTTTTTTGTGGACAGGACATACCTGGGCAATTTTCCACATAGCTGGGTAGGTGTCAGTGTTGTTGCACTGGAACAGCTTGGCTAGGGGCGCAGCAAGTTCTGGGGTTCAAGTCTTCAGCACTATTGCCAGAATATTTTCAGGGCCCATAACCTTTGCAGTATCCAGTGCCTTCAGCCATTTCTTGATGTCACATGGAATGAATTGAATTGTCTGAAGACTGGCATCTGTGATGCTGGGGACCTCTGGAGGAGGCCGAGATGGATCATCCACTTGGCACTTCTGGCTGTCTTCTGTGTCAGCCTTATCTTTTGCACTGATGTGCTGGGCTCCCCCATCATTGAGGGTGGGGATATTTGTGGAGGGTCCTCCTCCAGTGTGTTGTTTAAGTGTCCATCAACATTCACAACTGGATGCGACAGGACTGCAGAGTTTAGGTCTCATCGGTTGGTTGTGGGATCGCTTAGCTCTATCACTTGCTGCTTATGCTGTTTGGCACGCAAGTAGTCCTGTGTTGTAGCTTCACCAGGTTGACACCTCATTTTTAGGTATGCCTGCTGCTGCTGCTGGCATGCTCTCCCACCCTCTTCATTGAACCAGAGTTGATCCCCTGGCTTGATGATAATGGTAGAGTGGGGGATATGCCAGGCATGAGGTTACAGATTATGTTCAAGCACAGTTCTGCTGTTGCTGAAGGCCCACAGTGCCTCATGGTGGCCCAGTCTTGAGATACTAGATCTGTTCGAAATCTATCCCATTTAGCATGGTGGTAGCGCCACATAACACGATGGAGAGTATCCTCAGTGTGAAGACAGGACTTTGTCTCCACAACAACTGTGCAGTGGTCACTCCTACTGATACTGACATGGACAGATGCATCTGCGGCAGGCAGGTTGGTGAGGATGAAGTCAAGTATGTTTTTCCCTCTTGTTGGTTCCCTCACCACCTGCCGCAGACCTTTAGGACTTGGCCAGCTCGGTCAGTAGTGGCGCTACCGAGCCACTCTTGGTTATGGACATTGAAGACCCCACCCAGAGAACATTCTGTGCCCTTGCCACCCTCAGTGCTTCCTCCAAGTGATGTTCAACATGGAGGATTACGAGGGCAGTACGTGGTAATCAGCAAGAGGTTTCCTTGCCCATGTTTGACCTGATGCCATGAGACTTCATGGGGTCCAGAGTCAATGTTGAGGACTCCCAGGGCCTCCTGACTGTATACAACCGTGCCCCACCTCTCTGGATCTGTCCGGCCGGCGGGACAGGACATACCCAGGGATGGTAATGGTGGTGTCTGGGACATTATCTGTAAAGTATGATTCCATGAGGATGACTGTGTCAGGCTGTTGCTTCACCAATCTGTGGGACAGCTCTCCCAATTTTGGCTCTTGACCCCAGATGTTAGTAAGGAGGACTTTGCAGGGCCGACAGGGCTGGGTTTGCCATTGTTGTTTCCGGTGCCTAGGTTGATGCCGGGTGGTCCTGTTTCATGTCTTATAGACTTTGTAGTAGTTTGTTACAACTGATTGGCTTGCTTGGCCATTTCAGAGGGCATTTAAGAGGATTTGAAGTCACATGTAGACCAGACCAGGTAAGACAGATTTCCTTCCCTAAAGGACATTGGTGACCCAGATGGGTTTTTAATGACATTGGTTTCATGGTCATCATCAGACTTCTAATTCCAGATTTTTACTAAATTCAAATTTCACCATCTGCCATGATGGGATTCGAACCTGGGTCCCCAGATCCAGTGATGATGCCACTATGCCACCACCTCCCCCCATCTGCCTCATCGTTCACCTCTGTCAGTTCAGTTACAGCCACATGGTCCCTGGAGGGGTTGTGTGTAGATTTGGGAGGGGAAGCACAGATACACCCCAGCAACCAAGGGAGGAGCTGACCGCCGGGTCCCCAGACAGTCAGAGAGCTACTGGTGACCAGGCCCCTGCTGAACCCCCCCACTGATGCTGAGCCTCCAGTCACGGCCACACGAAGCCTGCTGAATATGCAGTGGAGGCTCAGGGAAAATATGGCGGAGAGGCCAGGCATTATGTGCAGCTTTGTGCAGGGTATGGAGGAGCTCAAGCACAACCTCAGTTCTACCAAGTCCAAGACATTTGAGTGCGTGGCTTCATCCATGGAGAGGATGGGCAGCCAGGTCCAGCATTTGATCCATATGCACTCTGACCTGCATTCCATCACTTTAGCCATGGGATCAGTGCAGCAGTGGCTGAGGCCCCTGGAGGGTCTCCCTGTCAAAGAGACAGGGAGCTGCCTTCACACAAAGGGATGGAGGAGGAGTGTGGCGATCCCCTCCACCATTGATCCTAATAGCTCCAGCAGCTGGGGCTGAGGGGAAGGCCCCTGCACTCATGCAGGAGGACACCCCGGTAGGCCGGAGCCCTAAAGCCCCAAGCATCCTCAGTCATCCAAGGCAGCAGGACATCATATTGAGCAGACTGCCCCCAACTCAGCTGTTGATGTCAGGGTTGCACCTGGACATAGCAGTAGGAAAAGAAAAGTGAAAGACAGTATGTGGACAAAGGTGATTTATCCATTTGTTTTGCACTTGTAAATATACACACAATCTAATTAATAAAAACAAAAAACTGCAGATGCTGAAAATCCAAAACAAAAACAGAAACAGAAATACCTGGAAAAACTCAGCAGGTCTGGCAGCATCGGCAGAGAAGAGCACAGTTCATGTTTCGAGTCTTCACGACCCTTCAACAGAACTGAACACACAATCTAATGTCATTTACATAATCATTTGCACCTATTGAGCAGTGTTGGGGCCTGTCTGGTGTAATGATCATGGAACAGCCCAGGTTTGTCACAATTTTGATGGTTACAGAGGAGATAGTGACATAGACATTATTCTGGAATGAGATGTGTAGCGTTTTTGTGCATTCTTTACGACATGTTCGTGTGAATTGTCACTGCTGTGATGAACATACTGTGGAACATGGCTTTAAACACAGGCACCGTTGGAAGGCCATTGTTACACTCGAAAGGGTTGAGCCC
The DNA here is from genome assembly GCF_017639515.1 of Carcharodon carcharias. Lineage (NCBI taxonomy): Eukaryota > Metazoa > Chordata > Chondrichthyes > Lamniformes > Lamnidae > Carcharodon > Carcharodon carcharias. The sequence goes on from NC_054475.1 coordinate 69,052,610, forward strand.
CCATTCACTGTCAGAGGGTGTGAATGAGACAGGTGCTGTCCCAATCAATACACTTTTAACATCAGACTCATTGGGCAAGGCAGGCAGGCTGCTGCAGGATGTCAACCTAACCCAAAGAGGCCCTTGGTACCAGCACTCACTAGCGAGTGTGTGACAAGGTTCTGCTCCCCACTTCATTCCAGGTGGTGGAGGGTGCAGGATTATCAGTAACTCAGAGAGGGAGGATGGCATGACTAGGTCTACACCCAGGAAGACAAAGAAAATCTGATGATGAAGCTAGGGTCATGTAGAAGTGTTATTGTTGTGTGAACCTTGTAACTTTGTGTATATCAGGATGTCCCTGGCACCCCTTGCATGTCTCCCCATGGCTCTGGCACCCCTTGCATGTCTCCCCATGACCCTGGCACCCCTAGCATATCTCCCCATGATCCTGGCACCCATTGCATGTCTCCCCATGACCCTGACACCCTTGCATGTTTCCCCATGGCCCTGGCATCCCTTGCACATCTCCCCATGTCCCTGGCATCCTTTGCACGTCTCCACATGGCCCTAGCACCCCTTGCATGTCTCCCCATGCCTTGGCATCCATGAAAGGCGCATTTGGATTTATGGTCTCCTCTTCATGCCCTGACAAACCCTCATCATCTGAGGAGGCTGATCTTCCTCAATCTCTTGTCCCTGCAACACCTGTCCATGTTGAAGCTCCAGGTTGTGCAGTGCACAGCAGAGCACCACTACTCGTGACCTCCTCTGGGGTGTGGATTGCAGAACCCCTCCCACTGGCCAGGGCAGCAGAAGCCCAATGGTGTGCTCTATGATGGCTCTGGGAGCTTGACCGTAGCAGTCCTCTGCCTCATTCTGGGAGCGCCTCACTGGTGTGATCAGCCACAGACACAGGCGACAGCCCTGGTCACTGTGGATTCATCCAGCAACATCAGCCGGGGCTTAGCTCTGGCTTTACGACAATAGGGTATGCTCTCTGCATTTTACAACTGCATTTTGAGGACATTTCAGCTGCCAAGCGTAACCTCATTGGATGTCTTGCCACCCAACACTCTAGCAACACCATTTGCCTACGAGAGACCCATATTGGAACTGAAGAAGCAGGTCACAATTACATCAAAGGCCCAGACCTACTGTGCTGCTCCCCTTATGCTAAGCAGGCCCATGCCACCCATGTCTGATCCGCCACCGCCTGTTGCAGCCCCACCCCTACCATCATCAGCCACATTGGGAGACACAATCAGGGTCAGCAGTTTCCATACTGTGTACCAGCCTCCCAGTGCCAGCTGGGAATAGCAGATCCTGCCAATGCTGCCTCACCCAGACACCCACATGGGAGAATTCAACAGCTGGCACACTGACTCAGGCTCCTCAGTGGGATCAATGAGTACCATCGACAACAGTGATTCCCAAACTATTCTCCACTGTGACCCCATTTTAACACTTGAAAATTAACATGATCCAGATGTCAAAAAAAAACAAAACAGAGCAGTAACACTCAATAAATCAACATATCCTTACATAACTATGAAAATCTGCTCTTTGAAGTACTTTGGAACAATTATTATTTAATGTTCTGATGCACTTTTCTACCGATCTCTCTGTACTCCCCAGTAACAGAAGATTTGGTGTAGCCTCGTCACCCACCACACAAAGCATAATCATCACTGGTGCATCATAACATTCAAGGCTATGGGCCAAGAGTAGGTAAAGGGGATTGGGTAGGGAGATCAGGGGTTTCTCACATGTCGGTGCAGACTCAATGGGCCGAAGGGCGTCTTCTGCACTGATTGATTCTGTGAACTCCTTCCCCCGATAACACACACTTACACACTCTCACACAGACTAGCACATACTTACACAATCGCACGGTCACCAGTCATTGTCCTCTTCCCTCCTTTTGCTCCAGTTGCTGGGACTTGTAAAGACTAGGTACCAGGGAGCAGAAACAGTGCAGTTTGAAGTAGGGGGAGGGGAACAGTGCAGTTTGAAGTAGGGGGAGCAGAAACAGTGCAGTTTGAAGCTGAGGAAGCAGAAACAGTGCAGTTTGAAGTAGAGGGAGCAGAAACAGTGTAGTTTGAATTAGGGGGAGATGAAACAGTGCAGTTTGAAGTAGGGGGGAGCAGAAACAGTGCAGTTTGAAGTTGAGGAGGCAGAAACAGTGCAGTTTGAAGTTGAGGGAGCAGAAACAGTGTAGTTTGAAGTAGGGGGAGATGAAACAGTGCAGTTTGAAGTAGGTGGGAGCAGAAACAGTGCAGTTTGAAGTTGAGGAAGCAGAAACAGTACAGTTTGAAGTTCAGGAAGCAGAAACAGTGCAGTTTGAAGTAGGGGGAGCAAAAAAAGTGCAGTTTGAAGTAGGGGGAGCAAAAAAAGTGCAGTTTGAAGTAGGAGGATGAGAAACAGTACAATTGAAAGTAGGGGAAAAGAAAGAGTGCAGTTTGAAATAGGTGAAGCAGAAACAGTGCAGTTTGAAGTAGGAGGAGGAGAAACATTGCAGTTTGAAGTTGGGGGGAGCAGAAACAGTGCAGTTTGAAGTAGGGGGGAGAAGAAAGAGTGCAGTTTGAAGTAGTGGGGACCGGAAACAGTGCAGCTTGAAGTGGGAGGAGGAGAAACAGTGCAGTTTGAAGTAGGGGGGAGCAGAAAGAATGCAGTTTGAAGTAGGAGGAGGGGAAACAGTGCAGTTTGAAGTGGAGGGAGCAGAAACAGTGCAATTTGAAATAGAGGGAGCAGAAACAGTGCAGGTTGAAGTAGGGGAACAGAAACAGTGCAGTTTGAAGTAGGAGGAGGAGAAACATTGCAGTTTGAAGTTGGGGGGAGCAGAAACAGTGCAGTTTGAAGTAGGGGGGAGAAGAAACAGTGCAGTTTGAAGTAGTGGGGACCGGAAACAGTGCAGCTTGAAGTGGGAGGAGGGGAAACAGTGCAGTTTGAAGTGGGGGGAGCAGAAACAGTGCAATTTGAAATAGAGGGAGCAGAAACAGTGCAGGTTGAAGTAGGGGAACAGAAACAGTGCAGTTTGAAGTAGGGGAAGCAGAAACAGTGCAGTTTGAAGTAGGGGAGAGCAGAAACAGTGCAGTTTGAAGGAGAGGGAGCAGAAACAGTGCTGTTTGAAATAGCAGGACGTGAAACAGTGCAGTTTGAAGTAGGGGGGAGCAGAAACAGTGCAGTTTAAAGTGGGAGGAGGAGAAACAGTGCAGTTTAAATTAGGGGGAGCAGAAACAGTGCAGTTTGAAGAAGGAGGGGGAGAAACAGTGCAGTTTGAAGTACGAGGAGGAGAAACAGTGCAGTTTGAAGGAGAGGGAGCAGAAACAGTGCAGTTTGAAGTAGGAGGAGGAGAAACAGTGCAGTTTGAAGTAGGAGGAGGAGAAACAGTGCTGTTTGAAATAGCAGGACGTGAAACAGTGCAGTTTGAAGTAGGGGGGAGCAGAAAGAGTGCAGTTTGAAGTAGGGGGGAGCAGAAAGAGTGCAGTTTGAAGTAGGGGAAGCAGAAACAGTGCAGTTTGAAGTAGGAGGAGAAGAAACAGTGCAGTTTGAATTAGGGGGGAGCAGAAACAGTGCAGATTGAAGAAGGATGAGGAGAAACAGTGCAGTTTGAATTAGGGAGGAGCAGAATGAGTGCAGTTTGAAGTAGGGGAAGCAGAATCAGTGCAGTTTGAAGTAGGAGGAGGAGAAACAGTGCAGTTTGAAGTAGGAGGAGGAGAAACAGTGCAGTTTGAAGTAGGAGGAGCAGAAACAGTGCAATTTGAAGTAGAGGGAACAGAAACAGTGCAGTTTGAAGTAGTGGGGAGCAGAAACAGTGCAGTTTGAAGGAGAGGGAGCAGAAACAGTGCAGTTTGAAGTAGGGGGGAGCAGAAACAAAGCAGTTTGAAGTGGGGGGAGGAGAAACATTGCAGTTTGAAGTAGGGGGGAGCAGAAACAGTGCAGTTTGAAGTAGAGGGAATAGAAACAGAGCAGTTTGAAGTAGGTGGAGGAGGGGAAACAGTGCAGGTTGAAGTAGGGGAAGCAGAAACAATGCAGTTTGAAGTAGAGGAAGAAGAAGCAGTGCAGTTTGAAGTAGGGGGAGGAGAAACATTGCAGTTTGAAGTAGGGGAGAGCAGAAAGAGTCCAGTTTGAAGTAGGGGAAGCAGAAACAGTGCAGTTTGAAGTAGGAGGAGAAGAAACAGTGCAGTTTGAATTAGGGGGGAGCAGAAACAGTGCAGTTTGAAGGAGAGGGAGCAGAAACAGTGCAGTTTGAAGTAGGGGGAGCAGAAACAAAGCAGTTTGAAGTGGGGGGAGGAGAAACATTGCAGTTTGAAGTAGGGGGGAGCAGAAACAGTGCAGTTTGAAGTAGGTGGAGGAGGGGAAACAGTGCAGGTTGAAGTAGGGGAAGCAGAAACAATGCAGTTTGAAGTAGAGGAAGAAGAAACAGTGCAGTTTGAAGTAGGGGGAGGAGAAACATTGCAGTTTGAAGTAGGAGGAGGAGAAACAGTGCAGTTTGAAGTAGGAGGAGCAGAAACAGTGCAATTTGAAGTAGAGGGAACAGAAACAGTGCAGTTTGAAGTAGTGGGGAGCAGAAACAGTGCAGTTTGAAGGAGAGGGAGCAGAAACAGTGCAGTTTGAAGTAGGGGGGAGCAGAAACAAAGCAGTTTGAAGTGGGGGGAGGAGAAACATTGCAGTTTGAAGTAGGGGGGAGCAGAAACAGTGCAGTTTGAAGTAGAGGGAATAGAAACAGAGCAGTTTGAAGTAGGTGGAGGAGGGGAAACAGTGCAGGTTGAAGTAGGGGAAGCAGAAACAATGCAGTTTGAAGTAGAGGAAGAAGAAACAGTGCAGTGTGAAGTTGGGGGGAGGAGAAACATTGCAGTTTGAAGTTGGGGGGAGCAGAAACAGTGCAGTTTGAAGTAGTGGGGTCCGGAAACAGTGCAGCTTGAAGTGGGAGGAGGAGAAACAGTGCAGTTTGAAGTAGGGGGGAGCAGAAAGAGTGCAGTTTGAAGTAGGAGGAGGGGAAACAGTGCAGTTTGAAGTGGGGGGAGCAGAAACAGTGCAATTTGAAATAGAGGGAGCAGAAACAGTGCAGGTTGAAGTAGGGGAACAGAAACAGTGCAGTTTGAAATAGTGGGGAGCAGAAACAGTGCAGTTTGAAGTAGGGGGGAACAGAAACAGTGCAGTTTGAAGTAGGAGAAGGAGAAACATTGCAGTTTGAAGTTGGGGGGAGCAGAAACAGTGCAGTTTGAAGTAGGGGGGAGAAGAAACAGTGCAGTTTGAAGTAGTGGGGACCGGAAACAGTGCAGCTTGAAGTGGGAGGAGGGGAAACAGTGCAGTTTGAAGTGGGGGGAGCAGAAACAGTGCAATTTGAAATAGAGGGAGCAGAAACAGTGCAGGTTGAAGTAGGGGAACAGAAACAGTGCAGTTTGAAGTAGGGGAAGCAGAAACAGTGCAGTTTGAAGTAGGGGAGAGCAGAAACAGTGCAGTTTGAAGGAGAGGGAGCAGAAACAGTGCTGTTTGAAATAGCAGGACGTGAAACAGTGCAGTTTGAAGTAGGGGGGAGCAGAAACAGTGCAGTTTAAAGTGGGAGGAGGAGAAACAGTGCAGTTTAAATTAGGGGGAGCAGAAACAGTGCAGTTTGAAGAAGGAGGGGGAGAAACAGTGCAGTTTGAAGTACGAGGAGGAGAAACAGTGCAGTTTGAAGGAGAGGGAGCAGAAACAGTGCAGTTTGAAGTAGGAGGAGGAGAAACAGTGCAGTTTGAAGTAGGAGGAGGAGAAACAGTGCTGTTTGAAATAGCAGGACGTGAAACAGTGCAGTTTGAAGTAGGGGGGAGCAGAAAGAGTGCAGTTTGAAGTAGGGGGGAGCAGAAAGAGTGCAGTTTGAAGTAGGGGAAGCAGAAACAGTGCAGTTTGAAGTAGGAGGAGAAGAAACAGTGCAGTTTGAATTAGGGGGGAGCAGAAACAGTGCAGATTGAAGAAGGATGAGGAGAAACAGTGCAGTTTGAATTAGGGGGGAGCAGAATGAGTGCAGTTTGAAGTAGGGGAAGCAGAATCAGTGCAGTTTGAAGTAGGAGGAGGAGAAACAGTGCAGTTTGAAGTAGGAGGAGGAGAAACAGTGCAGTTTGAAGTAGGAGGAGCAGAAACAGTGCAATTTGAAGTAGAGGGAACAGAAACAGTGCAGTTTGAAGTAGTGGGGAGCAGAAACAGTGCAGTTTGAAGGAGAGGGAGCAGAAACAGTGCAGTTTGAAGTAGGGGGGAGCAGAAACAAAGCAGTTTGAAGTGGGGGGAGGAGAAACATTGCAGTTTGAAGTAGGGGGGAGCAGAAACAGTGCAGTTTGAAGTAGAGGGAATAGAAACAGAGCAGTTTGAAGTAGGTGGAGGAGGGGAAACAGTGCAGGTTGAAGTAGGGGAAGCAGAAACAATGCAGTTTGAAGTAGAGGAAGAAGAAGCAGTGCAGTTTGAAGTAGGGGGAGGAGAAACATTGCAGTTTGAAGTAGGGGAGAGCAGAAAGAGTCCAGTTTGAAGTAGGGGAAGCAGAAACAGTGCAGTTTGAAGTAGGAGGAGAAGAAACAGTGCAGTTTGAATTAGGGGGGAGCAGAAAGAGTGCAGTTTGAAGTAGGGGAAGCAGAATCAGTGCAGTTTGAAGTAGGAGGAGGAGAAACAGTGCAGTTTGAAGTAGGGGGAGCAGAAACAGTGCAATTTGAAGTAGAGGGAACAGAAACAATGCAGTTTGAAGTAGTGGGGAGCAGAAACAGTGCAGTTTGAAGGAGAGGGAGCAGAAACAGTGCAGTTTGAAGTAGGGGGAGCAGAAACAAAGCAGTTTGAAGTGGGGGGAGGAGAAACATTGCAGTTTGAAGTAGGGGGGAGCAGAAACAGTGCAGTTTGAAGTAGGTGGAGGAGGGGAAACAGTGCAGTTTGAAGTAGGGGAAGCAGAAACAATGCAGTTTGAAGTAGAGGAAGAAGAAACAGTGCAGTTTGAAGTAGGGGGAGGAGAAACATTGCAGTTTGAAGTAGGAGGAGGAGAAACAGTGCAGTTTGAAGTAGGAGGAGCAGAAACAGTGCAATTTGAAGTAGAGGGAACAGAAACAGTGCAGTTTGAAGTAGTGGGGAGCAGAAACAGTGCAGTTTGAAGGAGAGGGAGCAGAAACAGTGCAGTTTGAAGTAGGGGGGAGCAGAAACAAAGCAGTTTGAAGTGGGGGGAGGAGAAACATTGCAGTTTGAAGTAGGGGGGAGCAGAAACAGTGCAGTTTGAAGTAGAGGGAATAGAAACAGAGCAGTTTGAAGTAGGTGGAGGAGGGGAAACAGTGCAGGTTGAAGTAGGGGAAGCAGAAACAATGCAGTTTGAAGTAGAGGAAGAAGAAACAGTGCAGTGTGAAGTTGGGGGGAGGAGAAACATTGCAGTTTGAAGTTGGGGGGAGCAGAAACAGTGCAGTTTGAAGTAGTGGGGTCCGGAAACAGTGCAGCTTGAAGTGGGAGGAGGAGAAACAGTGCAGTTTGAAGTAGGGGGGAGCAGAAAGAGTGCAGTTTGAAGTAGGAGGAGGGGAAACAGTGCAGTTTGAAGTGGGGGGAGCAGAAACAGTGCAATTTGAAATAGAGGGAGCAGAAACAGTGCAGGTTGAAGTAGGGGAACAGAAACAGTGCAGTTTGAAGTAGGAGAAGGAGAAACATTGCAGTTTGAAGTTGGGGGGAGCAGAAACAGTGCAGTTTGAAGTAGGGGGGAGAAGAAACAGTGCAGTTTGAAGTAGTGGGGACCGGAAACAGTGCAGCTTGAAGTGGGAGGAGGGGAAACAGTGCAGTTTGAAGTGGGGGGAGCAGAAACAGTGCAATTTGAAATAGAGGGAGCAGAAACAGTGCAGGTTGAAGTAGGGGAACAGAAACAGTGCAGTTTGAAGTAGGGGAAGCAGAAACAGTGCAGTTTGAAGTAGGGGAGAGCAGAAACAGTGCAGTTTGAAGGAGAGGGAGCAGAAACAGTGCTGTTTGAAATAGCAGGACGTGAAACAGTGCAGTTTGAAGTAGGGGGGAGCAGAAACAGTGCAGTTTAAAGTGGGAGGAGGAGAAACAGTGCAGTTTAAATTAGGGGGAGCAGAAACAGTGCAGTTTGAAGAAGGAGGGGGAGAAACAGTGCAGTTTGAAGTACGAGGAGGAGAAACAGTGCAGTTTGAAGGAGAGGGAGCAGAAACAGTGCAGTTTGAAGTAGGAGGAGGAGAAACAGTGCAGTTTGAAGTAGGAGGAGGAGAAACAGTGCTGTTTGAAATAGCAGGACGTGAAACAGTGCAGTTTGAAGTAGGGGGGAGCAGAAAGAGTGCAGTTTGAAGTAGGGGAAGCAGTAACAGTGCAGTTTGAAGTAGGAGGAGAAGAAACAGTGCAGTTTGAATTAGGGGGGAGCAGAAACAGTGCAGATTGAAGAAGGATGAGGAGAAACAGTGCAGTTTGAAGTAGGGGAAGCAGAATCAGTGCAGTTTGAAGTAGTGGGGAGCAGAAACAGTGCAGTTTGAAGTAGTGGGGAGCAGAAACAGTGCAGTTTGAAGTAGGAGGAGGAGAAACAGTGCAGTTTGAAGTAGGAGGAGGAGAAACAGTGCAGTTTGAAGTAGGAGGAGGAGAAACAGTGCAGTTTGAAGTAGGAGGAGGAGAAACAGTGCAGTTTTAAGTACGAGGAGGAGAAACAGTGCAGTTTGAAGGAGAGGGAGCAGAAACAGTACAGTTTGAAGTAGGAGGAGGAGAAACAGTGCAGTTTGAAGTACGAGGAGGAGAAACAGTGCTGTTTGAAATAGCAGGACGTGAAACAGTGCAGTTTGAAGTAGGGGGGAGCAGAAAGAGTGCAGTTTGAAGTGGGGGGAGCAGAAAGAGTGCAGTTTGAAGTAGAGGGAATAGAAACAGAGCAGTTTGAAGTAGGTGGAGGAGGGGAAACAGTGCAGGTTGAAGTAGGGGAAGCAGAAACAGTGCAGTTTGAAGTAGGAGGAGAAGAAACAGTGCAGTTTGAATTAGGGGGGAGCAGAAACAGTGCAGATTGAAGAAGGATGAGGAGAAACAGTGCAGTTTGAATTAGGGGGGAGCAGAATGAGTGCAGTTTGAAGTAGGGGAAGCAGAATCAGTGCAGTTTGAAGTAGGAGGAGGAGAAACAGTGCAGTTTGAAGTAGGAGGAGGAGAAACAGTGCAGTTTGAAGTAGGAGGAGCAGAAACAGTGCAATTTGAAGTAGAGGGAACAGAAACAGTGCAGTTTGAAGTAGTGGGGAGCAGAAACAGTGCAGTTTGAAGGAGAGGGAGCAGAAACAGTGCAGTTTGAAGTAGGGGGGAGCAGAAACAAAGCAGTTTGAAGTGGGGGGAGGAGAAACATTGCAGTTTGAAGTAGGGGGGAGCAGAAACAGTGCAGTTTGAAGTAGAGGGAATAGAAACAGAGCAGTTTGAAGTAGGTGGAGGAGGGGAAACAGTGCAGGTTGAAGTAGGGGAAGCAGAAACAATGCAGTTTGAAGTGGGGGGAGCAGAAACAGTGCAATTTGAAATAGAGGGAGCAGAAACAGTGCAGGTTGAAGTAGGGGAACAGAAACAGTGCAGTTTGAAGTAGGAGAAGGAGAAACATTGCAGTTTGAAGTTGGGGGGAGCAGAAACAGTGCAGCTTGAAGTAGGGGGGAGAAGAAACAGTGCAGTTTGAAGTAGTGGGGACCGGAAACAGTGCAGCTTGAAGTGGGAGGAGGGGAAACAGTGCAGTTTGAAGTGGGGGGAGCAGAAACAGTGCAATTTGAAATAGAGGGAGCAGAAACAGTGCAGTTTGAAGTAGGGGAACAGAAACAGTGCAGTTTGAAGTAGGGGAAGCAGAAACAGTGCAGTTTGAAGTAGGGGAGAGCAGAAACAGTGCAGTTTGAAGGAGAGGGAGCAGAAACAGTGCTGTTTGAAATAGCAGGACGTGAAACAGTGCAGTTTGAAGTAGGGGGGAGCAGAAACAGTGCAGTTTAAAGTGGGAGGAGGAGAAACAGTGCAGTTTAAATTAGGGGGAGCAGAAACAGTGCAGTTTGAAGAAGGAGGGGGAGAAACAGTGCAGTTTGAAGTACGAGGAGGAGAAACAGTGCAGTTTGAAGGAGAGGGAGCAGAAACAGTGCAGTTTGAAGTAGGAGGAGGAGAAACAGTGCAGTTTGAAGTAGGAGGAGGAGAAACAGTGCTGTTTGAAATAGCAGGACGTGAAACAGTGCAGTTTGAAGTAGGGGGGAGCAGAAAGAGTGCAGTTTGAAGTAGGGGAAGCAGAAACAGTGCAGTTTGAAGTAGGAGGAGAAGAAACAGTGCAGTTTGAAGTAGGAGGAGAAGAAACAGTGCAGTTTGAAATAGGGGGGAGCAGAAACAGTGCAGATTGAAGAAGGATGAGGAGAAACAGTGCAGTTTGAAGTAGGGGAAGCAGAATCAGTGCAGTTTGAAGTAGTGGGGAGAAGAAACAGTGCAGTTTGAAGTAGTGGGGAGCAGAAACAGTGCAGTTTGAAGTAGGAGGAGGAGAAACAGTGCAGTTTGAAGTAGGAGGAGGAGAAACAGTGCAGTTTGAAGTAGGAGGAGGAGAAACAGTGCAGTTTGAAGTACGAGGAGGAGAAACAGTGCAGTTTGAAGGAGAGGGAGCAGAAACAGTGCAGTTTGAAGTAGGAGGAGGAGAAACAGTGCAGTTTGAAGTACGAGGAGGAGAAACAGTGCTGTTTGAAATAGCAGGACGTGAAACAGTGCAGTTTGAAGTAGGGGGGAGCAGAAAGAGTGCAGTTTGAAGTGGGGGGAGCAGAAAGAGTGCAGTTTGAAGTGGGGGGAGCAGAAAGAGTGCAGTTTGAAGTAGAGGGAATAGAAACAGAGCAGTTTGAAGTAGGAGGAGGAGAAACAGTGCAGTTTGAAGTAGGGGAAGCAGAAACAGTGCAGTTTGAAGTAGGAGGAGAAGAAACAGTGCAGTTTGAATTAGGGGGGAGCAGAAACAGTGCAGATTGAAGAAGGATGAGGAGAAACAGTGCAGTTTGAATTAGGGGGGAGCAGAATGAGTGCAGTTTGAAGTAGGGGAAGCAGAATCAGTGCAGTTTGAAGTAGGAGGAGGAGAAACAGTGCAGTTTGAAGTAGGAGGAGGAGAAACAGTGCAGTTTGAAGTAGGAGGAGCAGAAACAGTGCAATTTGAAGTAGAGGGAACAGAAACAGTGCAGTTTGAAGTAGTGGGGAGCAGAAACAGTGCAGTTTGAAGGAGAGGGAGCAGAAACAGTGCAGTTTGAATTAGGGGGGAGCAGAAACAGTGCAGATTGAAGAAGGATGAGGAGAAACAGTGCAGTTTGAAGTAGGGGAAGCAGAATCAGTGCAGTTTGAAGTAGTGGGGAGAAGAAACAGTGCAGTTTGAAGTAGTGGGGAGCAGAAACAGTGCAGTTTGAAGTAGGAGGAGGAGAAACAGTGCAGTTTGAAGTAGGAGGAGGAGAAACAGTGCAGTTTGAAGTAGGAGGAGGAGAAACAGTGCAGTTTGAAGTACGAGGAGGAGAAACAGTGCAGTTTGAAGGAGAGGGAGCAGAAACAGTGCAGTTTGAAGTAGGAGGAGGAGAAACAGTGCAGTTTGAAGTACGAGGAGGAGAAACAGTGCTGTTTGAAATAGCAGGACGTGAAACAGTGCAGTTTGAAGTAGGGGGGAGCAGAAAGAGTGCAGTTTGAAGTGGGGGGAGCAGAAAGAGTGCAGTTTGAAGTGGGGGGAGCAGAAAGAGTGCAGTTTGAAGTAGAGGGAATAGAAACAGAGCAGTTTGAAGTAGGTGGAGGAGGGGAAACAGTGCAGGTTGAAGTAGGGGAAGCAGAAACAGTGCAGTTTGAAGTAGGAGGAGAAGAAACAGTGCAGTTTGAATTAGGGGGGAGCAGAAACAGTGCAGATTGAAGAAGGATGAGGAGAAACAGTGCAGTTTGAATTAGGGGGGAGCAGAATGAGTGCAGTTTGAAGTAGGGGAAGCAGAATCAGTGCAGTTTGAAGTAGGAGGAGGAGAAACAGTGCAGTTTGAAGTAGGAGGAGGAGAAACAGTGCAGTTTGAAGTAGGGGGAGCAGAAACAGTGCAATTTGAAGTAGAGGGAACAGAAACAATGCAGTTTGAAGTAGTGGGGAGCAGAAACAGTGCAGTTTGAAGGAGAGGGAGCAGAAACAGTGCAGTTTGAAGTAGGGGGAGCAGAAACAAAGCAGTTTGAAGTAGGGGGGAGCAGAAACAGTGCAGTTTGAAGTAGGTGGAGGAGGGGAAACAGTGCAGGTTGAAGTAGGGGAAGCAGAAACAATGCAGTTTGAAGTAGAGGGAGGAGAAACATTGCAGTTTGAAGTAGGGTGGAGCAGAAACAGTGCAGTTGGAAGTAGAGGGAATAGAAACAGATGTTTGAAGTAGGAGGAGGTGAAACAGTGCAGTTTGAAGTAGAGGGGAGCAGAAACAGTGCAGTTTGAAGTAGGAGGAGGAGAAACAGTGCAGTTTGAAGTAGGAGGAGCAGAAACAGTGCAATTTGAAGTAGAGGGAACAGAAACAGTGCAGTTTGAAGTAGTGGGGAGCAGAAACAGTGCAGTTTGAAGGAGAGGGAGCAGAAACAATGCAGTTTGAAGTAGGGGGGAGCAGAAACAAAGCAGTTTGAAGTGGGGGGAGGAGAAACATTTCAGTTTGAAGTAGGGGGGAGCAGAAACAGTGCAGTTTGAAGTAGAGGGAATAGAAACAGAGCAGTTTGAAGTAGGTGGAGGAGGGGAAACAGTGCAGGTTGAAGTAGGGGAAGCAGAAACAATGCAGTTTGAAGTAGAGGAAGAAGAAACAGTGCAGTGTGAAGTTGGGGGGAGGAGAAACATTGCAGTTTGAAGTTGGGGGGAGCAGAAACAGTGCAGTTTGAAGTAGTGGGGTCCGGAAACAGTGCAGCTTGAAGTGGGAGGAGGAGAAACAGTGCAGTTTGAAGTAGGGGGGAGCAGAAAGAGTGCAGTTTGAAGTAGGAGGAGGGGAAACAGTGCAGTTTGAAGTGGGGGGAGCAGAAACAGTGCAATTTGAAATAGAGGGAGCAGAAACAGTGCAGGTTGAAGTAGGGGAACAGAAACAGTGCAGTTTGAAGTAGGAGGAGGAGAAACATTGCAGTTTGAAGTTGGGGGGAGCAGAAACAGTGCAGTTTGAAGTAGGGGGGAGAAGAAACAGTGCAGTTTGAAGTAGTGGGGACCGGAAACAGTGCAGCTTGAAGTGGGAGGAGGGGAAACAGTGCAGTTTGAAGTGGTGGGAGCAGAAACATTGCAATTTGAAATAGAGGGAGCAGAAACAGTGCAGTTTGAAGTAGGGGAACAGAAACAGTGCAGTTTGAAGTAGGGGAAGCAGAAACAGTGCAGTTTGAAGTAGGGGAAGCAGAAACAGTGCAGTTTGAAGTAGGGGAGAGCAGAAACAGTGCAGTTTGAAGGAGAGGGAGCAGAAACAGTGCTGTTTGAAATAGCAGGACGTGAAACAGTGCAGTTTGAAGTAGGGGGGAGCAGAAACAGTGCAGTTTAAAGTGGGAGGAGGAGAAACAGTGCAGTTTAAATTAGGGGGAGCAGAAACAGTGCAGTTTGAAGAAGGAGGGGGAGAAACAGTGCAGTTTGAAGTACGAGGAGGAGAAACAGTGCAGTTTGAAGGAGAGGGAGCAGAAACAGTGCAGTTTGAAGTAGGAGGAGGAGAAACAGTGCAGTTTGAAGTAGGAGGAGGAGAAACAGTGCTGTTTGAAATAGCAGGACGTGAAACAGTGCAGTTTGAAGTAGGGGGGAGCAGAAAGAGTGCAGTTTGAAGTAGGGGAAGCAGAAACAGTGCAGTTTGAAGTAGGAGGAGAAGAAACAGTGCAGTTTGAATTATGGGGGAGCAGAAACAGTGCAGATTGAAGAAGGATGAGGAGAAACAGTGCAGTTTGAAGTAGGGGAAGCAGAATCAGTGCAGTTTGAAGTAGTGGGGAGCAGAAACAGTGCAGTTTGAAGTAGGAGGAGGAGAAACAGTGCAGTTTGAAGTAGGAGGAGGAGAAACAGTGCAGTTTGAAGTAGGAGGAGGAGAAACAGTGCAGTTTGAAGTAGGAGGAGGAGAAACAGTGCAGTTTGAAGTAGGTGGAGGAGGGGAAACAGTGCAGGTTGAAGTAGGGGAAGCAGAAACAATGCAGTTTGAAGTAGAGGGAGGAGAAACATTGCAGTTTGAAGTAGGGTGGAGCAGAAACAGTGCAGTTGGAAGTAGAGGGAATAGAAACAGATGTTTGAAGTAGGAGGAGGTGAAACAGTGCAGTTTGAAGTAGAGGGGAGCAGAAACAGTGCAGTTTGAAGTAGGAGGAGGAGAAACAGTGCAGTTTGAAGTAGGAGGAGCAGAAACAGTGCAATTTGAAGTAGAGGGAACAGAAACAGTGCAGTTTGAAGTAGTGGGGAGCAGAAACAGTGCAGTTTGAAGGAGAGGGAGCAGAAACAATGCAGTTTGAAGTAGGGGGGAGCAGAAACAAAGCAGTTTGAAGTGGGGGGAGGAGAAACATTTCAGTTTGAAGTAGGGGGGAGCAGAAACAGTGCAGTTTGAAGTAGAGGGAATAGAAACAGAGCAGTTTGAAGTAGGTGGAGGAGGGGAAACAGTGCAGGTTGAAGTAGGGGAAGCAGAAACAATGCAGTTTGAAGTAGAGGAAGAAGAAACAGTGCAGTGTGAAGTTGGGGGGAGGAGAAACATTGCAGTTTGAAGTTGGGGGGAGCAGAAACAGTGCAGTTTGAAGTAGTGGGGTCCGGAAACAGTGCAGCTTGAAGTGGGAGGAGGAGAAACAGTGCAGTTTGAAGTAGGGGGGAGCAGAAAGAGTGCAGTTTGAAGTAGGAGGAGGGGAAACAGTGCAGTTTGAAGTGGGGGGAGCAGAAACAGTGCAATTTGAAATAGAGGGAGCAGAAACAGTGCAGGTTGAAGTAGGGGAACAGAAACAGTGCAGTTTGAAGTAGGAGGAGGAGAAACATTGCAGTTTGAAGTTGGGGGGAGCAGAAACAGTGCAGTTTGAAGTAGGGGGGAGAAGAAACAGTGCAGTTTGAAGTAGTGGGGACCGGAAACAGTGCAGCTTGAAGTGGGAGGAGGGGAAACAGTGCAGTTTGAAGTGGTGGGAGCAGAAACAGTGCAATTTGAAATAGAGGGAGCAGAAACAGTGCAGGTTGAAGTAGGGGAACAGAAACAGTGCAGTTTGAAGTAGGGGAAGCAGAAACAGTGCAGTTTGAAGTAGGGGAAGCAGAAACAGTGCAGTTTGAAGTAGGGGAGAGCAGAAACAGTGCAGTTTAAAGTGGGAGGAGGAGAAACAGTGCAGTTTAAATTAGGGGGAGCAGAAACAGTGCAGTTTGAAGAAGGAGGGGGAGAAACAGTGCAGTTTGAAGTACGAGGAGGAGAAACAGTGCAGTTTGAAGGAGAGGGAGCAGAAACAGTGCAGTTTGAAGTAGGAGGAGGAGAAACAGTGCAGTTTGAAGTAGGAGGAGGAGAAACAGTGCAGTTTGAAGTAGGAGGAGGAGAAACAGTGCTGTTTGAAATAGCAGGACGTGAAACAGTGCAGTTTGAAGTAGGGGGGAGCAGAAAGAGTGCAGTTTGAAGTAGGGGAAGCAGAAACAGTGCAGTTTGAAGTAGGAGGAGAAGAAACAGTGCAGTTTGAATTAGGGGGGAGCAGAAACAGTGCAGATTGAAGAAGGATGAGGAGAAACAGTGCAGTTTGAAGTAGGGGAAGCAGAATCAGTGCAGTTTGAAGTAGTGGGGAGCAGAAACAGTGCAGTTTGAAGTAGAAGGAGGAGAAACAGTGCAGTTTGAAGTAGGAGGAGGAGAAACAGTGCAGTTTGAAGTAGGAGGAGGAGAAACAGTGCAGTTTGAAGTAGGAGGAGGAGAAACAGTGCAGTTTGAAGTAGGAGGAGGAGAAACAGTGCAGTTTGAAGTAGGAGGAGGAGAAACAGTGCAGTTTGAAGTAGGAGGAGCAGAAACAGTGCAATTTGAAGTAGAGGGAACAGAAACAGTGCAGTTTGAAGTAGTGGGGAGCAGAAACAGTGCAGTTTGAAGGAGAGGGAGCAGAAACAGTGCAGTTTGAAGTAGGGGCGAGCAGAAACAAAGCAGTTTGAAGTGGGGGGAGGAGAAACATTGCAGTTTGAAGTAGGGGGGAGCAGAAACAGTGCAGTTTGAAGTAGAGGGAATAGAAACAGAGCAGTTTGAAGTTGGTGGAGGAGGGGAAACAGTGCAGGTTGAAGTAGGGGAAGAAGAAACAATGCAGTTTGAAGTAGAGGAAGAAGAAACAGTGCAGTTTGAAGTAGGGGGAGGAGAAACATTGCAGTTTGAAGTAGGGGAGAGCAGAAAGAGTCCAGTTTGAAGTAGGGGAAGCAGAAACAGTGCAGTTTGAAGTAGGAGGAGAAGAAACAGTGCAGTTTGAATTAGGGGGGAGCAGAAACAGTGCAGATTGAAGAAGGATGAGGAGAAACAGTGCAGTTTGAAGTAGGAGGAGGAGAAACAGTGCAGTTTGAAGTAGGGGGAGCAGAAACAGTGCAGTTTGAAGTAGGGGGAGCAGAAACAGTGCAATTTGAAGTAGAGGGAATAGAAACAGTGCAGTTTGAAGTAGGTGGAGGAGGGGAAACAGTGCAGGTTGAAGTAGGGGAAGCAGAAACAATGCAGTTTGAAGTGGGGGGAGGAGAAACATTGCAGTTTGAAGTAGGGGAGAGCAGAAACAGTGCAGTTTGAAGTAGGTGGAGGAGGGGAAACAGTGCAGGTTGAAGTAGGGGAAGCAGAAACAATGCAGTTTGAAGTGGGGGGAGGAGAAACATTGCAGTTTGAAGTAGGGGAGAGCAGAAACAGTGCAGTTTGAAGTAGGTGGAGGAGGGGAAACAGTGCAGGTTGAAGTAGGGGAAGCAGAAACAATGCAGTTTGAAGTAGAGGAAGAAGAAACAGTGCAGTTGGAAGTAGAGGGAATAGAAACAGATGTTTGAAGTAGGAGGAGGTGAAACAGTGCAGTTTGAAGTAGAGGGGAGCAGAAAAAGTGAAGTTTGAAGTAGGAGGAGGAGAAACAGTGCAGTTTGAAGTAGGAGGAGGAGAAACAGTGCAGTTTGAAGTAGGAGGGCCAGAAACAGTGCAATTTGAAGTAGTGGGGAGCAGAAACAGTGCAGTTTGAAGGAGAGGGAGCAGAAACAGTGCAGTTTGAAGTAGGGGGGAGCAGAAACAAAGCAGTTTGAAGTGGGGGGAGGAGAAACATTGCAGTTTGAAGTAGGGGGGAGCAGAAACAGTGCAGTTTGAAGTAGAGGGAATAGAAACAGAGCAGTTTGAAGTAGGTGGAGGAGGGGAAACAGTGCAGGTTGAAGTAGGGGAAGCAGAAACAATGCAGTTTGAAGTAGAGGAAGAAGAAACAGTGCAGTGTGAAGTTGGGGGGAGGAGAAACATTGCAGTTTGAAGTTGGGGGGAGCAGAAACAGTGCAGTTTGAAGTAGTGGGGTCCGGAAACAGTGCAGCTTGAAGTGGGAGGAGGAGAAACAGTGCAGTTTGAAGTAGGGGGGAGCAGAAAGAGTGCAGTTTGAAGTAGGAGGAGGGGAAACAGTGCAGTTTGAAGTGGGGGGAGCAGAAACAGTGCAATTTGAAATAGAGGGAGCAGAAACAGTGCAGGTTGAAGTAGGGGAACAGAAACAGTGCAGTTTGAAATAGTGGGGAGCAGAAACAGTGCAGTTTGAAGGAGAGGGAGCAGAAACAGTGCAGTTTGAAGTAGGGGCGAGCAGAAACAAAGCAGTTTGAGGTGGGGGGAGGAGAAACATTGCAGTTTGAAGTAGGGGGGAGCAGAAACAGTGCAGTTTGAAGTAGAGGGAATAGAAACAGAGCAGTTTGAAGTTGGTGGAGGAGGGGAAACAGTGCAGGTTGAAGTAGGGGAAGAAGAAACAATGCAGTTTGAAGTAGAGGAAGAAGAAACAGTGCAGTTTGAAGTAGGGGGAGGAGAAACATTGCAGTTTGAAGTAGGGGAGAGCAGAAAGAGTCCAGTTTGAAGTAGGGGAAGCAGAAACAGTGCAGTTTGAAGTAGGAGGAGAAGAAACAGTGCAGTTTGAATTAGGGGGGAGCAGAAACAGTGCAGATTGAAGAAGGATGAGGAGAAACAGTGCAGTTTGAATTAGGGGGGAGCAGAAAGAGTGCAGTTTGAAGTAGGGGAAGCAGAATCAGTGCAGTTTGAAGTAGGAGGAGGAGAAACAGTGCAGTTTGAAGTAGGGGGAGCAGAAACAGTGCAATTTGAAGTAGAGGGAATAGAAACAGAGCAGTTTGAAGTAGGTGGAGGAGGGGAAACAGTGCAGGTTGAAGTAGGGGAAGCAGAAACAATGCAGTTTGAAGTGGGGGGAGGAGAAACATTGCAGTTTGAAGTAGGGGAGAGCAGAAACAGTGCAGTTTGAAGTAGGTGGAGGAGGGGAAACAGTGCAGGTTGAAGTAGGGGAAGCAGAAACAATGCAGTTTGAAGTAGAGGAAGAAGAAACAGTGCAGTTTGAAGTAGGGGGAGGAGAAACATTGCAGTTTGAAGTAGGGGAGAGCAGAAAGAGTCCAGTTTGAAGTAGGGGAAGCAGAAACAGTGCAGTTTGAAGTAGGAGGAGAAGAAACAGTGCAGTTTGAATTAGGGGGGAGCAGAAACAGTGCAGATTGAAGAAGGATGAGGAGAAACAGTGCAGTTTGAAGTAGGAGGAGGAGAAACAGTGCAGTTTGAAGTAGGGGGAGCAGAAACAGTGCAGTTTGAAGTAGGGGGAGCAGAAACAGTGCAATTTGAAGTAGAGGGAATAGAAACAGTGCAGTTTGAAGTAGGTGGAGGAGGGGAAACAGTGCAGGTTGAAGTAGGGGAAGCAGAAACAATGCAGTTTGAAGTGGGGGGAGGAGAAACATTGCAGTTTGAAGTAGGGGAGAGCAGAAACAGTGCAGTTTGAAGTAGGTGGAGGAGGGGAAACAGTGCAGGTTGAAGTAGGGGAAGCAGAAACAATGCAGTTTGAAGTGGGGGGAGGAGAAACATTGCAGTTTGAAGTAGGGGAGAGCAGAAACAGTGCAGTTTGAAGTAGGTGGAGGAGGGGAAACAGTGCAGGTTGAAGTAGGGGAAGCAGAAACAATGCAGTTTGAAGTAGAGGAAGAAGAAACAGTGCAGTTGGAAGTAGAGGGAATAGAAACAGATGTTTGAAGTAGGAGGAGGTGAAACAGTGCAGTTTGAAGTAGAGGGGAGCAGAAAAAGTGCAGTTTGAAGTAGGAGGAGGAGAAACAGTGCAGTTTGAAGTAGGAGGAGGAGAAACAGTGCAGTTTGAAGTAGGAGGGGCAGAAACAGTGCAATTTGAAGTAGTGGGGAGCAGAAACAGTGCAGTTTGAAGGAGAGGGAGCAGAAACAGTGCAGTTTGAAGTAGGGGGGAGCAGAAACAAAGCAGTTTGAAGTGGGGGGAGGAGAAACATTGCAGTTTGAAGTAGGGGGGAGCAGAAACAGTGCAGTTTGAAGTAGAGGGAATAGAAACAGAGCAGTTTGAAGTAGGTGGAGGAGGGGAAACAGTGCAGGTTGAAGTAGGGGAAGCAGAAACAATGCAGTTTGAAGTAGAGGAAGAAGAAACAGTGCAGTTTGAAGTAGGGGGAGGAGAAACATTGCAGTTTGAAGTTGGGGAGAGCAGAAAGAGTCCAGTTTGAAGTAGGGGAAGCAGAAACAGTGCAGTTTGAAGTAGGAGGAGAAGAAACAGTGCAGTTTGAATTAGGGGGGAGCAGAAACAGTGCAGATTGAAGAAGGATGAGGAGAAACAGTGCAGTTTGAAGTAGGAGGAGGAGAAACAGTGCAGTTTGAAGTAGGGGGAGCAGAAACAGTGCAGTTTGAAGTAGGGGGAGCAGAAACAGTGCAATTTGAAGTAGAGGGAATAGAAACAGTGCAGTTTGAAGTAGGTGGAGGAGGGGAAACAGTGCAGGTTGAAGTAGGGGAAGCAGAAACAATGCAGTTTGAAGTGGGGGGAGGAGAAACATTGCAGTTTGAAGTAGGGGAGAGCAGAAACAGTGCAGTTTGAAGTAGGTGGAGGAGGGGAAACAGTGCAGGTTGAAGTAGGGGAAGCAGAAACAATGCAGTTTGAAGTGGGGGGAGGAGAAACATTGCAGTTTGAAGTAGGGGAGAGCAGAAACAGTGCAGTTTGAAGTAGGTGGAGGAGGGGAAACAGTGCAGGTTGAAGTAGGGGAAGCAGAAACAATGCAGTTTGAAGTAGAGGAAGAAGAAACAGTGCAGTTGGAAGTAGAGGGAATAGAAACAGATGTTTGAAGTAGGAGGAGGTGAAACAGTGCAGTTTGAAGTAGAGGGGAGCAGAAAAAGTGCAGTTTGAAGTAGGAGGAGGAGAAACAGTGCAGTTTGAAGTAGGAGGAGGAGAAACAGTGCAGTTTGAAGTAGGAGGGGCAGAAACAGTGCAATTTGAAGTAGTGGGGAGCAGAAACAGTGCAGTTTGAAGGAGAGGGAGCAGAAACAGTGCAGTTTGAAGTAGGGGGGAGCAGAAACAAAGCAGTTTGAAGTGGGGGGAGGAGAAACATTGCAGTTTGAAGTAGGGGGGAGCAGAAACAGTGCAGTTTGAAGTAGAGGGAATAGAAACAGAGCAGTTTGAAGTAGGTGGAGGAGGGGAAACAGTGCAGGTTGAAGTAGGGGAAGCAGAAACAATGCAGTTTGAAGTAGAGGAAGAAGAAACAGTGCAGTGTGAAGTTGGGGGGAGGAGAAACATTGCAGTTTGAAGTTGGGGGGAGCAGAAACAGTGCAGTTTGAAGTAGTGGGGTCCGGAAACAGTGCAGCTTGAAGTGGGAGGAGGAGAAACAGTGCAGTTTGAAGTAGGGGGGAGCAGAAAGAGTGCAGTTTGAAGTAGGAGGAGGGGAAACAGTGCAGTTTGAAGTGGGGGGAGCAGAAACAGTGCAATTTGAAATAGAGGGAGCAGAAACAGTGCAGGTTGAAGTAGGGGAACAGAAACAGTGCAGTTTGAAATAGTGGGGAGCAGAAACAGTGCAGTTTGAAGGAGAGGGAGCAGAAACAGTGCAGTTTGAAGTAGGGGCGAGCAGAAACAAAGCAGTTTGAGGTGGGGGGAGGAGAAACATTGCAGTTTGAAGTAGGGGGGAGCAGAAACAGTGCAGTTTGAAGTAGAGGGAATAGAAACAGAGCAGTTTGAAGTTGGTGGAGGAGGGGAAACAGTGCAGGTTGAAGTAGGGGAAGAAGAAACAATGCAGTTTGAAGTAGAGGAAGAAGAAACAGTGCAGTTTGAAGTAGGGGGAGGAGAAACATTGCAGTTTGAAGTAGGGGAGAGCAGAAAGAGTCCAGTTTGAAGTAGGGGAAGCAGAAACAGTGCAGTTTGAAGTAGGAGGAGGAGAAACAGTGCAGTTTGAAGTAGGGGGAGCAGAAACAGTGCAATTTGAAGTAGAGGGAATAGAAACAGAGCAGTTTGAAGTAGGTGGAGGAGGGAAACAGTGCAGGTTGAAGTAGGGGAAGCAGAAACAATGCAGTTTGAAGTGGGGGGAGGAGAAACATTGCAGTTTGAAGTAGGGGAGAGCAGAAACAGTGCAGTTTGAAGTAGGTGGAGGAGGGGAAACAGTGCAGGTTGAAGTAGGGGAAGCAGAAACAATGCAGTTTGAAGTAGAGGAAGAAGAAACAGTGCAGTTGGAAGTAGAGGGAATAGAAACAGATGTTTGAAGTAGGAGGAGGTGAAACAGTGCAGTTTGAAGTAGAGGGGAGCAGAAAAAGTGCAGTTTGAAGTAGGAGGAGGAGAAACAGTGCAGTTTGAAGTAGGAGGAGGAGAAACAGTGCAGTTTGAAGTAGGAGGGGCAGAAACAGTGCAATTTGAAGTAGAGGGAACAGAAACAGTGCAGTTTGAAGTAGTGGGGAGCAGAAACAGTGCAGTTTGAAGTAGTGGGGAGCAGAAACAGTGCAGTTTGAAGTAGTGGGGAGCAGAAACAGTGCAGTTTGAAGGAGAGGGAGCAGAAACAGTGCAGTTTGAAGTAGGGGGGAGCAGAAACAAAGCAGTTTGAAGTGGGGGGAGGAGAAACATTGCAGTTTGAAGTAGGGGGGAGCAGAAACAGTGCAGTTTGAAGTAGAGGGAATAGAAACAGAGCAATTTGAAGTAGGTGGAGGAGGGGAAACAGTGCAGGTTGAAGTAGGGGAAGCAGAAACAATGCAGTTTGAAGTAGAGGAAGAAGAAACAGTGCAGTTTGAAGTAGGGGGAGGAGAAACATTGCAGTTTGAAGTAGGGGGAGGAGAAACATTGCAGTTTGAAGTAGGGGAGAGCAGAAAGAGTCCAGTTTGAAGTAGGGGAAGCAGAAACAGTGCATTTTGAATTAGGGGGTAGCAGAAAGAGTGCAGTTTGAAGTAGGGGAAGCAGAATCAGTGCAATTTGAAATAGAGGGAACAAACAGTGCAGTTTGAAGTAGTGGGGAGCAGAAACAGCGCAGTTTGAAGGAGAGGGAGCAGAAACAGTGCAGTTTGAAGTAGGAGGAGCAGAAACAAAGCAGTTTGAAGTGGGGGGAGGAGAAACATTGCAATTTGAAGTAGGTGGAGGAGGGGAAACAGTGCAGGTTAAAGTAGGGGAAGCAGAAACAATGCAGTTTGAAGTAGAGGAAGAAGAAACAGTGCAGTTTGAAGTAGTGGGGAGCAGAAACAGTGCAGTTGGAAGTAGAGGGAATAGAAACAGATGTTTGAAGTAGGAGGAGGTGAAACAGTGCAGTTTGAAGTAGAGGGGAGCAGAAAAAGTGAAGTTTGAAGTAGGAGGAGGAGAAACAGTGCAGTTTGAAGTAGGAGGAGCAGAAACAGTGCAATTTGAAGTAGAGGGAACAGAAACAGTGCAGTTTGAAGTAGTGGGGAGCAGAAACAGTGCAGTTTGAAGGAGAGGGAGCAGAAACAGTGCAGTTTGAAGTAGGGGGGAGCAGAAACAAAGCAGTTTGAAGTGGGGGGAGGAGAAACATTGCAGTTTGAAGTAGGGGGGGAGCAGAAACAGTGCAGTTTGAAGTAGAGGGAATAGAAACAGAGCAGTTTGAAGTAGGTGGAGGAGGGGAAACAGTGCAGGTTGAAGTAGGGGAAGCAGAAACAATGCAGTTTGAAGTAGAGGAAGAAGAAACAGTGCAGTTTGAAGTAGGGGGAGGAGAAACATTGCAGTTTGAAGTAGGGGAGAGCAGAAAGAGTCCAGTGTGAAGTAGGGGAAGCAGAAACAGTGCAGTTTGAAGTAGAGGAAGAAGAAACAGTGCAGTTTGAAGTAGGGGGAGGAGAAACATTGCAGTTTGAAGTAGGGTGGAGCAGAAACAGTGCAGTTGGAAGTAGAGGGAATAGAAACAGATGTTTGAAGTAGGAGGTGAAACAGTGCAGTTTGAAGTAGAGGGGAGAAGAAACAGTGCAGTTTGAAGTAGGAGGAGGAGAAACAGTGCAGTTTGAAGTAGGAGGAGGAGAAACAGTGCAGTTTGAAGTAGGAGGAGGAGAAACAGTGCAGTTTGAAGTAGGAGGAGGAGAAACAGTGCAGTTTGAAGTAGGAGGAGCAGAAACAGTGCAATTTGAAGTAGAGGGAACAGAAACAGTGCAGTTTGAAGTAGTGGGGAGCAGAAACAGTGCAGTTTGAAGTAGGGGCGAGCAGAAACAAAGCAGTTTGAAGTGGGGGGAGGAGAAACATTGCAGTTTGAAGTAGGGGGGAGCAGAAACAGTGCAGTTTGAAGTAGAGGGAATAGAAACAGAGCAGTTTGAAGTTGGTGGAGGAGGGGAAACAGTGCAGGTTGAAGTAGGGGAAGAAGAAACAATGCAGTTTGAAGTAGAGGAAGAAGAAACAGTGCAGTTTGAAGTAGGGGGAGGAGAAACATTGCAGTTTCAAGTAGGGGAGAGCAGAAAGAGTCCAGTTTGAAGTAGGGGAAGCAGAAACAGTGCAGTTTGAAGTAGGAGGAGAAGAAACAGTGCAGTTTGAATTAGGGGGGAGCAGAAACAGTGCAGATTGAAGAAGGATGAGGAGAAACAGTGCAGTTTGAATTAGGGGGGAGCAGAAAGAGTGCAGTTTGAAGTAGGGGAAGCAGAATCAGTGCAGTTTGAAGTAGGAGGAGGAGAAACAGTGCAGTTTGAAGTAGGGGGAGCAGAAACAGTGCAATTTGAAGTAGAGGGAATAGAAACAGAGCAGTTTGAAGTAGGTGGAGGAGGGGAAACAGTGCAGGTTGAAGTAGGGGAAGCAGAAACAATGCAGTTTGAAGTGGGGGGAGGAGAAACATTGCAGTTTGAAGTAGGGGAGAGCAGAAACAGTGCAGTTTGAAGTAGGTGGAGGAGGGGAAACAGTGCAGGTTGAAGTAGGGGAAGCAGAAACAGTGCAGTTTGAAGTAGAGGGAATAGAAACAGAGCAGTTTGAAGTAGGTGGAGGAGAGAAACAGTGCAGGTTGAAGTAGGGGAAGCAGAAACAATGCAGTTTGAAGTAGAGGAAGAAGAAACAGTGCAGTGTGAAGTTGGGGGGAGGAGAAACATTGCAGTTTGAAGTTGGGGGGAGCAGAAACAGTGCAGTTTGAAGTAGTGGGGTCCGGAAACAGTGCAGCTTGAAGTGGGAGGAGGAGAAACAGTGCAGTTTGAAGTAGGGGGGAGCAGAAAGAGTGCAGTTTGAAGTAGGAGGAGGGGAAACAGTGCAGTTTGAAGTGGGGGGAGCAGAAACAGTGCAATTTGAAATAGAGGGAGCAGAAACAGTGCAGGTTGAAGTAGGGGAACAGAAACAGTGCAGTTTGAAATAGTGGGGAGCAGAAACAGTGCAGTTTGAAGGAGAGGGAGCAGAAACAGTGCAGTTTGAAGTAGGGGCGAGCAGAAACAAAGCAGTTTGAGGTGGGGGGAGGAGAAACATTGCAGTTTGAAGTAGGGGGGAGCAGAAACAGTGCAGTTTGAAGTAGAGGGAATAGAAACAGAGCAGTTTGAAGTTGGTGGAGGAGGGGAAACAGTGCAGGTTGAAGTAGGGGAAGAAGAAACAATGCAGTTTGAAGTAGAGGAAGAAGAAACAGTGCAGTTTGAAGTAGGGGGAGGAGAAACATTGCAGTTTGAAGTAGGGGAGAGCAGAAAGAGTCCAGTTTGAAGTAGGGGAAGCAGAAACAGTGCAGTTTGAAGTAGGAGGAGGAGAAACAGTGCAGTTTGAAGTAGGGGGAGCAGAAACAGTGCAATTTGAAGTAGAGGGAATAGAAACAGAGCAGTTTGAAGTAGGTGGAGGAGGGGAAACAGTGCAGGTTGAAGTAGGGGAAGCAGAAACAATGCAGTTTGAAGTGGGGGGAGGAGAAACATTGCAGTTTGAAGTAGGGGAGAGCAGAAACAGTGCAGTTTGAAGTAGGTGGAGGAGGGGAAACAGTGCAGGTTGAAGTAGGGGAAGCAGAAACAATGCAGTTTGAAGTAGAGGAAGAAGAAACAGTGCAGTTGGAAGTAGAGGGAATAGAAACAGATGTTTGAAGTAGGAGGAGGTGAAACAGTGCAGTTTGAAGTAGAGGGGAGCAGAAAAAGTGCAGTTTGAAGTAGGAGGAGGAGAAACAGTGCAGTTTGAAGTAGGAGGAGGAGAAACAGTGCAGTTTGAAGTAGGAGGGGCAGAAACAGTGCAATTTGAAGTAGAGGGAACAGAAACAGTGCAGTTTGAAGTAGTGGGGAGCAGAAACAGTGCAGTTTGAAGTAGTGGGGAGCAGAAACAGTGCAGTTTGAAGTAGTGGGGAGCAGAAACAGTGCAGTTTGAAGGAGAGGGAGCAGAAACAGTGCAGTTTGAAGTAGGGGGGAGCAGAAACAAAGCAGTTTGAAGTGGGGGGAGGAGAAACATTGCAGTTTGAAGTAGGGGGGAGCAGAAACAGTGCAGTTTGAAGTAGAGGGAATAGAAACAGAGCAATTTGAAGTAGGTGGAGGAGGGGAAACAGTGCAGGTTGAAGTAGGGGAAGCAGAAACAATGCAGTTTGAAGTAGAGGAAGAAGAAACAGTGCAGTTTGAAGTAGGGGGAGGAGAAACATTGCAGTTTGAAGTAGGGGGAGGAGAAACATTGCAGTTTGAAGTAGGGGAGAGCAGAAAGAGTCCAGTTTGAAGTAGGGGAAGCAGAAACAGTGCATTTTGAATTAGGGGGTAGCAGAAAGAGTGCAGTTTGAAGTAGGGGAAGCAGAATCAGTGCAATTTGAAATAGAGGGAACAAACAGTGCAGTTTGAAGTAGTGGGGAGCAGAAACAGCGCAGTTTGAAGGAGAGGGAGCAGAAACAGTGCAGTTTGAAGTAGGAGGAGCAGAAACAAAGCAGTTTGAAGTGGGGGGAGGAGAAACATTGCAATTTGAAGTAGGTGGAGGAGGGGAAACAGTGCAGGTTAAAGTAGGGGAAGCAGAAACAATGCAGTTTGAAGTAGAGGAAGAAGAAACAGTGCAGTTTGAAGTAGTGGGGAGCAGAAACAGTGCAGTTGGAAGTAGAGGGAATAGAAACAGATGTTTGAAGTAGGAGGAGGTGAAACAGTGCAGTTTGAAGTAGAGGGGAGCAGAAAAAGTGAAGTTTGAAGTAGGAGGAGGAGAAACAGTGCAGTTTGAAGTAGGAGGAGCAGAAACAGTGCAATTTGAAGTAGAGGGAACAGAAACAGTGCAGTTTGAAGTAGTGGGGAGCAGAAACAGTGCAGTTTGAAGGAGAGGGAGCAGAAACAGTGCAGTTTGAAGTAGGGGGGAGCAGAAACAAAGCAGTTTGAAGTGGGGGGAGGAGAAACATTGCAGTTTGAAGTAGGGGGGAGCAGAAACAGTGCAGTTTGAAGTAGAGGGAATAGAAACAGAGCAGTTTGAAGTAGGTGGAGGAGGGGAAACAGTGCAGGTTGAAGTAGGGGAAGCAGAAACAATGCAGTTTGAAGTAGAGGAAGAAGAAACAGTGCAGTTTGAAGTAGGGGGAGGAGAAACATTGCAGTTTGAAGTAGGGGAGAGCAGAAAGAGTCCAGTGTGAAGTAGGGGAAGCAGAAACAGTGCAGTTTGAAGTAGAGGAAGAAGAAACAGTGCAGTTTGAAGTAGGGGGAGGAGAAACATTGCAGTTTGAAGTAGGGTGGAGCAGAAACAGTGCAGTTGGAAGTAGAGGGAATAGAAACAGATGTTTGAAGTAGGAGGTGAAACAGTGCAGTTTGAAGTAGAGGGGAGAAGAAACAGTGCAGTTTGAAGTAGGAGGAGGAGAAACAGTGCAGTTTGAAGTAGGAGGAGGAGAAACAGTGCAGTTTGAAGTAGGAGGAGGAGAAACAGTGCAGTTTGAAGTAGGAGGAGGAGAAACAGTGCAGTTTGAAGTAGGAGGAGCAGAAACAGTGCAATTTGAAGTAGAGGGAACAGAAACAGTGCAGTTTGAAGTAGTGGGGAGCAGAAACAGTGCAGTTTGAAGGAGAGGGAGCAGAAACAGTGCAGTTTGAAGTAGGGGCGAGCAGAAACAAAGCAGTTTGAAGTGGGGGGAGGAGAAACATTGCAGTTTGAAGTAGGGGGGAGCAGAAACAGTGCAGTTTGAAGTAGAGGGAATAGAAACAGAGCAGTTTGAAGTTGGTGGAGGAGGGGAAACAGTGCAGGTTGAAGTAGGGGAAGAAGAAACAATGCAGTTTGAAGTAGAGGAAGAAGAAACAGTGCAGTTTGAAGTAGGGGGAGGAGAAACATTGCAGTTTCAAGTAGGGGAGAGCAGAAAGAGTCCAGTTTGAAGTAGGGGAAGCAGAAACAGTGCAGTTTGAAGTAGGAGGAGAAGAAACAGTGCAGTTTGAATTAGGGGGGAGCAGAAACAGTGCAGATTGAAGAAGGATGAGGAGAAACAGTGCAGTTTGAATTAGGGGGGAGCAGAAAGAGTGCAGTTTGAAGTAGGGGAAGCAGAATCAGTGCAGTTTGAAGTAGGAGGAGGAGAAACAGTGCAGTTTGAAGTAGGGGGAGCAGAAACAGTGCAATTTGAAGTAGAGGGAATAGAAACAGAGCAGTTTGAAGTAGGTGGAGGAGGGGAAACAGTGCAGGTTGAAGTAGGGGAAGCAGAAACAATGCAGTTTGAAGTGGGGGGAGGAGAAACATTGCAGTTTGAAGTAGGGGAGAGCAGAAACAGTGCAGTTTGAAGTAGGTGGAGGAGGGGAAACAGTGCAGGTTGAAGTAGGGGAAGCAGAAACAATGCAGTTTGAACTAGAGGAAGAAGAAACAGTGCAGTTGGAAGTAGAGGGAATAGAAACAGATGTTTGAAGTAGGAGGAGGTGAAGCAGTGCAGTTTGAAGTAGAGGGGAGCAGAAAAAGTGAAGTTTGAAGTAGGAGGAGGAGAAACAGTGCAGTTTGAAGTAGGAGGAGGAGAAACAGTGCAGTTTGAAGTAGGAGGGGCAGAAACAGTGCAATTTGAAGTAGAGGGAACAGAAACAGTGCAGTTTGAAGTAGTGGGGAGCAGAAACAGTGCAGTTTGAAGGAGAGGGAGCAGAAACAGTGCAGTTTGAAGTAGGGGGGAGCAGAAACAAAGCAGTTTGAAGTGGGGGGAGGAGAAACATTGCAGTTTGAAGTAGGGGGGAGCAGAAACAGTGCAGTTTGAAGTAGAGGGAATAGAAACAGAGCAATTTGAAGTAGGTGGAGGAGGGGAAACAGTGCAGGTTGAAGTAGGGGAAGCAGAAACAATGCAGTTTGAAGTAGAGGAAGAAGAAACAGTGCAGTTTGAAGTAGGGGGAGGAGAAACATTGCAGTTTTAAGTAGGGGGAGGAGAAACATTGCAGTTTGAAGTAGGGGAGAGCAGAAAGAGTCCAGTTTGAAGTAGGGGAAGCAGAAACAGTGCATTTTGAATTAGGGGGTAGCAGAAAGAGTGCAGTTTGAAGTAGGGGAAGCAGAATCAGTGCAATTTGAAGTAGAGGGAACAAACAGTGCAGTTTGAAGTAGTGGGGAGCAGAAACAGTGCAGTTTGAAGGAGAGGGAGCAGAAACAGTGCAGTTTGAAGTAGGAGGAGCAGAAACAAAGCAGTTTGAAGTGGGGGGAGGAGAAACATTGCAATTTGAAGTAGGTGGAGGAGGGGAAACAGTGCAGGTTAAAGTAGGGGAAGCAGAAACAATGCAGTTTGAAGTAGAGGAAGAAGAAACAGTGCAGTTTGAAGTAGTGGGGAGCAGAAACAGTGCAGTTGGAAGTAGAGGGAATAGAAACAGATGTTTGAAGTAGGAGGAGGTGAAACAGTGCAGTTTGAAGTAGAGGGGAGCAGAAAAAGTGAAGTTTGAAGTAGGAGGAGGAGAAACAGTGCAGTTTGAAGTAGGAGGAGGAGAAACAGTGCAGTTTGAAGTAGGAGGAGCAGAAACAGTGCAATTTGAAGTAGAGGGAACAGAAACAGTGCAGTTTGAAGTAGTGGCGAGCAGAAACAGTGCAGTTTGAAGGAGAGGGAGCAGAAACAGTGCAGTTTGAAGTAGGGGGGAGCAGAAACAGTGCAGTTTGAAGTAGGGGGGAGCAGAAACATTGCAGTTTGAAGTAGGGGGGAGCAGAAACAGTGCAGTTTGAAGTAGAGGGAATAGAAACAGAGCAGTTTGAAGTAGGTGGAGGAGGGGAAACAGTGCAGGTTGAAGTAGGGGAAGCAGAAACAATGCAGTTTGAAGTAGAGGAAGAAGAAACAGTGCAGTTTGAAGTAGGGGGAGGAGAAACATTGCAGTTTGAAGTAGGGGAGAGCAGAAAGAGTCCAGTGTGAAGTAGGGGAAGCAGAAACAGTGCAGTTTGAAGTAGAGGAAGAAGAAACAGTGCAGTTTGAAGTAGGGGGAGGAGAAACATTGCAGTTTGAAGTAGGGTGGAGCAGAAACAGTGCAGTTGGAAGTAGAGGGAATAGAAACAGATGTTTGAAGTAGGAGGTGAAACAGTGCAGTTTGAAGTAGAGGGGAGAAGAAAAAGTGAAGTTTGAAGTAGGAGGAGGAGAAACAGTGCAGTTTGAAGGAGAGGGAAGAGAAACAGATGTTTGAAGTAGGAGGAGCAGAAACAGTGCAGTTTGAAGTAGGAGGAGCAGAAACAGTGCAATTTGAAGTAGAGGGAACAGAAACAGTGCAGTTTGAAGTAGTGGGGAGCAGAAACAGTGCAGTTTGAAGGAGAGGGAGCAGAAACAGTGCAGTTTGAAGTAGGGGGGAGCAGAAACAAAGCAGTTTGAAGTGGGGGGAGGAGAAACATTGCAGTTTGAAGTAGGGGGGAGCAGAAACAGTGCAGTTTGAAGTAGAGGGAATAGAAACAGAGCAGTTTGAAGTAGGTGGAGGAGGGGAAACAGTGCAGGTTGAAGTAGGGGAAGCAGAAACAATGCAGTTTGAAGTAGAGGAAGAAGAAGCAGTGCAGTTTGAAGTAGGGGGAGGAGAAACATTGCAGTTTGAAGTAGGGGAGAGCAGAAAGAGTCCAGTTTGAAGTAGGGGAAGCAGAAACAGTGCAGTTTGAATTAGGGGGGAGCAGAAAGAGTGCAGTTTGAAGTAGGGGAAGCAGAATCAGTGCAGTTTGAATGAGGAGGAGGAGAAACAGTGCAGTTTGAAGTAGGGGGAGCAGAAACAGTGCAATTTGAAGTAGAGGGAACAGAAACAGTGCAGTTTGAAGTAGTGGGGAGCAGAAACAGTGCAGTTTGAAGGAGAGGGAGCAGAAACAGTGCAGTTTGAAGGAGAGGGAGCAGAAACAGTGCAGTTTGAAGTAGGGGGAGCAGAAACAAAGCAGTTTGAAGTGGGGGGAGGAGAAACATTGCAGTTTGAAGTAGGGGGGAGCAGAAACAGTGCAGTTTGAAGTAGGTGGAGGAGGGGAAACAGTGCAGGTTGAAGAAGGGGAAGCAGAAACAATGCAGTTTGAAGTAGAGGAAGAAGAAACAGTGCAGTTTGAAGTAGGGGGAGGAGAAACATTGCAGTTTGAAGGAGGGTGGAGCAGAAACAGTGCAGTTGGAAGTAGAGGGAATAGAAACAGATGTTTGAAGTAGGAGGAGGTGAAACAGTGCAGTTTGAAGTAAAGAGGGGAGCAGAAAAAGTGCAGTTTGAAGTAGGGGGGAGCAGAAACAAAGCAGTTTGAAATGGGGGGAGGAGAAACATTGCAGTTTGAAGTAGGGGGGAGCAGAAACAGTGCAGTTTGAAGTAGAGGGAATAGAAACAGAGCAGTTTGAAGTAGGTGGAGGAGAGAAACAGTGCAGGTTGAAGTAGGGGAAGCAGAAACAATGCAGTTTGAAGTAGAGGAAGAAGAAACAGTGCAGTGTGAAGTTGGGGGGAGGAGAAACATTGCAGTTTGAAGTTGGGGGGAGCAGAAACAGTGCAGTTTGAAGTAGTGGGGTCCGGAAACAGTGCAGCTTGAAGTGGGAGGAGGAGAAACAGTGCAGTTTGAAGTAGGGGGGAGCAGAAAGAGTGCAGTTTGAAGTAGGAGGAGGGGAAACAGTGCAGTTTGAAGTGGGGGGAGCAGAAACAGTGCAATTTGAAATAGAGGGAGCAGAAACAGTGCAGGTTGAAGTAGGGGAACAGAAACAGTGCAGTTTGAAGTAGGAGGAGGAGAAACATTGCAGTTTGAAGTTGGGGGGAGCAGAAACAGTGCAGTTTGAAGTAGTGGGGAGAAGAAACAGTGCAGTTTGAAGTAGTGGGGACCGGAAACAGTGCAGCTTGAAGTGGGAGGAGGGGAAACAGTGCAGTTTGAAGTGGTGGGAGCAGAAACAGTGCAATTTGAAATAGAGGGAGCAGAAACAGTGCAGGTTGAAGTAGGGGAACAGAAACAGTGCAGTTTGAAGTAGGGGAAGCAGAAACAGTGCAGTTTGAAGTAGGGGAGAGCAGAAACAGTGCAGTTTGAAGGAGAGGGAGCAGAAACAGTGCTGTTTGAAATAGCAGGACGTGAAACAGTGCAGTTTGAAGTAGGGGGGAGCAGAAACAGTGCAGTTTAAAGTGGGAGGAGGAGAAACAGTGCAGTTTAAATTAGGGGGAGCAGAAACAGTGCAGTTTGAAGAAGGAGGGGGAGAAACAGTGCAGTTTGAAGTACGAGGAGGAGAAACAGTGCAGTTTGAAGGAGAGGGAGCAGAAACAGTGCAGTTTGAAGTAGGAGGAGGAGAAACAGTGCAGTTTGAAGTAGGAGGAGGAGAAACAGTGCTGTTTGAAATAGCAGGACGTGAAACAGTGCAGTTTGAATTAGGGGGGAGCAGAAACAGTGCAGATTGAAGAAGGATGAGGAGAAACAGTGCAGTTTGAAGTAGGGGAAGCAGAATCAGTGCAGTTTGAAGTAGTGGGGAGCAGAAACAGTGCAGTTTGAAGTAGGAGGAGGAGAAACAGTGCAGTTTGAAGTAGGAGGAGGAGAAACAGTGCAGTTTGAAGTAGGAGGAGGAGAAACAGTGCAGTTTGAAGTAGGAGGAGGAGAAACAGTGCAGTTTGAAGTAGGAGGAGGAGAAACAGTGCAGTTTGAAGTAGGAGGAGGAGAAACAGTGCAGTTTGAAGTAGGAGGAGGAGAAACAGTGCAGTTTGAAGTAGGAGGAGGAGAAACAGTGCAGTTTGAAGTAGGAGGAGCAGAAACAGTGCAGTTTGAAGTAGGAGGAGCAGAAACAGTGCAATTTGAAGTAGAGGGAACAGAAACAGTGCAGTTTGAAGTAGTGGGGAGCAGAAACAGTGCAGTTTGAAGGAGAGGGAGCAGAAACAGTGCAGTTTGAAGTAGGGGCGAGCAGAAACAAAGCAGTTTGAAGTGGGGGGAGGAGAAACATTGCAGTTTGAAGTAGGGGGGAGCAGAAACAGTGCAGTTTGAAGTAGAGGGAATAGAAACAGAGCAGTTTGAAGTTGGTGGAGGAGGGGAAACAGTGCAGGTTGAAGTAGGGGAAGAAGAAACAATGCAGTTTGAAGTAGAGGAAGAAGAAACAGTGCAGTTTGAAGTAGGGGGAGGAGAAACATTGCAGTTTGAAGTAGGGGAGAGCAGAAAGAGTCCAGTTTGAAGTAGGGGAAGCAGAAACAGTGCAGTTTGAATTAGGGGGGAGCAGAAACAGTGCAGATTGAAGAAAGATGAGGAGAAACAGTGCAGTTTGAATTAGGGGGGAGCAGAAAGAGTGCAGTTTGAAGTAGGGGAAGCAGAATCAGTGCAGTTTGAAGTAGGAGGAGGAGAAACAGTGCAGTTTGAAGTAGAGGGAATAGAAACAGAGCAGTTTGAAGTAGGTGGAGGAGGGGAAACAGTGCAGGTTGAAGTAGGGGAAGCAGAAACAATGCAGTTTGAAGTGGGGGGAGGAGAAACATTGCAGTTTGAAGTAGGGGAGAGCAGAAACAGTGCAGTTTGAAGTAGGTGGAGGAGGGGAAACAGTGCAGGTTGAAGTAGGGGAAGCAGAAACAATGCAGTTTGAAGTAGAGGAAGAAGAAACAGTGCAGTTGGAAGTAGAGGGAATAGAAACAGATGTTTGAAGTAGGAGGAGGTGAAACAGTGCAGTTTGAAGTAGAGGGGAGCAGAAAAAGTGAAGTTTGAAGTAGGAGGAGGAGAAACAGTGCAGTTTGAAGTAGGAGGAGGAGAAACAGTGCAGTTTGAAGTAGGAGGGGCAGAAACAGTGCAATTTGAAGTAGTGGGGAGCAGAAACAGTGCAGTTTGAAGGAGAGGGAGCAGAAACAGTGCAGTTTGAAGTAGGGGGGAGCAGAAACAAAGCAGTTTGAAGTGGGGGGAGGAGAAACATTGCAGTTTGAAGTAGGGGGGAGCAGAAACAGTGCAGTTTGAAGTAGAGGGAATAGAAACAGAGCAGTTTGAAGTAGGTGGAGGAGGGGAAACAGTGCAGGTTGAAGTAGGGGAAGCAGAAACAATGCAGTTTGAAGTAGAGGAAGAAGAAACAGTGCAGTGTGAAGTTGGGGGGAGGAGAAACATTGCAGTTTGAAGTTGGGGGGAGCAGAAACAGTGCAGTTTGAAGTAGTGGGGTCCGGAAACAGTGCAGCTTGAAGTGGGAGGAGGAGAAACAGTGCAGTTTGAAGTAGGGGGGAGCAGAAAGAGTGCAGTTTGAAGTAGGAGGAGGGGAAACAGTGCAGTTTGAAGTGGGGGGAGCAGAAACAGTGCAATTTGAAATAGAGGGAGCAGAAACAGTGCAGGTTGAAGTAGGGGAACAGAAACAGTGCAGTTTGAAATAGTGGGGAGCAGAAACAGTGCAGTTTGAAGGAGAGGGAGCAGAAACAAAGCAGTTTGAAGTGGGGGAGGAGAAACATTGCAGTTTGAAGTAGGGGGGAGCAGAAACAGTGCAGTTTGAAGTAGAGGGAATAGAAACAGAGCAGTTTGAAGTAGGTGGAGGAGGGGAAACAGTGCAGGTTGAAGTAGGGGAAGCAGAAACAATGCAGTTTGAAGTAGAGGAAGAAGAAACAGTGCAGTTTGAAGTAGGGGGAGGAGAAACATTGCAGTTTGAAGTAGGGGAGAGCAGAAAGAGTCCAGTGGGAAGGAGGGGAAGCAGAAACAGTGCAGTTTGAAGTAGAGGAAGAAGAAACAGTGCAGTTTGAAGTAGGGGGAGGAGAAACATTGCAGTTTGAAGTAGGGTGGAGCAGAAACAGTGCAGTTGGAAGTAGAGGGAATAGAAACAGATGTTTGAAGTAGGAGGTGAAACAGTGCAGTTTGAAGTAGAGGGGAGAAGAAACAGTGCAGTTTGAAGTAGGAGGAGGAGAAACAGTGCAGTTTGAAGTAGGAGGAGGAGAAACAGTGCAGTTTGAAGTAGGAGGAGGAGAAACAGTGCAGTTTGAAGTAGGAGGAGGAGAAACAGTGCAGTTTGAAGTAGGAGGAGGAGAAACAGTGCAGTTTGAAGTAGGAGGAGGAGAAACAGTGCAGTTTGAAGTAGGAGGAGGAGAAACAGTGCAGTTTGAAGTAGGAGGAGCAGAAACAGTGCAATTTGAAGTAGAGGGAACAGAAACAGTGCAGTTTGAAGTAGTGGGGAGCAGAAACAGTGCAGTTTGAAGGAGAGGGAGCAGAAACAGTGCAGTTTGAAGTAGGGGCGAGCAGAAACAAAGCAGTTTGAAGTGGGGGGAGGAGAAACATTGCAGTTTGAAGTAGGGGGGAGCAGAAACAGTGCAGTTTGAAGTAGAGGGAATAGAAACAGAGCAGTTTGAAGTTGGTGGAGGAGGGGAAACAGTGCAGGTTGAAGTAGGGGAAGAAGAAACAATGCAGTTTGAAGTAGAGGAAGAAGAAACAGTGCAGTTTGAAGTAGGGGGAGGAGAAACATTGCAGTTTGAAGTAGGGGAGAGCAGAAAGAGTCCAGTTTGAAGTAGGGGAAGCAGAAACAGTGCAGTTTGAAGTAGGAGGAGAAGAAACAGTGCAGTTTGAATTAGGGGGGAGCAGAAACAGTGCAGATTGAAGAAGGATGAGGAGAAACAGTGCAGTTTGAATTAGGGGGGAGCAGAATCAGTGCAGTTTGAAGTAGGAGGAGGAGAAACAGTGCAGTTTGAAGTAGGGGGAGCAGAAACAGTGCAATTTGAAGTAGAGGGAATAGAAACAGAGCAGTTTGAAGTAGGTGGAGGAGGGGAAACAGTGCAGGTTGAAGTAGGGGAAGCAGAAACAATGCAGTTTGAAGTGGGGGGAGGAGAAACATTGCAGTTTGAAGTAGGGGAGAGCAGAAACAGTGCAGTTTGAAGTAGGTGGAGGAGGGGAAACAGTGCAGGTTGAAGTAGGGGAAGCAGAAACAATGCAGTTTGAAGTAGAGGAAGAAGAAACAGTGCAGTTGGAAGTAGAGGGAATAGAAACAGATGTTTGAAGTAGGAGGAGGTGAAACAGTGCAGTTTGAAGTAGAGGGGAGCAGAAAAAGTGAAGTTTGAAGTAGGAGGAGGAGAAACAGTGCAGTTTGAAGTAGGAGGAGGAGAAACAGTGCAGTTTGAAGTAGGAGGGGCAGAAACAGTGCAATTTGAAGTAGTGGGGAGCAGAAACAGTGCAGTTTGAAGGAGAGGGAGCAGAAACAGTGCAGTTTGAAGTAGGGGGGAGCAGAAACAAAGCAGTTTGAAGTGGGGGGAGGAGAAACATTGCAGTTTGAAGTAGGGGGGAGCAGAAACAGTGCAGTTTGAAGTAGAGGGAATAGAAACAGAGCAGTTTGAAGTAGGTGGAGGAGGGGAAACAGTGCAGGTTGAAGTAGGGGAAGCAGAAACAATGCAGTTTGAAGTAGAGGAAGAAGAAACAGTGCAGTGTGAAGTTGGGGGGAGGAGAAACATTGCAGTTTGAAGTTGGGGGGAGCAGAAACAGTGCAGTTTGAAGTAGTGGGGTCCGGAAACAGTGCAGCTTGAAGTGGGAGGAGGAGAAACAGTGCAGTTTGAAGTAGGGGGGAGCAGAAAGAGTGCAGTTTGAAGTAGGAGGAGGGGAAACAGTGCAGTTTCAAGTGGGGGGAGCAGAAACAGTGCAATTTGAAATAGAGGGAGCAGAAACAGTGCAGGTTGAAGTAGGGGAACAGAAACAGTGCAGTTTGAAATAGTGGAGAGCAGAAACAGTGCAGTTTGAAGGAGAGGGAGCAGAAACAAAGCAGTTTGAAGTGGGGGGAGGAGAAACATTGCAGTTTGAAGTAGGGGGGAGCAGAAACAGTGCAGTTTGAAGTAGAGGGAATAGAAACAGAGCAGTTTGAAGTAGGTGGAGGAGGGGAAACAGTGCAGGTTGAAGTAGGGGAAGCAGAAACAATGCAGTTTGAAGTAGAGGAAGAAGAAACAGTGCAGTCTGAAGTAGGGGGAGGAGAAACATTGCAGTTTGAAGTAGGGGAGAGCAGAAAGAGTCCAGTGTGAAGTAGGGGAAGCAGAAACAGTGCAGTTTGAAGTAGAGGAAGAAGAAACAGTGCAGTTTGAAGTAGGGGGAGGAGAAACATTGCAGTTTGAAGTAGGGTGGAGCAGAAACAGTGCAGTTGGAAGTAGAGGGAATAGAAACAGATGTTTGAAGTAGGAGGTGAAACAGTGCAGTTTGAAGTAGAGGGGAGAAGAAAAAGTGAAGTTTGAAGTAGGAGGAGGAGAAACAGTGCAGTTTGAAGTAGGAGGAGGAGAAACAGTGCAGTTTGAAGTAGGAGGAGGAGAAACAGTGCAGTTTGAAGTAGGAGGAGGAGAAACAGTGCAGTTTGAAGTAGGAGGAGCAGAAACAGTGCAATTTGAAGTAGAGGGAACAGAAACAGTGCAGTTTGAAGTAGTGGGGAGCAGAAACAGTGCAGTTTGAAGGAGAGGGAGCAGAAACAGTGCAGTTTGAAGTAGGGGCGAGCAGAAACAAAGCAGTTTGAAGTGGGGGGAGGAGAAACATTGCAGTTTGAAGTAGGGGGGAGCAGAAACAGTGCAGTTTGAAGTAGAGGGAATAGAAACAGAGCAGTTTGAAGTTGGTGGAGGAGGGGAAACAGTGCAGGTTGAAGTAGGGGAAGAAGAAACAGTGCAGTTTGAAGTAGAGGAAGAAGAAACAGTGCAGTTTGAAGTAGGGGGAGGAGAAACATTGCAGTTTGAAGTAGGGGAGAGCAGAAAGAGTCCAGTTTGAAGTAGGGGAAGCAGAAACAGTGCAGTTTGAAGTAGGAGGAGAAGAAACAGTGCAGTTTGAATTAGGGGGGAGCAGAAACAGTGCAGATTGAAGAAGGATGAGGAGAAACAGTGCAGTTTGAAGTAGGAGGAGGAGAAACAGTGCAGTTTGAAGTAGGGGGAGCAGAAACAGTGCAGTTTGAAGTAGAGGGAGCAGAAACAAAGCAGTTTGAAGTGGGGGAGGAGAAACATTGCAGTTTGAAGTAGAGGGAATAGAAACAGAGCAGTTTGAAGTAGGTGGAGGAGGGGAAACAGTGCAGGTTGAAGTAGGGGAAGCAGAAACAATGCAGTTTGAAGTAGAGGAAGAAGAAACAGTGCAGTTTGAAGTAGGGGGAGGAGAAACATTGCAGTTTGAAGTAGGGGAGAGCAGAAAGAGTCCAGTGGGAAGGAGGGGAAGCAGAAACAGTGCAGTTTGAAGTAGAGGAAGAAGAAACAGTGCAGTTTGAAGTAGGGGGAGGAGAAACATTGCAGTTTGAAGTAGGGTGGAGCAGAAACAGTGCAGTTGGAAGTAGAGGGAATAGAAACAGATGTTTGAAGTAGGAGGTGAAACAGTGCAGTTTGAAGTAGAGGGGAGAAGAAACAGTGCAGTTTGAAGTAGGAGGAGGAGAAACAGTGCAGTTTGAAGTAGGAGGAGGAGAAACAGTGCAGTTTGAAGTAGGAGGAGGAGAAACAGTGCAGTTTGAAGTAGGAGGAGGAGAAACAGTGCAGTTTGAAGTAGGAGGAGGAGAAACAGTGCAGTTTGAAGTAGGAGGAGGAGAAACAGTGCAGTTTGAAGTAGGAGGAGGAGAAACAGTGCAGTTTGAAGTAGGAGGAGCAGAAACAGTGCAATTTGAAGTAGAGGGAACAGAAACAGTGCAGTTTGAAGTAGTGGGGAGCAGAAACAGTGCAGTTTGAAGGAGAGGGAGCAGAAACAGTGCAGTTTGAAGTAGGGGCGAGCAGAAACAAAGCAGTTTGAAGTGGGGGGAGGAGAAACATTGCAGTTTGAAGTAGGGGGGAGCAGAAACAGTGCAGTTTGAAGTAGAGGGAATAGAAACAGAGCAGTTTGAAGTTGGTGGAGGAGGGGAAACAGTGCAGGTTGAAGTAGGGGAAGAAGAAACAATGCAGTTTGAAGTAGAGGAAGAAGAAACAGTGCAGTTTGAAGTAGGGGGAGGAGAAACATTGCAGTTTGAAGTAGGGGAGAGCAGAAAGAGTCCAGTTTGAAGTAGGGGAAGCAGAAACAGTGCAGTTTGAAGTAGGAGGAGAAGAAACAGTGCAGTTTGAATTAGGGGGGAGCAGAAACAGTGCAGATTGAAGAAGGATGAGGAGAAACAGTGCAGTTTGAATTAGGGGGGAGCAGAAAGAGTGCAGTTTGAAGTAGGGGAAGCAGAATCAGTGCAGTTTGAAGTAGGAGGAGGAGAAACAGTGCAGTTTGAAGTAGGGGGAGCAGAAACAGTGCAATTTGAAGTAGAGGGAATAGAAACAGAGCAGTTTGAAGTAGGTGGAGGAGGGGAAACAGTGCAGGTTGAAGTAGGGGAAGCAGAAACAATGCAGTTTGAAGTGGGGGGAGGAGAAACATTGCAGTTTGAAGTAGGGGAGAGCAGAAACAGTGCAGTTTGAAGTAGGTGGAGGAGGGGAAACAGTGCAGGTTGAAGTAGGGGAAGCAGAAACAATGCAGTTTGAAGTAGAGGAAGAAGAAACAGTGCAGTTGGAAGTAGAGGGAATAGAAACAGATGTTTGAAGTAGGAGGAGGTGAAACAGTGCAGTTTGAAGTAGAGGGGAGCAGAAAAAGTGAAGTTTGAAGTAGGAGGAGGAGAAACAGTGCAGTTTGAAGTAGGAGGAGGAGAAACAGTGCAGTTTGAAGTAGGAGGGGCAGAAACAGTGCAATTTGAAGTAGTGGGGAGCAGAAACAGTGCAGTTTGAAGGAGAGGGAGCAGAAACAGTGCAGTTTGAAGTAGGGGGGAGCAGAAACAAAGCAGTTTGAAGTGGGGGGAGGAGAAACATTGCAGTTTGAAGTAGGGGGGAGCAGAAACAGTGCAGTTTGAAGTAGAGGGAATAGAAACAGAGCAGTTTGAAGTAGGTGGAGGAGGGGAAACAGTGCAGGTTGAAGTAGGGGAAGCAGAAACAATGCAGTTTGAAGTAGAGGAAGAAGAAACAGTGCAGTGTGAAGTTGGGGGGAGGAGAAACATTGCAGTTTGAAGTTGGGGGGAGCAGAAACAGTGCAGTTTGAAGTAGTGGGGTCCGGAAACAGTGCAGCTTGAAGTGGGAGGAGGAGAAACAGTGCAGTTTGAAGTAGGGGGGAGCAGAAAGAGTGCAGTTTGAAGTAGGAGGAGGGGAAACAGTGCAGTTTCAAGTGGGGGGAGCAGAAACAGTGCAATTTGAAATAGAGGGAGCAGAAACAGTGCAGGTTGAAGTAGGGGAACAGAAACAGTGCAGTTTGAAATAGTGGAGAGCAGAAACAGTGCAGTTTGAAGGAGAGGGAGCAGAAACAAAGCAGTTTGAAGTGGGGGGAGGAGAAACATTGCAGTTTGAAGTAGGGGGGAGCAGAAACAGTGCAGTTTGAAGTAGAGGGAATAGAAACAGAGCAGTTTGAAGTAGGTGGAGGAGGGGAAACAGTGCAGGTTGAAGTAGGGGAAGCAGAAACAATGCAGTTTGAAGTAGAGGAAGAAGAAACAGTGCAGTCTGAAGTAGGGGGAGGAGAAACATTGCAGTTTGAAGTAGGGGAGAGCAGAAAGAGTCCAGTGTGAAGTAGGGGAAGCAGAAACAGTGCAGTTTGAAGTAGAGGAAGAAGAAACAGTGCAGTTTGAAGTAGGGGGAGGAGAAACATTGCAGTTTGAAGTAGGGTGGAGCAGAAACAGTGCAGTTGGAAGTAGAGGGAATAGAAACAGATGTTTGAAGTAGGAGGTGAAACAGTGCAGTTTGAAGTAGAGGGGAGAAGAAAAAGTGAAGTTTGAAGTAGGAGGAGGAGAAACAGTGCAGTTTGAAGTAGGAGGAGGAGAAACAGTGCAGTTTGAAGTAGGAGGAGGAGAAACAGTGCAGTTTGAAGTAGGAGGAGGAGAAACAGTGCAGTTTGAAGTAGGAGGAGCAGAAACAGTGCAATTTGAAGTAGAGGGAACAGAAACAGTGCAGTTTGAAGTAGTGGGGAGCAGAAACAGTGCAGTTTGAAGGAGAGGGAGCAGAAACAGTGCAGTTTGAAGTAGGGGCGAGCAGAAACAAAGCAGTTTGAAGTGGGGGGAGGAGAAACATTGCAGTTTGAAGTAGGGGGGAGCAGAAACAGTGCAGTTTGAAGTAGAGGGAATAGAAACAGAGCAGTTTGAAGTTGGTGGAGGAGGGGAAACAGTGCAGGTTGAAGTAGGGGAAGAAGAAACAATGCAGTTTGAAGTAGAGGAAGAAGAAACAGTGCAGTTTGAAGTAGGGGGAGGAGAAACATTGCAGTTTGAAGTAGGGGAGAGCAGAAAGAGTCCAGTTTGAAGTAGGGGAAGCAGAAACAGTGCAGTTTGAAGTAGGAGGAGAAGAAACAGTGCAGTTTGAATTAGGGGGGAGCAGAAACAGTGCAGATTGAAGAAGGATGAGGAGAAACAGTGCAGTTTGAAGTAGGAGGAGGAGAAACAGTGCAGTTTGAAGTAGGGGGAGCAGAAACAGTGCAGTTTGAAGTAGAGGGAGCAGAAACAAAGCAGTTTGAAGTGGGGGAGGAGAAACATTGCAGTTTGAAGTAGAGGGAATAGAAACAGAGCAGTTTGAAGTAGGTGGAGGAGGGGAAACAGTGCAGGTTGAAGTAGGGGAAGCAGAAACAATGCAGTTTGAAGTAGAGGAAGAAGAAACAGTGCAGTTTGAAGTAGGGGGAGGAGAAACATTGCAGTTTGAAGTAGGGGAGAGCAGAAAGAGTCCAGTGGGAAGGAGGGGAAGCAGAAACAGTGCAGTTTGAAGTAGAGGAAGAAGAAACAGTGCAGTTTGAAGTAGGGGGAGGAGAAACATTGCAGTTTGAAGTAGGGTGGAGCAGAAACAGTGCAGTTGGAAGTAGAGGGAATAGAAACAGATGTTTGAAGTAGGAGGTGAAACAGTGCAGTTTGAAGTAGAGGGGAGAAGAAACAGTGCAGTTTGAAGTAGGAGGAGGAGAAACAGTGCAGTTTGAAGTAGGAGGAGGAGAAACAGTGCAGTTTGAAGTAGGAGGAGGAGAAACAGTGCAGTTTGAAGTAGGAGGAGGAGAAACAGTGCAGTTTGAAGTAGGAGGAGGAGAAACAGTGCAGTTTGAAGTAGGAGGAGGAGAAACAGTGCAGTTTGAAGTAGGAGGAGGAGAAACAGTGCAGTTTGAAGTAGGAGGAGCAGAAACAGTGCAATTTGAAGTAGAGGGAACAGAAACAGTGCAGTTTGAAGTAGTGGGGAGCAGAAACAGTGCAGTTTGAAGGAGAGGGAGCAGAAACAGTGCAGTTTGAAGTAGGGGCGAGCAGAAACAAAGCAGTTTGAAGTGGGGGGAGGAGAAACATTGCAGTTTGAAGTAGGGGGGAGCAGAAACAGTGCAGTTTGAAGTAGAGGGAATAGAAACAGAGCAGTTTGAAGTTGGTGGAGGAGGGGAAACAGTGCAGGTTGAAGTAGGGGAAGAAGAAACAATGCAGTTTGAAGTAGAGGAAGAAGAAACAGTGCAGTTTGAAGTAGGGGGAGGAGAAACATTGCAGTTTCAAGTAGGGGAGAGCAGAAAGAGTCCAGTTTGAAGTAGGGGAAGCAGAAACAGTGCAGTTTGAAGTAGGAGGAGAAGAAACAGTGCAGTTTGAATTAGGGGGGAGCAGAAACAGTGCAGATTGAAGAAGGATGAGGAGAAACAGTGCAGTTTGAATTAGGGGGGAGCAGAAAGAGTGCAGTTTGAAGTAGGGGAAGCAGAATCAGTGCAGTTTGAAGTAGGAGGAGGAGAAACAGTGCAGTTTGAAGTAGGGGGAGCAGAAACAGTGCAATTTGAAGTAGAGGGAATAGAAACAGAGCAGTTTGAAGTAGGTGGAGGAGGGGAAACAGTGCAGGTTGAAGTAGGGGAAGCAGAAACAATGCAGTTTGAAGTGGGGGGAGGAGAAACATTGCAGTTTGAAGTAGGGGAGAGCAGAAACAGTGCAGTTTGAAGTAGGTGGAGGAGGGGAAACAGTGCAGGTTGAAGTAGGGGAAGCAGAAACAATGCAGTTTGAAGTAGAGGAAGAAGAAACAGTGCAGTTGGAAGTAGAGGGAATAGAAACAGATGTTTGAAGTAGGAGGAGGTGAAACAGTGCAGTTTGAAGTAGAGGGGAGCAGAAAAAGTGAAGTTTGAAGTAGGAGGAGGAGAAACAGTGCAGTTTGAAGTAGGAGGAGGAGAAACAGTGCAGTTTGAAGTAGGAGGGGCAGAAACAGTGCAATTTGAAGTAGTGGGGAGCAGAAACAGTGCAGTTTGAAGGAGAGGGAGCAGAAACAGTGCAGTTTGAAGTAGGGGGGAGCAGAAACAAAGCAGTTTGAAGTGGGGGGAGGAGAAACATTGCAGTTTGAAGTAGGGGGGAGCAGAAACAGTGCAGTTGGAAGTAGAGGGAATAGAAACAGATGTTTGAAGTAGGAGGTGAAACAGTGCAGTTTGAAGTAGAGGGGAGAAGAAAAAGTGAAGTTTGAAGTAGGAGGAGGAGAAACAGTGCAGTTTGAAGTAGGAGGAGGAGAAACAGTGCAGTTTGAAGTAGGAGGAGGAGAAACAGTGCAGTTTGAAGTAGGAGGAGGAGAAACAGTGCAGTTTGAAGTAGGAGGAGGAGAAACAGTGCAGTTTGAAGTAGGAGGAGGAGAAACAGTGCAGTTTGAAGTAGGAGGAGCAGAAACAGTGCAATTTGAAGTAGAGGGAACAGAAACAGTGCAGTTTGAAGTAGTGGGGAGCAGAAACAGTGCAGTTTGAAGGAGAGGGAGCAGAAACAGTGCAGTTTGAAGTAGGGGCGAGCAGAAACAAAGCAGTTTGAAGTGGGGGGAGGAGAAACATTGCATTTTGAAGTAGGGGGGAGCAGAAACAGTGCAGTTTGAAGTAGAGGGAATAGAAACAGAGCAGTTTGAAGTTGGTGGAGGAGGGGAAACAGTGCAGGTTGAAGTAGGGGAAGAAGAAACAATGCAGTTTGAAGTAGAGGAAGAAGAAACAGTGCAGTTTGAAGTAGGGGGAGGAGAAACATTGCAGTTTGAAGTAGGGGAGAGCAGAAAGAGTCCAGTTTGAAGTAGGGGAAGCAGAAACAGTGCAGTTTGAAGTAGGAGGAGAAGAAACAGTGCAGTTTGAATTAGGGGGGAGCAGAAACAGTGCAGATTGAAGAAGGATGAGGAGAAACAGTGCAGTTTGAATTAGAGGGGAGCAGAAAGAGTGCAGTTTGAAGTAGGGGAAGCAGAATCAGTGCAGTTTGAAGTAGGAGGAGGAGAAACAGTGCAGTTTGAAGTAGGGGGAGCAGAAACAGTGCAATTTGAAGTAGAGGGAATAGAAACAGAGCAGTTTGAAGTAGGTGGAGGAGGGGAAACATTGCAGGTTGAAGTAGGGGAAGCAGAAACAATGCAGTTTGAAGTGGGGGGAGGAGAAACATTGCAGTTTGAAGTAGGGGAGAGCAGAAACAGTGCAGTTTGAAGTAGGTGGAGGAGGGGAAACAGTGCAGGTTGAAGTAGGGGAAGCAGAAACAATGCAGTTTG
Organism: Carcharodon carcharias; assembly: GCF_017639515.1. Classification (NCBI taxonomy): domain Eukaryota; kingdom Metazoa; phylum Chordata; class Chondrichthyes; order Lamniformes; family Lamnidae; genus Carcharodon; species Carcharodon carcharias. The sequence continues at coordinate 69,096,460 of NC_054475.1, forward strand.
AAGTAGAGGAAGAAGAAACAGTGCCGTTGGAAGTAGAGGGAATAGAAACAGATGTTTGAAGTAGGAGGAGGTGAAACAGTGCAGTTTGAAGTAGAGGGGAGCAGAAAAAGTGAAGTTTGAAGTAGGAGGAGGAGAAACAGTGCAGTTTGAAGTAGGAGGAGGAGAAACAGTGCAGTTTGAAGTAGGAGGAGGAGAAACAGTGCAGTTTGAAGTAGGAGGAGGAGAAACAGTGCAGTTTTGAAGTAGGAGGGGCAGAAACAGTGCAATTTGAAGTAGAGGGAACAGAAACAGTGCAATTTGAAGTAGTGGGGAGCAGAAACAGTGCAGTTTGAAGGAGAGGGAGCAGAAACAGTGCAGTTTGAAGGAGAGGGAGCAGAAACAGTGCAGTTTGAAGGAGAGGGAGCAGAAACAGTGCAGTTTGAAGTAGGGGGGAGCAGAAACAAAGCAGTTTGAAGTGGGGGGAGGAGAAACATTGCAGTTTGAAGTAGGGGGGAGCAGAAACAGTGCAGTTTGAAGTAGAGGGAATAGAAACAGAGCAGTTTGAAGTAGGTGGAGGAGGGGAAACAGTGCAGGTTGAAGTAGGGGAAGCAGAAACAATGCAGTTTGAAGTAGAGGAAGAAGAAACAGTGCAGTGTGAAGTTGGGGGGAGGAGAAACATTGCAGTTTGAAGTTGGGGGGAGCAGAAACAGTGCAGTTTGAAGTAGTGGGGTCCGGAAACAGTGCAGCTTGAAGTGGGAGGAGGAGAAACAGTGCAGTTTGAAGTAGGGGGGAGCAGAAAGAGTGCAGTTTGAAGTAGGAGGAGGGGAAACAGTGCAGTTTGAAGTGGGGGGAGCAGAAACAGTGCAATTTGAAATAGAGGGAGCAGAAACAGTGCAGGTTGAAGTAGGGGAACAGAAACAGTGCAGTTTGAAATAGTGGAGAGCAGAAACAGTGCAGTTTGAAGGAGAGGGAGCAGAAACAAAGCAGTTTGAAGTGGGGGGAGGAGAAACATTGCAGTTTGAAGTAGGGGGGAGCAGAAACAGTGCAGTTTGAAGTAGAGGGAATAGAAACAGAGCAGTTTGAAGTAGGTGGAGGAGGGGAAACAGTGCAGGTTGAAGTAGGGGAAGCAGAAACAATGCAGTTTGAAGTAGAGGAAGAAGAAACAGTGCAGTCTGAAGTAGGGGGAGGAGAAACATTGCAGTTTGAAGTAGGGGAGAGCAGAAAGAGTCCAGTGTGAAGTAGGGGAAGCAGAAACAGTGCAGTTTGAAGTAGAGGAAGAAGAAACAGTGCAGTTTGAAGTAGGGGGAGGAGAAACATTGCAGTTTGAAGTAGGGTGGAGCAGAAACAGTGCAGTTGGAAGTAGAGGGAATAGAAACAGATGTTTGAAGTAGGAGGTGAAACAGTGCAGTTTGAAGTAGAGGGGAGAAGAAAAAGTGAAGTTTGAAGTAGGAGGAGGAGAAACAGTGCAGTTTGAAGTAGGAGGAGGAGAAACAGTGCAGTTTGAAGTAGGAGGAGGAGAAACAGTGCAGTTTGAAGTAGGAGGAGGAGAAACAGTGCAGTTTGAAGTAGGAGGAGGAGAAACAGTGCAGTTTGAAGTAGGAGGAGGAGAAACAGTGCAGTTTGAAGTAGGAGGAGGAGAAACAGTGCAGTTTGAAGTAGGAGGAGGAGAAACAGTGCAGTTTGAAGTAGGAGGAGCAGAAACAGTGCAATTTGAAGTAGAGGGAACAGAAACAGTGCAGTTTGAAGTAGTGGGGAGCAGAAACAGTGCAGTTTGAAGGAGAGGGAGCAGAAACAGTGCAGTTTGAAGTAGGGGCGAGCAGAAACAAAGCAGTTTGAAGTGGGGGGAGGAGAAACATTGCATTTTGAAGTAGGGGGGAGCAGAAACAGTGCAGTTTGAAGTAGAGGGAATAGAAACAGAGCAGTTTGAAGTTGGTGGAGGAGGGGAAACAGTGCAGGTTGAAGTAGGGGAAGAAGAAACAATGCAGTTTGAAGTAGAGGAAGAAGAAACAGTGCAGTTTGAAGTAGGGGGAGGAGAAACATTGCAGTTTCAAGTAGGGGAGAGCAGAAAGAGTCCAGTTTGAAGTAGGGGAAGCAGAAACAGTGCAGTTTGAAGTAGGAGGAGAAGAAACAGTGCAGTTTGAATTAGGGGGGAGCAGAAACAGTGCAGATTGAAGAAGGATGAGGAGAAACAGTGCAGTTTGAATTAGAGGGGAGCAGAAAGAGTGCAGTTTGAAGTAGGGGAAGCAGAATCAGTGCAGTTTGAAGTAGGAGGAGGAGAAACAGTGCAGTTTGAAGTAGGGGGAGCAGAAACAGTGCAATTTGAAGTAGAGGGAATAGAAACAGAGCAGTTTGAAGTAGGTGGAGGAGGGGAAACATTGCAGGTTGAAGTAGGGGAAGCAGAAACAATGCAGTTTGAAGTGGGGGGAGGAGAAACATTGCAGTTTGAAGTAGGGGAGAGCAGAAACAGTGCAGTTTGAAGTAGGTGGAGGAGGGGAAACAGTGCAGGTTGAAGTAGGGGAAGCAGAAACAATGCAGTTTGAAGTGGGGGGAGGTGAAACAGTGCAGTTTGAAGTAGAGGGGAGCAGAAAAAGTGAAGTTTGAAGTAGGAGGAGGAGAAACAGTGCAGTTTGAAGTAGGAGGAGGAGAAACAGTGCAGTTTGAAGTAGGAGGAGGAGAAACAGTGCAGTTTGAAGTAGGAGGAGGAGAAACAGTGCAGTTTGAAGTAGGAGGGGCAGAAACAGTGCAATTTGAAGTAGAGGGAACAGAAACAGTGCAATTTGAAGTAGTGGGGAGCAGAAACAGTGCAGTTTGAAGGAGAGGGAGCAGAAACAGTGCAGTTTGAAGGAGAGGGAGCAGAAACAGTGCAGTTTGAAGGAGAGGGAGCAGAAACAGTGCAGTTTGAAGTAGGTGGAGGAGGGGAAACAGTGCAGGTTGAAGTAGGGGAAGCAGAAACAATGCAGTTTGAAGTAGAGGAAGAAGAAACAGTGCAGTTTGAAGTAGGGGGAGGAGAAACATTGCAGTTTGAAGTAGGGGGAGGAGAAACATTGCAGTTTGAAGTAGGGGAGAGCAGAAAGAGTCCAGTTTGAAGTAGGGGAAGCAGAAACAGTGCATTTTGAATTAGGGGGTAGCAGAAAGAGTGCAGTTTGAAGTAGGAGAAGCAGAATCAGTGCAATTTGAAATAGAGGGAACAAACAGTGCAGTTTGAAGTAGTGGGGAGCAGAAACAGTGCAGTTTGAAGGAGAGGGAGCAGAAACAGTGCAGTTTGAAGTAGGAGGAGCAGAAACAAAGCAGTTTGAAGTGGGGGGAGGAGAAACATTGCAATTTGAAGTAGGTGGAGGAGGGGAAACAGTGCAGGTTAAAGTAGGGGAAGCAGAAACAATGCAGTTTGAAGTAGAGGAAGAAGAAACAGTGCAGTTTGAAGTAGTGGGGAGCAGAAACAGTGCAGTTGGAAGTAAAGGGAATAGAAACAGATGTTTGAAGTAGGAGGAGGTGAAACAGTGCAGTTTGAAGTAGAGGGGAGCAGAAAAAGTGCAGTTTGAAGTAGGAGGAGGAGAAACAGTGCAGTTTGAAGTAGGAGGAGCAGAAACAGTGCAATTTGAAGTAGAGGGAACAGAAACAGTGCAGTTTGAAGGAGAGGGAGCAGAAACAGTGCAGTTTGAAGTAGGGGGGAGCAGAAACAAAGCAGTTTGAAGTGGGGGGAGGAGAAACATTGCAGTTTGAAGTAGGGGGGAGCAGAAACAGTGCAGTTTGAAGTAGAGGGAATAGAAACAGAGCAGTTTGAAGTAGGTGGAGGAGGGGAAACAGTGCAGGTTGAAGTAGGGGAAGCAGAAACAATGCAGTTTGAAGTAGAGGAAGAAGAAACAGTGCAGTTTGAAGTAGGGGGAGGAGAAACATTGCAGTTTGAAGTAGGGGAGAGCAGAAAGAGTCCAGTATGAAGTAGGGGAAGCAGAAACAGTGCAGTTTGAAGTAGAGGAAGAAGAAACAGTGCAGTTTGAAGTAGGGGGAGGAGAAACATTGCAGTTTGAAGTAGGGTGGAGCAGAAACAGTGCAGTTGGAAGTAGAGGGAATAGAAACAGATGTTTGAAGTAGGAGGTGAAACAGTGCAGTTTGAAGTAGAGGGGAGAAGAAAAAGTGAAGTTTGAAGTAGGAGGAGGAGAAACAGTGCAGTTTGAAGTAGGAGGAGGAGAAACAGTGCAGTTTGAAGTAGGAGGAGGAGAAACAGTGCAGTTTGAAGTAGGAGGAGCAGAAACAGTGCAATTTGAAGTAGAGGGAACAGAAACAGTGCAGTTTGAAGTAGTGGGGAGCAGAAACAGTGCAGTTTGAAGGAGAGGGAGCAGAAACAGTGCAGTTTGAAGTAGGGGCGAGCAGAAACAAAGCAGTTTGAAGTGGGGGGAGGAGAAACATTGCAGTTTGAAGTAGGGGGGGCGCAGAAACAGTGCAGTTTGAAGTAGAGGGAATAGAAACAGAGCAGTTTGAAGTTGGTGGAGGAGGGGAAACAGTGCAGGTTGAAGTAGGGGAAGAAGAAACAATGCAGTTTGAAGTAGAGGAAGAAGAAACAGTGCAGTTTGAAGTAGGGGGAGGAGAAACATTGCAGTTTCAAGTAGGGGAGAGCAGAAAGAGTCCAGTTTGAAGTAGGGGAAGCAGAAACAGTGCAGTTTGAAGTAGGAGGAGAAGAAACAGTGCAGTTTGAATTAGGGGGGAGCAGAAACAGTGCAGATTGAAGAAGGATGAGGAGAAACAGTGCAGTTTGAATTAGGGGGGAGCAGAAAGAGTGCAGTTTGAAGTAGGGGAAGCAGAATCAGTGCAGTTTGAAGTAGGAGGAGGAGAAACAGTGCAGTTTGAAGTAGGGGGAGCAGAAACAGTGCAATTTGAAGTAGAGGGAATAGAAACAGAGCAGTTTGAAGTAGGTGGAGGAGGGGAAACAGTGCAGGTTGAAGTAGGGGAAGCAGAAACAATGCAGTTTGAAGTAGAGGAAGAAGAAACAGTGCAGTTGGAAGTAGAGGGAATAGAAACAGATGTTTGAAGTAGGAGGAGGTGAAACAGTGCAGTTTGAAGTAGAGGGGAGCAGAAACAGTGCAGTTTGAAGTAGGAGGAGGAGAAACAGTGCAGTTTGAAGTAGGAGGAGGAGAAACAGTGCAGTTTGAAGTAGGAGGGGCAGAAACAGTGCAATTTGAAGTAGAGGGAACAGAAACAGTGCAGTTTGAAGTAGTGGGGAGCAGAAACAGTGCAGTTTGAAGGAGAGGGAGCAGAAACAGTGCAGTTTGAAGTAGGGGGGAGCAGAAACAAAGCAGTTTGAAGTGGGGGGAGGAGAAACATTGCAGTTTGAAGTAGGGGGGAGCAGAAACAGTGCAGTTTGAAGTAGAGGGAATAGAAACAGAGCAATTTGAAGTAGGTGGAGGAGGGGAAACAGTGCAGTTTGAAGTAGGGGAAGCAGAAACAATGCAGTTTGAAGTAGAGGAAGAAGAAACAGTGCAGTTTGAAGTAGGGGGAGGAGAAACATTGCAGTTTGAAGTAGGGGAGAGCAGAAAGAGTCCAGTTTGAAGTAGGGGAAGCAGAAACAGTGCATTTTGAATTAGGGGGTAGCAGAAAGAGTGCAGTTTGAAGTAGGGGAAGCAGAATCAGTGCAATTTGAAGTAGAGGGAACAAACAGTGCAGTTTGAAGTAGTGGGGAGCAGAAACAGTGCAGTTTGAAGGAGAGGGAGCAGAAACAGTGCAGTTTGAAGTAGGAGGAGCAGAAACAAAGCAGTTTGAAGTGGGGGGAGGAGAAACATTGCAATTTGAAGTAGGTGGAGGAGGGGAAACAGTGCAGGTTAAAGTAGGGGAAGCAGAAACAATGCAGTTTGAAGTAGAGGAAGAAGAAACAGTGCAGTTTGAAGTAGTGGGGAGCAGAAACAGTGCAGTTGGAAGTAGAGGGAATAGAAACAGATGTTTGAAGTAGGAGGAGGTGAAACAGTGCAGTTTGAAGTAGAGGGGAGCAGAAAAAGTGAAGTTTGAAGTAGGAGGAGGAGAAACAGTGCAGTTTGAAGTAGGAGGAGCAGAAACAGTGCAATTTGAAGTAGTGGGGAGCAGAAACAGTGCAGTTTGAAGTAGTGGGGAGCAGAAACAGTGCAGTTTGAAGGAGAGGGAGCAGAAACAGTGCAGTTTGAAGTAGGGGGGAGCAGAAACAAAGCAGTTTGAAGTGGGGGGAGGAGAAACATTGCAGTTTGAAGTAGGGGGGAGCAGAAACAGTGCAGTTTGAAGTAGAGGGAATAGAAACAGAGCAGTTTGAAGTTGGTGGAGGAGGGGAAACAGTGCAGGTTGAAGTAGAGGAAGAAGAATCAATGCAGTTTGAAGTAGAGGAAGAAGAAACAGTGCAGTTTGAAGTAGGGGGAGGAGAAACATTGCAGTTTGAAGTAGGGGAGAGCAGAAAGAGTCCAGTTTGAAGTAGGGGAAGCAGAAACAGTGCAGTTTGAAGTAGGAGGAGAAGAAACAGTGCAGTTTGAATTAGGGGGGAGCAGAAACAGTGCAGATTGAAGAAGGATGAGGAGAAACAGTGCAGTTTGAATTAGGGGGGAGCAGAAAGAGTGCAGTTTGAAGTAGGGGAAGCAGAATCAGTGCAGTTTGAAGTAGGAGGAGGAGAAACAGTGCCGTTTGAAGTAGGGGGAGCAGAAACAGTGCAATTTGAAGTAGAGGGAATAGAAACAGAGCAGTTTGAAGTAGGGGAGAGCAGAAACAGTGCAGTTTGAAGTAGGTGGAGGAGGGGAAACAGTGCAGGTTGAAGTAGGGGAAGCAGAAACAATGCAGTTTGAAGTAGAGGAAGAAGAAACAGTGCCGTTGGAAGTAGAGGGAATAGAAACAGATGTTTGAAGTAGGAGGAGGTGAAACAGTGCAGTTTGAAGTAGAGGGGAGCAGAAAAAGTGAAGTTTGAAGTAGGAGGAGGAGAAACAGTGCAGTTTGAAGTAGGAGGAGGAGAAACAGTGCAGTTTGAAGTAGGAGGGGCAGAAACAGTGCAATTTGAAGTAGAGGGAACAGAAACAGTGCAGTTTGAAGTAGTGGGGAGCAGAAACAGTGCAGTTTGAAGGAGAGGGAGCAGAAACAGTGCAGTTTGAAGGAGAGGGAGCAGAAACAGTGCAGTTTGAAGTAGGGGGGAGCAGAAACAAAGCAGTTTGAAGTGGGGGGAGGAGAAACATTGCAGTTTGAAGTAGGGGGGAGCAGAAACAGTGCAGTTTGAAGTAGAGGGAATAGAAACAGAGCAATTTGAAGTAGGTGGAGGAGGGGAAACAGTGCAGGTTGAAGTAGGGGAAGCAGAAACAATGCAGTTTGAAGTAGAGGAAGAAGAAACAGTGCAGTTTGAAGTAGGGGGAGGAGAAACATTGCAGTTTGAAGTAGGGGGAGGAGAAACATTGCAGTTTGAAGTAGGGGAGAGCAGAAAGAGTCCAGTTTGAAGTAGGGGAAGCAGAAACAGTGCATTTTGAATTAGGGGGTAGCAGAAAGAGTGCAGTTTGAAGTAGGAGAAGCAGAATCAGTGCAATTTGAAATAGAGGGAACAAACAGTGCAGTTTGAAGTAGTGGGGAGCAGAAACAGTGCAGTTTGAAGGAGAGGGAGCAGAAACAGTGCAGTTTGAAGTAGGAGCAGCAGAAACAAAGCAGTTTGAAGTGGGGGGAGGAGAAACATTGCAATTTGAAGTAGGTGGAGGAGGGGAAACAGTGCAGGTTAAAGTAGGGGAAGCAGAAACAATGCAGTTTGAAGTAGAGGAAGAAGAAACAGTGCAGTTTGAAGTAGTGGGGAGCAGAAACAGTGCAGTTGGAAGTAAAGGGAATAGAAACAGATGTTTGAAGTAGGAGGAGGTGAAACAGTGCAGTTTGAAGTAGAGGGGAGCAGAAAAAGTGCAGTTTGAAGTAGGAGGAGGAGAAACAGTGCAGTTTGAAGTAGGAGGAGCAGAAACAGTGCAATTTGAAGTAGAGGGAACAGAAACAGTGCAGTTTGAAGGAGAGGGAGCAGAAACAGTGCAGTTTGAAGTAGGGGGGAGCAGAAACAAAGCAGTTTGAAGTGGGGGGAGGAGAAACATTGCAGTTTGAAGTAGGGGGGAGCAGAAACAGTGCAGTTTGAAGTAGAGGGAATAGAAACAGAGCAGTTTGAAGTAGGTGGAGGAGGGGAAACAGTGCAGGTTGAAGTAGGGGAAGCAGAAACAATGCAGTTTGAAGTAGAGGAAGAAGAAACAGTGCAGTTTGAAGTAGGGGGAGGAGAAACATTGCAGTTTGAAGTAGGGGAGAGCAGAAAGAGTCCAGTGTGAAGTAGGGGAAGCAGAAACAGTGCAGTTTGAAGTAGAGGAAGAAGAAACAGTGCAGTTTGAAGTAGGGGGAGGAGAAACATTGCAGTTTGAAGTAGGGTGGAGCAGAAACAGTGCAGTTGGAAGTAGAGGGAATAGAAACAGATGTTTGAAGTAGGAGGTGAAACAGTGCAGTTTGAAGTAGAGGGGAGAAGAAAAAGTGAAGTTTGAAGTAGGAGGAGGAGAAACAGTGCAGTTTGAAGTAGGAGGAGGAGAAACAGTGCAGTTTGAAGTAGGAGGAGGAGAAACAGTGCAGTTTGAAGTAGGAGGAGCAGAAACAGTGCAATTTGAAGTAGAGGGAACAGAAACAGTGCAGTTTGAAGTAGTGGGGAGCAGAAACAGTGCAGTTTGAAGGAGAGGGAGCAGAAACAGTGCAGTTTGAAGTAGGGGCGAGCAGAAACAAAGCAGTTTGAAGTGGGGGGAGGAGAAACATTGCAGTTTGAAGTAGGGGGGCGCAGAAACAGTGCAGTTTGAAGTAGAGGGAATAGAAACAGAGCAGTTTGAAGTTGGTGGAGGAGGGGAAACAGTGCAGGTTGAAGTAGGGGAAGAAGAAACAATGCAGTTTGAAGTAGAGGAAGAAGAAACAGTGCAGTTTGAAGTAGGGGGAGGAGAAACATTGCAGTTTCAAGTAGGGGAGAGCAGAAAGAGTCCAGTTTGAAGTAGGGGAAGCAGAAACAGTGCAGTTTGAAGTAGGAGGAGAAGAAACAGTGCAGTTTGAATTAGGGGGGAGCAGAAACAGTGCAGATTGAAGAAGGATGAGGAGAAACAGTGCAGTTTGAATTAGGGGGGAGCAGAAAGAGTGCAGTTTGAAGTAGGGGAAGCAGAATCAGTGCAGTTTGAAGTAGGAGGAGGAGAAACAGTGCAGTTTGAAGTAGGGGAGCAGAAACAGTGCAATTTGAAGTAGAGGGAATAGAAACAGAGCAGTTTGAAGTAGGTGGAGGAGGGGAAACAGTGCAGGTTGAAGTAGGGGAAGCAGAAACAATGCAGTTTGAAGTTGGGGGGAGGAGAAACATTGCAGTTTGAAGTAGGGGAGAGCAGAAACAGTGCAGTTTGAAGTAGGTGGAGGAGGGGAAACAGTGCAGGTTGAAGTAGGGGAAGCAGAAACAATGCAGTTTGAAGTAGAGGAAGAAGAAACAGTGCAGTTGGAAGTAGAGGGAATAGAAACAGATGTTTGAAGTAGGAGGAGGTGAAACAGTGCAGCTTGAAGTAGAGGGGAGCAGAAAAAGTGCAGTTTGAAGTAGGAGGAGGAGAAACAGTGCAGTTTGAAGTAGGAGGAGGAGAAACAGTGCAGTTTGAAGTAGGAGGGGCAGAAACAGTGCAATTTGAAGTAGAGGGAACAGAAACAGTGCAGTTTGAAGTAGTGGGGAGCAGAAACAGTGCAGTTTGAAGGAGAGGGAGCAGAAACAGTGCAGTTTGAAGTAGGGGGGAGCAGAAACAAAGCAGTTTGAAGTGGGGGGAGGAGAAACATTGCAGTTTGAAGTAGGGGGGGAGCAGAAACAGTGCAGTTTGAAGTAGAGGGAATAGAAACAGAGCAATTTGAAGTAGGTGGAGGAGGGGAAACAGTGCAGGTTGAAGTAGGGGAAGCAGAAACAATGCAGTTTGAAGTAGAGGAAGAAGAAACAGTGCAGTTTGAAGTAGGGGGAGGAGAAACATTGCAGTTTGAAGTAGGGGGAGGAGAAACATTGCAGTTTGAAGTAGGGGAGAGCAGAAAGAGTCCAGTTTGAAGTAGGGGAAGCAGAAACAGTGCATTTTGAATTAGGGGGTAGCAGAAAGAGTGCAGTTTGAAGTAGGGGAAGCAGAATCAGTGCAATTTGAAGTAGAGGGAACAAACAGTGCAGTTTGAAGTAGTGGGGAGCAGAAACAGTGCAGTTTGAAGGAGAGGGAGCAGAAACAGTGCAGTTTGAAGTAGGAGGAGCAGAAACAAAGCAGTTTGAAGTGGGGGGAGGAGAAACATTGCAATTTGAAGTAGGTGGAGGAGGGGAAACAGTGCAGGATAAAGTAGGGGAAGCAGAAACAATGCAGTTTGAAGTAGAGGAAGAAGAAACAGTGCAGTTTGAAGTAGTGGGGAGCAGAAACAGTGCAGTTGGAAGTAGAGGGAATAGAAACAGATGTTTGAAGTAGGAGGAGGTGAAACAGTGCAGTTTGAAGTAGAGGGGAGCAGAAAAAGTGAAGTTTGAAGTAGGAGGAGGAGAAACAGTGCAGTTTGAAGTAGGAGGAGCAGAAACAGTGCAATTTGAAGTAGTGGGGAGCAGAAACAGTGCAGTTTGAAGTAGGGGGGAGCAGAAACAAAGCAGTTTGAAGTGGGGGGAGGAGAAACATTGCAGTTTGAAGTAGGGGGGAGCAGAAACAGAGCAGTTTGAAGTAGGTGGAGGAGGGGAAACAGTGCAGGTTGAAGTAGGGGAAGCAGAAACAATGCAGTTTGAAGTAGAGGAAGAAGAAACAGTGCAGTTTGAAGTAGGGGGAGGAGAAACATTGCAGTGTGAAGTAGGGGAGAGCAGAAAGAGTCCAGTGTGAAGTAGGGGAAGCAGAAACAGTGCAGTTTGAAGTAGAGGAAGAAGAAACAGTGCAGTTTGAAGTAGGGGGAGGAGAAACATTGCAGTTTGAAGTAGGGTGGAGCAGAAACAGTGCAGTTGGAAGTAGAGGGAATAGAAACAGATGTTTGAAGTAGGAGGTGAAACAGTGCAGTTTGAAGTAGAGGGGAGAAGAAAAAGTGAAGTTTGAAGTAGGAGGAGGAGAAACAGTGCAGTTTGAAGTAGGAGGAGGAGAAACAGTGCAGTTTGAAGTAGGAGGAAGAGAAACAGTGCAGTTTGAAGTAGGAGGAGGAGAAAAAGTGCAGTTTGAAGTAGGAGGAGGAGAAACAGTGCAGTTTGAAGTAGGAGGAGGAGAAACAGTGCAGTTTGAAGTAGGAGGAGGAGAAACAGTGCAGTTTGAAGTAGGAGGAGGAGAAACAGTGCAGTTTGAAGTAGGAGGAGGAGAAACAGTGCAGTTTGAAGTAGGAGGAGGAGAAGAAACAGTGCAGTTTGAAGTAGGAGGAGGAGAAACAGTGCAGTTTGAAGTAGGAGGAGGAGAAACAGTGCAGTTTGAAGTAGGAGGAGGAGAAAACAGTGCAGTTTGAAGTAGGAGGAGGAGAAACAGTGCAGTTTGAAGTAGGAGGAGGAGAAACAGTGCAGTTTGAAGTAGGAGGAGAGAAACAGTGCAGTTTGAAGTAGGAGGAGGAGGAAACAGTGCAGTTTGAAGTAGGAGGAGGAGAAACAGTGCAGTTTGAAGTAGGAGGAGGAGAAACAGTGCAGTTTGAAGTAGGAGGAGGAGAAACAGTGCAGTTTGAAGTAGGAGGAGGAGAAACAGTGCAGTTTGAAGTAGGAGGAGGAGAAACAGTGCAGTTTGAACGTAGGAGGAGGAGAAACAGTGCAGTTTGAAGTAGGAGGAGGAGAAACAGTGCAGTTTGAAGTAGGAGGAGGAGAAACAGTGCAGTTTGAAGTAGGAGGAGGAGAAACAGTGCAGTTTGAAGTAGGAGGAGGAGAAACAGTGCAGTTTGAAGTAGGAGGAGGAGAAACAGTGCAGTTTGAAGTAGGAGGAGGAGAAACAGTGCAGTTTGAAGTAGGAGGAGGAGAAACAGTGCAGTTTGAAGTAGGAGGAGGAGAAACAGTGCAGTTTGTAGTAGGAGGAGGAGAAACAGTGCAGTTTGAAGTAGGAGGAGGAGAAACAGTGCAGTTTGAAGTAGGAGGAGGAGAAACAGTGCAGTTTGAAGTAGGAGGAGGAGAAACAGTGCAGTTTGAAGTAGGAGGAGGAGAAACAGTGCAGTTTGAAGTAGGAGGAGGAGAAACAGTGCAGTTTGAAGTAGGAGGAGGAGAAACAGTGCAGTTTGAAGTAGGAGGAGGAGAAACAGTGCAGTTTGAAGTAGGAGGAGGAGAAACAGTGCAGTTTGAAGTAGGAGGAGGAGAAACAGTGCAGTTTGAAGTAGGAGGAGGAGAAACAGTGCAGTTTGAAGTAGGAGGAGGAGAAACAGTGCAGTTTTGAAGTAGGAGGAGGAGAAACAGTGCAGTTTGAAGTAGGAGGAGGAGAAACAGTGCAGTTTGAAGTAGGAGGAGGAGAAACAGTGCAGTTTGAAGTAGGAGGAGGAGAAACAGTGCAGTTTGAAGTAGGAGGAGGAGAAACAGTGCAGTTTGAAGTAGGAGGAGGAGAAACAGTGCAGTTTGAAGTAGGAGGAGGAGAAACAGTGCAGTTTGAAGTAGGAGGAGGAGAAACAGTGCAGTTTTGAAGTAGGAGGAGGAGAAACAGTGCAGTTTGAAGTAGGAGGAGGAGAATCAGTGCAGTTTGAAGTAGGAGGAGGAGAAACAGTGCAGTTTGAAGTAGGAGGAGGAGAAACAGTGCAGTTTGAAGTAGGAGGAGGAGAAACAGTGCAGTTTGAAGTAGGAGGAGGAGAAACAGTGCAGTTTGAAGTAGGAGGAGGAGAAACAGTGCAGTTTGAAGTAGGAGGAGGAGAAACAGTGCAGTTTGAAGTAGGAGGAGGAGAAACAGTGCAGTTTGAAGTAGGAGGAGGAGAAACAGTGCAGTTTGAAGTAGGAGGAGGAGAAACATGCAGTTTGAAGTAGGAGGAGAGAAACAGTGCAGTTTGAAGTAGGAGGAGGAGAACAGTGCAGTTTGAAGTAGGAGGAGGAGAAACAGTGCAGTTTGAAGTAGGAGGAGGAGAAACAGTGCAGTTTGAAGTAGGAGGAGGAGAACAGTGCAGTTTGAAGTAGGAGGAGGAGAAACAGTGCAGTTTGAAGTAGGAGGAGGAGAATCAGTGCAGTTTGAAGTAGGAGGAGGAGAATCAGTGCAGTTTGAAGTAGGAGGAGGAGAAACAGTGCAGTTTGAAGTAGGAGGAGGAGAAACAGTGCAGTTTGAAGTAGGAGGAGGAGAATCAGTGCAGTTTGAAGTAGGAGGAGGAGAAATCAGTGCAGTTTGAAGTAGGAGGAGGAGAAACAGTGCAGTTTGAAGTAGGAGGAGGAGAACAGTGCAGTTTGAAGTAGGAGGAGGAGAAACAGTGCAGTTTGAAGTAGGAGGAGGAGAAACAGTGCAGTTTGAAGTAGGAGGAGGAGAAACAGTGCAGTTTGAAGTAGGAGGAGGAGAAACAGTGCAGTTTGAAGTAGGAGGAGGAGAAACAGTGCAGTTTGAAGTAGGAGGAGGAGAAACAGTGCGTTTGAAGTAGGAGGAGGAGAATCAGTGCAGTTGAAGTAGGAGGAGGAGAAACAGTGCAGTTTGAAGTAGGAGGAGGAGAAACAGTGCAGTTTGAAGTAGGAGGAGGAGAAACAGTGCAGTTTGAAGTAGGAGGAGGAGAAACAGTGCAGTTTGAAGTAGGAGGAGGAGAAACAGTGCAGTTTGAAGTAGGAGGAGGAGAAACAGTGCAGTTTGAAGTAGGAGGAGGAGAAACAGTGCAGTTTGAAGTAGGAGGAGGGAGAAACAGTGCAGTTTGAAGTAGGAGGAGGAGAAACAGTGCAGTTTGAAGTAGGAGGAGGAGAATCCAGTGCAGTTTGAAGTAGGAGGAGGAGAAACAGTGCAGTTTGAAGTAGGAGGAGGGAGAAACAGTGCAGTTTGAAGTAGGAGGAGGAGAAACAGTGCAGTTTGAAGTAGGAGGAGGAGAAACAGTGCAGTTTGAAGTAGGAGGAGGAGAAACAGTGCAGTTTGAAGTAGGAGGAGGAGAAACAGTGCAGTTTGAAGTAGGAGGAGGAGAAACAGTGCAGTTTGAAGTAGGAGGAGGAGAAACAGTGCAGTTTGAAGTAGGAGGAGGAGAAACAGTGCAGTTTGAAGTAGGAGGAGGAGAAACAGTGCAGTTTGAAGTAGGAGGAGCAGAAACAGTGCAGTTTGAAGTAGGAGGAGGAGAAACAGTGCAGTTTGAAGTAGGAGGAGGAGAAACAGTGCAGTTTGAAGTAGGAGGAGAGAAACAGTGCAGTTTGAAGTAGGAGGAGGAGAAACAGTGCAGTTTGAAGTAGGAGGAGGAGAAACAGTGCAGTTTGAAGTAGGAGGAGGAGAAACAGTGCAGTTTGAAGTAGGAGGAGGAGAAACAGTGCAGTTTGAAGTAGAGGGAGCAGAAACAGTGCAGTTTGAAGTAGGGGGAGCAGAAACAGTGCAGTTTGAAGTAGGGGGAGCAGAAACAGTGCAGTTTGAAGTAGAGGGAAGAGAAACAGTGCAGTTTGAAGTAGAGGGACAGAAACAGTGCAGTTTGAAGTAGTGGGGGAGCAGAAACAGTGCAGTTTGAAGGAGAGGGAGCAGAAACAGTGCAGTTTGAAGTAGGGGGAGCAGAAGAAACAAGCAGTTTGAAGTGGGGGGAGGAGAAACATTGCAGTTTGAAGTAGGGGAGGGAGCAGAAACAGTGCAGTTTGAAGTAGGTGGAGGAGGGGAAACAGTGCAGGTTGAAGTAGGGGAAGCAGAAACAATGCAGTTTGAAGTAGAGGAAGAAGAAACAGTGCAGTTTGAAGTAGGGGGAGGAGAAACAGTGCAGTTTGAAGTAGGTGGAGGAGGGGAAACAGTGCAGGTTGAAGTAGGGGAAGCAGAAACAATGCAGTTTGAAGTAGAGGAAGAAGAAACAGTGCAGTTTGAAGTAGGGGGAGGAGAAACATTGCAGTTTGAAGTAGGGTGGAGCAGAAACAGTGCAGTTGGAAGTAGAGGGAATAGAAACAGATGTTTGAAGTAGGAGGAGCAGAAACAGTGCAGTTTGAAGTAGGAGGAGCAGAAACAGTGCAATTTGAAGTAGAGGGAACAGAAACAGTGCAGTTTGAAGTAGTGGGGAGCAGAAACAGTGCAGTTTGAAGGAGAGGGAGCAGAAACAGTGCAGTTGAAGTAGGGGGGAGCAGAAACAAAGCAGTTTAAAGTGGGGGAGGAGAAACATTGCAGTTTGAAGTAGGGGGAGCAGAAACAGTGCAGTTTGAAGTAGAGGGAATAGAAACAGAGCAGTTTGAAGTAGGTGGAGGAGGGGAAACAGTGCAGGTTGAAGTAGGGGAAGCAGAAACAATGCAGTTTGAAGTAGAGGAAGAAGAAGCAGTGCAGTTTGAAGTAGGGGGAGGAGAAACATTGCAGTTTGAAGTAGGGGAGAGCAGAAAGAGTCCAGTTTGAAGTAGGGGAAGCAGAAACAGTGCAGTTTGAATTAGGGGGGAGCAGGAAGAGTGCAGTTTGAAGTAGGGGAAGCAGAATCAGTGCAGTTTGAATGAGAAGGAGAAACAGTGCAGTTTGAAGTAGGGGGAGCAGAAACAGTGCAATTTGAAGTAGAGGGAATAGAAACAGAGCAGTTTGAAGTAGTGGGGAGCAGAAACAGTGCAGTTTGAAGGAGAGGGAGCAGAAACAGTGCAGTTTGAAGGAGAGGGAGCAGAAACAGTGCAGTTTGAAGTAGGGGGAGCAGAAACAGTGCAGTTTGAAGTGGGGGGAGGAGAAACATTGCAGTTTGAAGTAGGGGGGAGCAGAAACAGTGCAGTTTGAAGTAGGTGGAGGAGGGGAAACAGTGCAGGTTGAAGTAGGGGAAGCAGAAACAATGCAGTTTGAAGTAGAGGAAGAAGAAACAGTGCAGTTTGAAGTAGGGGGAGGAGAAACATTGCAGTTTGAAGGAGGGTGGAGCAGAAACAGTGCAGTTGGAAGTAGAGGGAATAGAAACAGATGTTTGAAGTAGGAGGAGGTGAAACAGTGCAGTTTGAAGTAAAGAGGGGAGCAGAAAAAGTGAAGTTTGAAGTAGGAGGAGGAGAAACAGTGCAGTTTGAAGTAGGAGGAGCAGAAACAGTGCAGTTTGAAGTAGGAGGAGCAGAAACAGTGCAGTTTGAAGGAGAGGGAGCAGAAACAGTGCAGTCTGAAGTAGGGGGGAGCAGAAACAAAGCAGTTTGAAGTGGGGGGAGGAGAAACATTGCAGTTTGAAGTAGGGGGGAGCAGAAACAGTGCAGTTTGAAGTAGAGTGAATAGAAACAGAGCAGTTTGAAGTAGGTGGAGGAGAGAAACAGTGCAGGTTGAAGTAGGGGAAGCAGAAACAATGCAGTTTGAAGTAGAGGAAGAAGAAACAGTGCAGTTTGAAGTAGGGGGAGGAGAAACATTGCAGTTTGAAGTAGGGGAGAGCAGAAAGAGTCCAGTTTGAAGTAGGGGAAGCAGAAACAGTGCATTTTGAATTAGGGGGTAGCAGAAAGAGTGCAGTTTGAAGTAGGAGGAGGAGAAACAGTGCAGTTTGAAGTAGGAGGAGGAGAAACAGTGCAGTTTGAAGTAGGAGGAGGAGAAACAGTGCAGTTTGAAGTAGGAGGAGGAGAAACAGTGCAGTTTGAAGTAGGAGGAGGAGAAACAGTGCAGTTTGAAGTAGGAGGAGGAGAAACAGTGCAGTTTGAAGTAGGAGGAGGAGAAACAGTGCAGTTTGAAGTAAAAGGAGGAGAAACAGTGCAGTTTGAAGTAGGAGGAGGAGAAACAGTGCAATTTGAAGGAGAGGGAGCAGAAACAGTGCAGTTTGAAGGAGAGGGAGCAGAAACAGTGCAGTTTGAAGTAGGGGGGAGCAGAAACATTGCAGTTTGAAGTAGGGGGGAGCAGAAACAGTGCAGTTTGAAGTAGAGGGAATAGAAACATAGCAGTTTGAAGTAGGTGGAGGAGGGGAAACAGTGCAGGTTGAAGTAGGGGAAGCAGAAACAATGCAGTTTGAAGTAGAGGAAGAAGAAGCAGTGCAGTTTGAAGTAAGGGGAGGAGAAACATTGCAGTTTGAAGTAGGGGAGAGCAGAAAGAGTCCAGTTTGAAGTAGGGGAAGCAGAAACAGTGCAGTTTGAAGTAGGAGGAGACGAAACAGTGCAGTTTGAATTAGGGGGGGAGCAGAAACAGTGCAGATTGAAGAAGGATGAGGAGAAACAGTGCAGTTTGAATTAGGGGGGAGCAGAAAGAGTGCAGTTTGAAGTAGGGGAAGCAGAATCAGTGCAGTTTGAAGTAGGGGGAGCAGAAACAGTGCAATTTGAAGTAGAGGGAACAGAAACAGTGCAGTTTGAAGTAGTGGGGAGCAGAAACAGTGCAGTTTGAAGTAGGTGGAGGAGGGGAAACAGTGCAGTTTGAAGTAGGGGAAGCAGAAACAGTGCAGTTTGAAGTAGAGGAAGAAGAAACAGTGCAGTTTGAAGTCGGGGGAGGAGAAACATTGCAGTTTGAAGTAGGGGAGAGCAGAAAGAGTCCAGTTTGAAGTAGGGGAAGCAGAAACAGTGCAGTTTGAAGTAGGAGGAGACGAAACAGTGCAGTTTGAATTAGGGGGGAGCAGAAACAGTGCAGATTGAAGAAGGATGAGGAGAAACAGTGCAGTTTGAATTAGGGGGGAGCAGAAAGAGTGCAGTTTGAAGTAGGGGAAGCAGAATCAGTGCAGTTTGAAGTAGGGGGAGCAGAAACAGTGCAATTTGAAGTAGAGGGAACAGAAACAGTGCAGTTTGAAGTAGTGGGGAGCAGAAACAGTGCAGTTTGAAGTAGGTGGAGGAGGGGAAACAGTGCAGTTTGAAGTAGGGGAAGCAGAAACAGTGCAGTTTGAAGTAGAGGAAGAAGAAACAGTGCAGTTTGAAGTCGGGGGAGGAGAAACATTGCAGTTTGAAGTAGGGTGGAGCAGAAACAGTGCAGTTGGAAGTAGAGGGAATAGAAACAGATGTTTGAAGTAGGAGGAGGTGAAACAGTGCAGTTTGAAGTAGAGGGGAGCAGAAACAGTGCAGTTTGAAGTAGGAGGAGGAGAAACAGTGCAGTTTGAAGTAGGAGGAGGAGAAACAGTGCAGTTTGAAGTAGGAGGAGGAGAAACAGTGCAGTTTGAAGTAGGAGGAGGAGAAACAGTGCAGTTTGAAGTAGGAGGAGGAGAAACAGTGCAGTTTGAAGTAGGAGGAGGAGAAACAGTGCAGTTTGAAGTAGGAGGAGGAGAAACAGTGCAGTTTGAAGTAGAGGGAACAGAAACAGTGCAGTTTGAAGTAGTGGGGAGCAGAAACAGTGCAGTTTGAAGGAGAGGGAGCAGAAACAGTGCAGTTTGAAGTAGGGGGGAGCAGAAACAAAGCAGTTTGAAGTGGCGGGAGGAGAAACATTGCAGTTTGAAGTAGGGGTGAGCAGAAACAGTGCAGTTTGAAGTAGAGGGAATAGAAACAGAGCAGTTTGAAGTAGGAGGAGCAGAAACAGAGCAATTTGAAGTAGAGGGAACAGAAACAGTGCAGTTTGAAGTAGTGGGGAGCAGAAACAGTGCAGTTTGAAGGAGAGGGAGCAGAAACAGTGCAGTTTGAAGGAGAGGGAGCAGAAACAGTGCAGTTTGAAGTAGGGGGATGCAGAAACAAAGCAGTTTGAAGTGGGGGGAGGAGAAACATTGCAGCTTGAAGTAGGGGGGAGCAGAAACAGTGCAGTTTGAAGTAGAGGGAATAGAAACAGAGCAGTTTGAAGTAGGTGGAGGAGGGGAAACAGTGCAGGTTGAAGTAGGGGAAGCAGAAACAATGCAGTTTGAAGTAGAGGAAGAAGAAGCAGTGCAGTTTGAAGTAGGGGGAGGAGAAACATTGCAGTTTGAAGTAGGGGAGAGCAGAAAGAGTCCAGTTTGAAGTAGGGGAAGCAGAAACAGTGCAGTTTGAAGTAGGAGGAGAAGAAACAGTGCAGTTTGAATTAGGGGGGAGCAGAAAAAGTGCAGTTTGAAGTAGGGGAAGCAGAATCAGTGCAGTTTGAAGTAGGAGGAGGAGAAACAGTGCAGTTTGAAGTAGGGGGAGCAGAAACAGTGCAATTTGAAGTTGAGGGAACAGAAACAGTGCAGTTTGAAGTAGTGGGGAGCAGAAACAGTGCAGTTTGAAGGAGAGGGAGCAGAAACAGTGCAGTTTGAAGTATGGAGAGCAGAAACAAAGCAGTTTGAAGTGGGGGGAGGAGAAACATTGCAGTTTGAAGTAGGGGGGAGCAGAAACAGTATAGTTTGAAGTAGGTGGAGGAGGGGAAACAATGCAGGTTGAAGTAGGGGAAGCAGAAACAATGCAGTTTGAAGTAGAGGAAGAAGAAACAGTGCAGTTTGAAGTAGGGGGAGGAGAAACATTGCAGTTTGAAGTAGGGTGGAGCAGAAACAGTGCAGTTGGAAGTAGAGGGAATAGAAACAGATGTTTGAAGTAGGAGGAGGTGAAACAGTGCAGTTTGAAGTAGGAGGAGCAGAAACAGTGCAATTTGAAGTAGAGGGAACAGAAACAGTGCAGTTTGAAGTAGTGGTGAGCAGAAACAGTGCAGTTTGAAGGAGAGGGAGCAGAAACAGTGCAGTTTGAAGTAGGGGGGAGCAGAAACAAAGCAGTTTGAAGTGGGGGGAGGAGAAACATTGCAGTTTGAAGTAGAGGGGAGCAGAAACAGTGCAGTTTGAAGTAGAGGGAATAGAAACAGAGCAGTTTGAAGTAGGTGGAGGAGGGGAAACAGTGCAGGTTGAAGTAGGGGAAGCAAAAACAATGCAGTTTGAAGTAGAGGAAGAAGAAACAGTGCAGTTTGAAGTAGGGGGAGGAGAAACATTGCAGGTTGAAGTAGGGGAGAGCAGAAAGAGTCCAGTTTGAAGTAGGGGAAGCAGAAACAGTGCAGTTTGAATTAGGGGGGAGCAGAAAGAGTGCAGTTTGAAGTAGGGGAAGCAGAATCAGTGCAGTTTGAATTAGGAGGAGGAGAAACAGTGCAGTTTGAATTAGGAGGAGGAGAAACAGTGCAGTTTGAAGTAGGGGGAGCAGAAACAGGGCAGTTTGAAGTAGAGGGGAGCAGAAACAGTGCAGTTTGAAGTAGGAGGAGGAGAAACAGTGCAGTTTGAAGTAGGAGGAGCAGAAACAGTGCAATTTGAAGTAGAGGGAACAGAAACAGTGCAGTTTGAAATAGTGGGGAGCAGAAACAGTGCAGTTTGAAGGAGAGGGAGCAGAAACAAAGCAGTTTGAAGTGGGGGGAGGAGAAACATTGCAGTTTGAAGTAGGGGGGAGCAGAAACAGTGCAGTTTGAAGTAGAGGGAATAGAAACAGCAGTTTGAAGTAGGTGGAGGAGGGGAAACAGTGCAGGTTGAAGTAGGGGAAGCAGAAACAATGCAGTTTGAAGTAGAGGAAGAAGAAACAGTGCAGTTTGAAGTAGGGGGAGGAGAAACATTCCAGTGTGAAGTAGGGGAGAGCGGAAAGAGTCCAGTGTGAAGTAGGGGAAGCAGAAACAGTGCAGTTTGAAGTAGGAGGAGAAGAAACAGTGCAGTTTGAATTAGGGGGGAGCAGAAACAGTGCAGATTGAAGAAGGATGAGGAGAAACAGTGCAGTTTGAATTAGGGGTGAGCAGAAAGAGTGCAGTTTGAAGTAGGGGAAGCAGAATCAGTGCAGTTTGAAGTAGGAGGAGGAGAAACAGTGCAGTTTGAAGTAGGGGGAGCAGAAACAGTGCAATTTGAAGTAGAGGGAACAGAAACAGTGCAGTTTGAAGTAGTGGGGAGCAGAAACAGTGCAGTTTGAAGGAGAGGGAGCAGAAACAGTGCAGTTTGAAGTAGGGGGAGCAGAAACAAAGCAGTTTGAAGTAGGTGGAGGAGGGGAAACAGTGCAGGTTGAAGTAGGGGAAGCAGAAACAATGCAGTTTGAAGTAGAGGAAGAAGAAACAGTGCAGTTTGAAGTAGGGGGAGGAGAAACATTGCAGTTTGAAGTAGGGGGGAGCAGAAACAGTGCAGTTTGAAGTAGGTGGAGGAGGGGAAACAGTGCAGGTTGAAGTAGGGGAATCAGAAACAATGCAGTTTGAAGTAGAGGAAGAAGAAACAGTGCAGTTTGAAGTAGGGGGAGGAGAAACATTGCAGTTTGAAGTAGGGTGGAGCAGAAACAGTGCAGTTGGAAGTAGAGGGAATAGAAACAGATGTTTGAAGTAGGAGGAGGTGAAACAGTGCAGTTTGAAGTAGGGGGAGTAGAAACAGTGCAGTTTGAAGTAGGGGGGAGCAGAAACAGTGCAGTTTGAAGGAGAGGGAGCAGAAACAGTGCAGTTTGAAGTAGGGGGAGCAGAAACAAAGCAGTTTGAAGTGGGGGGAGGAGAAACATTGCAGTTTGAAGTAGGGGGGAGCAGAAACAGTGCAGTTTGAAGTAGGTGGAGGAGGGGAAACAGTGCAGGTTGAAGTAGGGGAAGCAGAAACAATGCAGTTTGAAGTAGAGGAAGAAGAAACAGTGCAGTTTGAAGTAGGGGGAGGAGAAACATTGCAGTTTGAAGTAGGGGGAGGAGAAACATTGCAGTTTGAAGTAGGGGGGAGCAGAAACAGTGCAGTTTGAAGTAGGTGGATGAGGGGAAACAGTGCAGGTTGAAGTAGGGGAAGCAGAAACAATGCAGTTTGAAGTAGAGGAAGAAGAAACAGTGCAGTTTGAAGTAGGGAGAGGAGAAACATTGCAGTTTGAAGTAGGGTGGAGCAGAAACAGTACAGTTGGAAGTAGAGGGAATAGAAACAGATGTTTGAAGTAGGAGGAGGTGAAACAGTGCAGGTTGAAGTCGGAGGAGGAGAAACAGTGCAGTTTGAAGTAGGGGGAGCAGAAACAGTGCAGTTTGAAGTAGGGGGAGCAGAAACAAAGCAGTTTGAAGTAGGTGGAGGAGGGGAAACAGTGCAGGTTGAAGTAGGGGAAGCAGAAACAATGCAGTTTGAAGTAGAGGAAGAAGAAACAGTGCAGTTTGAAGTAGGGGGAGGAGAAACATTGCAGTTTGAAGTAGGGGGGAGCAGAAACAGTGCAGTTTGAAGTAGGTGGAGGAGGGGAAACAGTGCAGGTTGAAGTAGGGGAAGCAGAAACAATGCAGTTTGAAGTAGAGGAAGAAGAAACAGTGCAGTTTGAAGTAGGGGGAGGAGAAACATTGCAGTTTGAAGTAGGGTGGAGCAGAAACAGTGCAGTTGGAAGTAGAGGGAATAGAAACAGATGGTTGAAGTAGGAGGAGGTGAAACAGTGCAGTTTGAAGTAGGGGGAGTAGAAACAGTGCAGTTTGAAGTAGGGGGGAGCAGAAACAGTGCAGTTTGAAGGAGAGGGAGCAGAAACAGTGCAGTTTGAAGTAGGGGGAGCAGAAACAAAGCAGTTTGAAGTGGGGGGAGGAGAAACATTGCAGTTTGAAGTAGGGGGGAGCAGAAACAGTGCAGTTTGAAGTAGGTGGAGGAGGGGAAACAGTGCAGGTTGAAGTAGGGGAAGCAGAAACAATGCAGTTTGAAGTAGAGGAAGAAGAAAGAGTGCAGTTTGAAGTAGGGGGAGGAGAAACATTGCAGTTTGAAGTAGGGGGAGGAGAAACATTGCAGTTTGAAGTAGGGGGGAGCAGAAACAGTGCAGTTTGAAGTAGGTGGATGAGGGGAAACAGTGCAGGTTGAAGTAGGGGAAGCAGAAACAATGCAGTTTGAAGTAGAGGAAGAAGAAACAGTGCAGTTTGAAGTAGGGGGAGGAGAAACATTGCAGTTTGAAGTAGGGTGGAGCAGAAACAGTACAGTTGGAAGTAGAGGGAATAGAAACAGATGTTTGAAGTAGGAGGAGGTGAAACAGTGCAGGTTGAAGTCGGAGGAGGAGAAACAGTGCAGTTTGAAGTAGGGGGAGCAGAAACAGTGCAGTTTGAAGTAGGGGGGAGCAGAAAGAGTGCAGTTTGAAGTAGGAGGAAGAGAAACAGTGCAGGTTGAAGTAGTGGGGACTGGAAACAGTGCAGCTTGAAGTAGGAGGAGGAGAAACAGTGCAGTTTGAATTAGGGGGGAGCAGAAACAGTGCAGATTGAAGAAGGATGAGGAGAAACAGTGCAGTTTGAAGTAGTGGGGAGCAGAAACAGTGCAGTTTGAAGGAGAGGGAGCAGAAACAGTGCAGTTTGAACTAGGGGGGAGCAGAAACAGTGCAGTTTCACGTAGGGGGAAGCAGAAACTGTGCAGCTCGAAGTAGGAGGAGGAGAAACAATGCAGTTTGAAGTAGGGGGGAGGAGAAACAGAGCACTTGAAGTAGGAAGTGGAGAAACAGAGCAGTTTGAACAGAAACAGTGCAGTTTGTAGTAGGGGAGCACAAACAGTGCATTTTGAAGGAGGAGGATGAGAAACAGTGCAGTTTGAAGTAGGGGGGAGCAGAAACAGTGCAGTTTGAAGTAGAGTGAATAGAAACAGAGCAGTTTGAAGTAGGTGGAGGAGAGAAACAGTGCAGGTTGAAGTAGGGGAAGCAGAAACAATGCAGTTTGAAGTAGAGGAAGAAGAAACAGTGCAGTTTGAAGTAGGGGGAGGAGAAACATTGCAGTTTGAAGTAGGGGAGAGCAGAAAGAGTCCAGTTTGAAGTAGGGGAAGCAGAAACAGTGCATTTTGAATTAGGGGGTAGCAGAAAGAGTGCAGTTTGAAGTAGGAGGAGGAGAAACAGTGCAGTTTGAAGTAGGAGGAGGAGAAACAGTGCAGTTTGAAGTAGGAGGAGGAGAAACAGTGCAGTTTGAAGTAGGAGGAGGAGAAACAGTGCAGTTTGAAGTAGGAGGAGGAGAAACAGTGCAGTTTGAAGTAGGAGGAGGAGAAACAGTGCAATTTGAAGGAGAGGGAGCAGAAACAGTGCAGTTTGAAGGAGAGGGAGCAGAAACAGTGCAGTTTGAAGTAGGGGGGAGCAGAAACAAAGCAGTTTGAAGTGGGGGGAGCAGAAACATTGCAGTTTGAAGTAGGGGGGAGCAGAAACAGTGCAGTTTGAAGTAGAGGGAATAGAAACATAGCAGTTTGAAGTAGGTGGAGGAGGGGAAACAGTGCAGGTTGAAGTAGGGGAAGCAGAAACAATGCAGTTTGAAGTAGAGGAAGAAGAAGCAGTGCAGTTTGAAGTAAGGGGAGGAGAAACATTGCAGTTTGAAGTAGGGGAGAGCAGAAAGAGTCCAGTTTGAAGTAGGGGAAGCAGAAACAGTGCAGTTTGAAGTAGGAGGAGACGAAACAGTGCAGTTTGAATTAGGGGGGAGCAGAAACAGTGCAGATTGAAGAAGGATGAGGAGAAACAGTGCAGTTTGAATTAGGGGGGAGCAGAAAGAGTGCAGTTTGAAGTAGGGGAAGCAGAATCAGTGCAGTTTGAAGTAGGGGGAGCAGAAACAGTGCAATTTGAAGTAGAGGGAACAGAAACAGTGCAGTTTGAAGTAGTGGGGAGCAGAAACAGTGCAGTTTGAAGTAGGTGGAGGAGGGGAAACAGTGCAGTTTGAAGTAGGGGAAGCAGAAACAGTGCACTTGAAGTAGGAAGTGGAGAAACAGAGCAGTTTGAACAGAAACAGTGCAGTTTGTAGTAGGGGAGCACAAACAGTGCATTTTGAAGGAGGAGGATGAGAAACAGTGCAGTTTGAAGGAGGAGGAGAAACAGTGCGGTTTGGGGTAGAGGGAGCAGAAAAATTTTAGTTTGAAGTAGGGGGGTGCAGAAACAGTGCAGTTTGAAGTAGAGGGAGCAGAAACAGTGCAATTTTAATTAGGAGGATGGGAAACAGTCCAGTTGGAAGTAGGGCGGAGCAGAAACAGTGCAGTTTGAAGTGGGAGGAGGAGAAATAGTGCAGGTTGAATTAGGGCGAGCAGAAACAGTGCAGTTTGAAGTAGGGGGGAGCAGAAGCAGTGCAATTTTAATTAGGAGGAGAAACAGTCCAGTTGGAAGTAGGGCGGAGCAGAAACAGTGCAGGTTGAAGTTGGGGGGAACAGAAACAGAGCAGTTTGAACTAGGGGGAGCAGAAACAATGCAATTTTAATTTGGGGGAAAAGAAACAGTGCAGTTTGAGGTAGAGGGAGCAGAAACAGTGCAGTTTGAAGTAGAGGGAGCAGAAACAGTGCAATTTTAATTAGGAGGATGGGAAACAGTCCAGATTGAAATAGGGGGGAGCAGAAACAGTGCAGTTTGAAGTAGGAGGAGGAGAAACAGTGCAGTTTGAAGTAGGAGGAGGAGAAACAGTGCAGTTTGAATTAGGGCAAGCAGAAACAGTGCAGTTTGAAGTAGGGGGGAGCAGAAACAGTGCAATTTTAATTAGGAGGAGGAGAAACAGTCCAGTTGGAAGTAGGGGCGGAGCAGAAACAGTGCAGGTTGAAGTTGGGGGAATCAGGAAACAGAGCAGTTTGACTGGCGGGAGCAGAAACATTGCAATTTTAAGTTGGGGGGAAAAGAAACAGTGCAGTTTGAGGTAGAGGGAGCAGAAACAGTGCAGTTTGAAGTAGGAGGAGGAGAAAAGTGCAGTTTGAAGTAGGAGAAGGAGAAATAGTGCAGGTTGAAGTAGGGGGGAGCAGAAACAGTGCAGTTTGAAGTAGGGGGGAGCAGAAACAGTGCAGTTTGGACTAAGGGGGAGCAAAAACAGTGCAGTTTGAAGTACGCGGAGCAGAAAGAGTGCAGTTTAAAGTAGGAGGAGCAGAAACAGTGCAGTTTTATTAGGAGGATGAGAAACAGTGCAGTTTGAAGTAGAGGGAACAGAAACAGTGCAAACAGTGCAGTTTGAAGTAAGAGGAGGAGAAAAGTGTAGTTTGAAGTAAGAGGAGGAGAAAAGTGTAGTTTGAAGTAGGAGAAGGAGAAATAGTGCAGGTTGAATTAGAGCGAGCAGAAACAGTGCAGTTTGAAGTAGGGGGGGAGCAGAAACAGTGCAGTTTGGACTAAGGGGGAGCAAAAACAGTGCAGTTTGAAGTACGCGGAGCAGAAAGAGTGCAGTTTAAAGTAGGAGGAGCAGAAACAGTGCAGTTTGAAGTAGAGGAAGAAGAAACAGTGCAGTTTGAAGTAGGGGGAGGAGAAACATTCCAGTGTGAAGTAGGGGAGAGCAGAAAGAGTCCAGTGTGAAGTAGGGGGAAGCAGAAACAGTGCAGTTTGAAGTAGGGGGAAGCAGAAACAGTGCAGTTTGAAGTAGGGGGAAGCAGAAACAGTGCAGTTTGAAGTAGGGGGAAGCAGAAACAGTGCAGTTTGAAGTAGGGGGAAGCAGAAACAGTGCAGTTTGAAGTAGGGGGAAGCAGAAACAGTGCAGTTTGAAGTAGGGGGGAAGCAGAAACAGTGCAGTTTGAAGTAGGGGGAAGCAGAAACAGTGCAGTTTGAAGTAGGGGGAAGCAGAAACAGTGCAGTTTGAAGTAGGGGGAAGCAGAAACAGTGCAGTTTGAAGTAGGGGGAAGCAGAAACAGTGCAGTTGAAGTAGGGGGAAGCAGAAACAGTGCAGTTTGAAGTAGGGGGAAGCAGAAACAGTGCAGTTTGAAGTAGGGGGAAGCAGAAACAGTGCAGTTTGAAGTAGGGGGGAAGCAGAAACAGTGCAGTTTGAAGTAGGGGGAAGCAGAAACAGTGCAGTTTGAAGTAGGGGGAAGCAGAAACAGTGCAGTTTGAAGTAGGGGGAAGCAGAAACAGTGCAGTTTGAAGTAGGGGGGAAGCAGAAACAGTGCAGTTTGAAGTAGGGGGAAGCAGAAACAGTGCAGTTTGAAGTAGGGGGGAGCAAAAACAGTGCAGTTTGAAGTAGGGGGAGCAAAAACAGTGCAGTTTGAAGTAGGGGGAGCAAAAACAGTGCAGTTTGAAGTAGGGGGAAGCAGAAACAGTGCAGTTTGAAGTAGGGGGAAGCAGAAACAGTGCAGTTTGAAGTAGGGGGAAGCAGAAACAGTGCAGTTTGAAGTAGGGGGAAGCAGAAACAGTGCAGTTTGAAGTAGGGGGAAGCAGAAACAGTGCAGTTTGAAGTAGGGGGAAGCAGAAACAGTGCAGTTTGAAGTAGGGGGAAGCAGAAACAGTGCAGTTTGAAGTAGGGGGAAGCAGAAACAGTGCAGTTTGAAGTAGGGGGAAGCAGAAACAGTGCAGTTTGAAGTAGGGGGAAGCAGAAACAGTGCAGTTTGAAGTAGGGGGAAGCAGAAACAGTGCAGTTTGAAGTAGGGGGAAGCAGAAACAGTGCAGTTTGAAGTAGGGGGAAGCAGAAACAGTGCAGTTTTGAAGTAGGGGGAAGCAGAAACAGTGCAGTTTGAAGTAGGGGGAAGCAGAAACAGTGCAGTTTGAAGTAGGGGGAAGCAGAAACAGTGCAGTTTGAAGTAGGGGGAAGCAGAAACAGTGCAGTTTGAAGTAGGGGGAAGCAGAAACAGTGCAGTTTGAAGTAGGGGGAAGCAGAAACAGAGCACTTGAAGTAGGAAGTGGAGAAACAGAGCAGTTTGAACAGAAACAGTGCAGTTTGTAGTAGGGGAGCACAAACAGTGCATTTTGAAGGAGGAGGATGAGAAACAGTGCAGTTTGAAGGAGGAGGAGAAACAGTGCGGTTTGGGGTAGAGGGAGCAGAAAAATTGCAGTTTGAAGTAGGGGGGTGCAGAAACAGTGCAGTTTGAAGTAGAGGGAGCAGAAACAGTGCAATTTTAATTAGGAGGATGGGAAACAGTCCAGTTGGAAGTAGGGCGGAGCAGAAACAGTGCAGTTTGAAGTGGGAGGAGGAGAAATAGTGCAGGTTGAATTAGGGCGAGCAGAAACAGTGCAGTTTGAAGTAGGGGGGAGCAGAAGCAGTGCAATTTTAATTAGGAGGAGAAACAGTCCAGTTGGAAGTAGGGCGGAGCAGAAACAGTGCAGGTTGAAGTTGGGGGGAACAGAAACAGAGCAGTTTGAACTAGGGGGAGCAGAAACAATGCAATTTTAATTTGGGGGAAAAGAAACAGTGCAGTTTGAGGTAGAGGGAGCAGAAACAGTGCAGTTTGAAGTAGAGGGAGCAGAAACAGTGCAATTTTAATTAGGAGGATGGGAAACAGTCCAGATTGAAATAGGGGGGAGCAGAAACAGTGCAGTTTGAAGTAGGAGGAGGAGAAACAGTGCAGTTTGAAGTAGGAGGAGGAGAAACAGTGCAGTTTGAATTAGGGCAAGCAGAAACAGTGCAGTTTGAAGTAGGGGGGGAGCAGAAACAGTGCAATTTTAATTAGGAGGAGGAAGAAACAGTCCAGTTGGAAGTAGGGCGGAGCAGAAACAGTGCAGGTTGAAGTTGGGGGGATCAGAAACAGAGCAGTTTGAACTGGGGGAGCAGAAACAATGCAATTTTAATTTGGGGGAAAAGAAACAGTGCAGTTTGAGGTAGAGGGAGCAGAAACAGTGCAGTTTGAAGTAGGAGGAGGAGAAACAGTGCAATTTTAATTAGGAGGATGGGAAACAGTCCAGATTGAAATAGGGGGGAGCAGAAACAGTGCAGTTTGAAGTAGGAGGAGGAGAAACAGTGCAGTTTGAAGTAGGAGGAGGAGAAACAGTGCAGTTTGAATTAGGGCAAGCAGAAACAGTGCAGTTTGAAGTAGGGGGGAGCAGAAACAGTGCAATTTTAATTAGGAGGAGGAGAAACAGTCCAGTTGGAAGTAGGGCGGAGCAGAAACAGTGCAGGTTGAAGTTGGGGGGATCAGAAACAGAGCAGTTTGAACTGGGGGAGCAGAAACAATGCAATTTTAATTTGGGGGAAAAGAAACAGTGCAGTTTGAGGTAGAGGGAGCAGAAACAGTGCAGTTTGAAGTAGAGGGAGCAGAAACAGTGCAATTTTAATTAGGAGGATGGGAAACAGTCCAGATTGAAATAGGGGGGAGCAGAAACAGTGCAGTTTGAAGTAGGAGGAGGAGAAACAGTGCAGTTTGAAGTAGGAGGAGGAGAAACAGTGCAGTTTGAAGTAGGAGGAGGAGAAACAGTGCAGTTTGAATTAGGGCAAGCAGAAACAGTGCAGTTTGAAGTAGGGGGGAGCAGAAACAGTGCAATTTTAATTAGGAGGAGGAGAAACAGTCCAGTTGGAAGTAGGGCGGAGCAGAAACAGTGCAGGTTGAAGTTGGGGGGATCAGAAACAGAGCAGTTTGAACTGGGGGAGCAGAAACAATGCAATTTTAATTTGGGGGAAAAGAAACAGTGCAGTTTGAGGTAGAGGGAGCAGAAACAGTGCAGTTTGAAGTAGGAGGAGGAGAAAAGTGCAGTTTGAAGTAGGAGAAGGAGAAATAGTGCAGGTTGAATTAGAGCGAGCAGAAACAGTGCAGTTTGAAGTAGGGGGGAGCAGAAACAGTGCAGTTTGGACGAAGGGGGAGCAAAAACAGTGCAGTTTGAAGTACGCGGAGCAGAAAGAGTGCAGTTTAAAGTAGGAGGAGCAGAAACAGTGCAGTTTTATTAGGAGGATGAGAAACAGTGCAGTTTGAAGTACGCGGAGCAGAAAGAGTGCAGTTTAAAGTAGGAGGATGAGAAACAGTGCAGTTTTATTAGGAGGATGAGAAACAGTGCTGTTTGAAGTAAGAGGAGGAGAAACAGTGCTGTTTGAAGTAAGAGGAGGAGAAACAGTGCTGTTTGAAGTAAGAGGAGGAGAAACAGTGCTGTTTGAAGTAGGAGGAGGAGAAACAGTGCAGTCTGAAGTAGGGGGAGCAGAAACAGTACAGTTTGAAGGAGGAGAACAGAAACAATGCAGTATGAATTAGGAGGAGGAGAAACAGTGCAGTTTGAAGTAGGGGGAGCAGAAACAGTGCAGTTTGAAGTAGAGGGAGCAGAAAAATTGCAGTTTGAAGTAGGGGCGTGCAGAAACAGTGCAGTTTGAAGTAGACGGAGCAGAAACAGTGCAATTTTAATTAGGACGACGGGAAACAGTCCAGATTGAAATAGGGGGGAGCAGAAACAGTGCAGTTTGAAGTAGGAGGAGGAGAAATAGTGCAGGTTGAATTAGGGCAAGCAGAAACAGTGCAGTTTGAAGTAGGGGGGAGCAGAAACAGTGCAATTTTAATTAGGAGGTGGAGAAACAGTCCAGTTGGAAGTAGGGCGGAGCAGAAACAGTGCAGGTTGAAGTTGGGGGAAGCAGAAACAGAGCAGTTTGAACTAGGGGGAGCAGAAACAATGCAATTTTAAGTTGGGGGAAAAGAAACAGTGCAGTTTGAGGTAGAGGGAGCAGAAACAGTGCAGTTTGAAGTAGGAGGAGGAGAAAAGTGCAGTTTGAAGTAAGAGAAGGAGAAACAGTGCATTTTGAACCAGGGGGGAGCAGAAACAGTGCACTTTGAAGGAGGGGGAGCAGAAACAGTGCAGTTTGAAGTAGGGGAAAAGAAACAGTGCAGTTTGAAGTAGGAGGAGGAGAAATAGTGCAGTTTGAATTAGGGCGAGCAGAAACAGTGCAGTTTTATTAGGAGAATGAGAAACAGTGCAGTTTGAAGTAGGAGGAGCAGAAACAGTGCAGTTTGAAGTAGGAGGAGGAGAAACAGTGCAGTTTGAAGTACGCGGAGCAGAAAGAGTGCAGTTTAAAGTAGGAGGAGCAGAAACAGTGCAGTTTTATTAGGAGGATGAGAAACAGTGCAGGTTGAATTAGGGCAAGCGGAAACAGTGCAGTTTGAAGTAGGGGGGAGCAGAAACAGTGCAGTTTGTAGTAGAGGGGAGCAGAAACAGTGCAGTTTGGAGTAGGAGGAGGAGAAACAGTGCAGTTTGTAGTAGAGGGGAGCAGAAACTGCAGTTTGAAGTAGGAGGAGGAGAAACAGTGCAGTTTGTAGTAGAGGGGAGCAGAAACAGTGCAGTTTGAAGTAGGAGGAGGAGAAACAGTGCAGTTTGAAGTAGGGGGAACAGAAACAATGCAGTTTGAAGTAGGAGAAGGAGAAAGAGTGCATTTTTAAGTAGGGGGGAGCAGAAACAATGTAGTTTTAAGCTGGGGGAAAAGAAACAGTGCAGGTTGAAGTTCGGGAACAGAAACAGTGGAGTTTGAAGTAGGAGAGAGTAGAAACAGTGCAATTTGAAATAGAGGGAGCAGAAACAGTGCAGTGTGAATTAGGGGAACAGAAACAGTGCTGTTTGAAGTAGCAGGAGGAGAAACAGTGCAGGTTGAATTAGGGGGAGGAGAAACAGTGCAGTTTGAAGTAGGAGGAGGAGAATCAGTGCAGTTTGAAGTAGGAGGAGGAGAATCAGTGCAGTTTGAAGTAGGAGGAGGAGAATCAGTGCAGTTTGAAGTAGGAGGAGGAGAATCAGTGCAGTTTGAAGTAGGAGGAGGAGAATCAGTGCAGTTTGAGTAGGAGGAGGAGAATCAGTGCAGTTGTAGTAGAGAGGGAGCAGAGAATCAGTGCAGTTTGAAGTAGGAGGAGGAGAAACAGTGCAGTTTGAAGTAGGGAGGGAGGAGAATCAGTGCAGTGAGAGTAGGAGGAGGAGAAACGAGTGCATTTTGAAGTAGGAGGAGCAGAAACAGTCAGTTTTAAGTAGGAGGAAGAGAAACAGTGCAGTTCTGAAGTAGGGAGCAGGAAAGCAGTGCAGTTTGAAGTAGGAGGAGGAAGAAACAGTGCAGTTTGAATTAGGAGGAGGAGAAACAGTGCAGTTTGAAGTAGGAGGAGGAGAAACAGTGCTGTTTGAAGTAGGAGGAGGAGAAACAGTGCAGTTGAAGTAGGAGGAGGAGAAACAGTGCAGTTTGAAGTAGGAGGAGGAGAAACAGTGCAGTCTGAAGTAGGAGGAGGAGAATCAGTGCAGTTTGACTTAGGAGGAGGAGAATCAGTGCAGTTTGAAGTTAGGAGGAGGAGAATCAGTGCAGTTTGAAGTAGGAGGAGGAGAATCAGGCAGTTTGAAGTAGGAGGAGGAGAATCAGTGCAGTTGAAGTAGGAGGCGGAGAATCAGTGCAGTTTGAAGTAGGAGGAGGCAGAATCAGTGCAAGTTTGAATTAGGAGAGGAGAATCAGTGCAGTTTGAAGTAGAGAGGAGCAGACGGAATCAGTGCAGTTTGAAGTAGGGAGGAGGAGAATCCTCAGTGCAGGTTGAATTAGGAGGCAGCAGAATCAGTGCAGTTTGAAGTAGGGGGAGGAGAATCAGTGCAGTTTAAGTAGGAGGAGGAGAATCAGTCAGTTGGAAGTAGGAGGAGGCAGAATCAGTGCAGGTTTGAAGTGGGAGGAGGCAGAACAGAGCAGTTTGAAGTAGGAGGGAGGAGAATCAGTGCAGTTTTAAGTAGGAGGAAGAGAATCAGTGCAGTTTGAAGTAGAGGGAGGAGAATCAGTGCAGTTTGAAGTAGGAGGAGGAGAATCAGTGCAGTTTGAAGTAGGAGGAGGAGAATCAGTGCAGTTTGAAGTAGGAGGAGGAGAATCAGTGCAGTTTGAAGTAGGAGGAGGAGAATCAGTGCAGTTTGAAGTAGGAGGGAGGAGAATCAGTGCAGTTTGAAGTAGGAGGAGGAGAATCAGTGCAGTTTGAAGTAGGAGGAGGAGAATCAGTGCAGTTTGAAGTAGGAGGAGGAGAATCAGTGCAGTTTGAAGTAGGAGGAGGAGAATCAGTGCAGTTTGAAGTAGGGGGAAGCAGAAACAGTGCAGTTTGAAGTAGGGGGAAGCAGAAACAGTGCAGTTTGAAGTAGGGGGAAGCAGAAACAGTGCAGTTTGAAGTAGGGGGAAGCAGAAACAGTGCAGTTTGAAGTAGGGGGAGGAGAAACAGTGCAGTTTGAAGTAGGAGGAGGCAGAAACAGTGCAGTTTGAAGTAGGGGGAGCAGAAACAGTGCAGTTTGAAGTAGGAGGAGCAGAAACAGTGCAGTTTGAAGTAGGAGGAGGAGAAACAGTGCAGTTTGAAGTAGGAGGAGGAGAAACAGTGCAGTTTGAAGTAGGAGGGAGGCAGAAACAGTGCAGTTTGAAGTAGGAGGAGGAGAAACAGTGCAGTTTGAAGTAGGGGAACAGAAACAGTGCAGTTTGAAGTAGGGAAGGAGAAACAGTGCAGTTTGAAGTAGGGGGAGCAGAAACAGTGCAGTTTGAAGTAGGGAAGGAGAAACAGTGCAGTTTGAAGTAGGGAAGCAGAAACAGTGCAGTTTGAAGTAGGGGAAGCAGAAACAGTGCAATTTGAAATAGAGGGAGCAGAAACAGTGCAGTGTGAATTAGGGGAACAGAAACAGTGCTGTTTGAAGTAGCAGGAGGAGAAACAGTGCAGGTTGAATTAGGGGGAGGAGAAACAGTGCAGTTTGAAGTAGGAGGAGGAGAATCAGTGCAGTTTGAAGTAGGAGGAGGAGAATCAGTGCAGTTTGAAGTAGGAGGAGGAGAATCAGTGCAGTTTGAAGTAGGAGGAGGAGAATCAGTGCAGTTTGAAGTAGGAGGAGGAGAATCAGTGCAGTTTGAAGTAGGAGGAGCAGAATCAGTGCAGTTTGAAGTAGGAGGAGGAGAAACAGTGCAGTTTGAAGTAGGAGGAGGCAGAAACAGTGCAGTTTGAATTAGGAGGAGGAGAAACAGTGCAGTTTGAAGTAGGAGGAGGAGAATCAGTGCAGTTTGAAGTAGGAGGAGGAGAATCAGTGCAGTTTGAAGTAGGAGGAGGAGAATCAGTGCAGTTTGAAGTAGGAGGAGGAGAATCAGTGCAGTTTGAAGTAGGAGGAGGAGAATCAGTGCAGTTTGAAGTAGGAGGAGGAGAATCAGTGCAGTTTGAAGTAGGAGGAGGAGAATCAGTGCAGTTTGAAGTAGGAGGAGGAGAATCAGTGCAGTTTGAAGTAGGAGGAGGAGAATCAGTGCAGTTTGAAGTAGGAGGAGGAGAATCAGTGCAGTTTGAAGTAGGAGGAGGAGAATCAGTGCAGTTTGAAGTAGGAGGAGGAGAATCAGTGCAGTTTGAAGTAGGAGGAGGAGGAATCAGTGCAGTTTGAAGTAGGAGGAGGAGAATCAGTGCAGTTTGAAGTAGGAGGAGGGAGAATCAGTGCAGTTTGAAGTAGGAGGAGGAGAATCAGTGCAGTTTGAAGTAGGAGGAGGAGAATCAGTGCAGTTTGAAGTAGGAGGAGGAGAATCAGTGCAGTTTGAAGTAGGAGGAGGAGAATCAGTGCAGTTTGAAGTAGGAGGAGGAGAATCAGTGCAGTTTGAAGTAGGAGGAGGAGAATCAGTGCAGTTTGAAGTAGGAGGAGGAGAATCAGTGCAGTTTGAAGTAGGAGGAGGAGAATCAGTGCAGTTTGAAGTAGGAGGAGGAGAATCAGTGCAGTTTGAAGTAGGAGGAGGAGAATCAGTGCAGTTTGAAGTAGGAGGAGGAGAATCAGTGCAGTTTGAAGTAGGAGGAGGAGAATCAGTGCAGTTTGAAGTAGGAGGAGGAGAATCAGTGCAGTTTGAAGTAGGAGGAGGAGAATCAGTGCAGTTTTGAAGTAGGAGGAGGAGAATCAGTGCAGTTTGAAGTAGGAGGAGGAGAATCAGTGCAGTTTGAAGTAGGAGGAGGAGAATCAGTGCAGTTTGAAGTAGGAGGAGGAGAATCAGTGCAGTTTGAAGTAGGAGGAGGAGAATCAGTGCAGTTTGAAGTAGGAGGAGGAGAATCAGTGCAGTTTGAAGTAGGAGGAGGAGAATCAGTGCAGTTTGAAGTAGGAGGAGGAGAATCAGTGCAGTTTGAAGTAGGAGGAGGAGAATCAGTGCAGTTTGAAGTAGGAGGAG
The DNA here is from genome assembly GCF_017639515.1 of Carcharodon carcharias. Classification (NCBI taxonomy): domain Eukaryota; kingdom Metazoa; phylum Chordata; class Chondrichthyes; order Lamniformes; family Lamnidae; genus Carcharodon; species Carcharodon carcharias. Next base: position 69,130,890 of record NC_054475.1, read on the forward strand.
GAGAATCAGTGCAGTTTGAAGTAGGAGGAGGAGAATCAGTGCAGTTTGAAGTAGGAGGAGGAGAATCAGTGCAGTTTGAAGTAGGAGGAGGAGAATCAGTGCAGTTTGAAGTAGGAGGAGGAGAATCAGTGCAGTTTGAAGTAGGAGGAGGAGAATCAGTGCAGTTTGAAGTAGGAGGAGGAGAATCAGTGCAGTTTGAAGTAGGAGGAGGAGAATCAGTGCAGTTTGAAGTAGGAGGAGGAGAATCAGTGCAGTTTGAAGTAGGAGGAGGAGAATCAGTGCAGTTTGAAGTAGGAGGAGGAGAATCAGTGCAGTTTGAAGTAGGAGGAGGAGAATCAGTGCAGTTTGAAGTAGGAGGAGGAGAATCAGTGCAGTTTGAAGTAGGAGGAGGAGAATCAGTGCAGTTTGAAGTAGGAGGAGGAGAATCAGTGCAGTTTGAAGTAGGAGGAGGAGAATCAGTGCAGTTTGAAGTAGAGGAGGAGAATCAGTGCAGTTTGAAGTAGGAGGAGGAGAATCAGTGCAGTTTGAAGTAGGAGGAGGAGAATCAGTGCAGTTTGAAGTAGGAGGAGGAGAATCAGTGCAGTTTGAAGTAGGAGGAGGAGAATCAGTGCAGTTTGAAGTAGGAGGAGGAGAATCAGTGCAGTTTGAAGTAGGAGGAGGAGAATCAGTGCAGTTTGAAGTAGGAGGAGGAGAATCAGTGCAGTTTGAAGTAGGAGGAGGAGAATCAGTGCAGTTTGAAGTAGGAGGAGGAGAATCAGTGCAGTTTGAAGTAGGAGGAGGAGAATCAGTGCAGTTTGAAGTAGGAGGAGGAGAATCAGTGCATGTTGAAGTAGGAGGAGGAGAATCAGTGCAGTTTGAAGTAGGAGGAGGAGAATCAGTGCAGTTTGAAGTAGGAGGAGGAGAATCAGTGCAGTTTGAAGTAGGAGGAGGAGAATCAGTGCAGTTTGAAGTAGGAGGAGGAGAATCAGTGCAGTTTGAAGTAGGAGGAGGAGAATCAGTGCAGTTTGAAGTAGGAGGAGGAGAATCAGTGCAGTTTGAAGTAGGAGGAGGAGAATCAGTGCAGTTTGAAGTAGGAGGAGGAGAATCAGTGCAGTTTGAAGTAGGAGGAGGAGAATCAGTGCAGTTTGAAGTAGGAGGAGGAGAATCAGTGCAGTTTGAAGTAGGAGGAGGAGAATCAGTGCAGTTTGAAGTAGGAGGAGGAGAATCAGTGCAGTTTGAAGTAGGAGGAGGAGAAACAGTGCAGTTTGAAGTAGGAGGAGGAGAATCAGTGCAGTTTGAAGTAGGAGGAGGAGAATCAGTGCAGTTTGAAGTAGGAGGAGGAGAATCAGTGCAGTTTGAAGTAGAGGAGGAGAAACAGTGCAGTTTGAAGTAGGAGGAGGAGAATCAGTGCAGTTTGAAGTAGGAGGAGGAGAATCAGTGCAGTTTGAAGTAGGAAGAGAGAGAATCAGTGCAGTTTGAAGTAGGAGGAGGAGAAACAGTGCAGTTTGAAGTAGGGGGAAGCAGAAACAGTGCAGTTTGAAGTAGGGGGAAGCAGAAACATGCAGTTTGAAGTAGGGGGGAAGCAGAAACAGTGCAGTTTGAAGTAGGGGGAAGCAGAAACAGTGCAGTTTGAAGTAGGGGGAAGCAGAAACAGTGCAGTTTGAAGTAGGGGGAAGCAGAAACAGTGCAGTTTGAAGTAGGGGGAAGCAGAAACAGTGCAGTTTGAAGTAGGGGAAGCAGAAACAGTGCAGTTTGAAGTAGGGGGAAGCAGAAACAGTGCAGTTTGAAGTAGGGGGGAAGCAGAAACAGTGCAGTTTGAAGTAGGGGGAAGCAGAAACAGTGCAGTTTTGAAGTAGGGGAAGCAGAAACAGTGCAGTTTGAAGTAGGGGAAGCAGAAACAGTGCAGTTTGAGTAGGGGGAAGCAGAAACAGTGCAGGTTTGAAGTAGGGGAAGCAGAAACAGTGCAGTTTGAAGTAGGGGGAAGCAGAAACAGTGCAGTTTGAAGTAGGGGGAAGCAGAAACAGTGCAGTTTGAAGTAGGGGAAGCAGAAACAGTGCAGTTTGAAGTAGGGGGAAGCAGAAACAGTGCAGTTTGAAGTAGGGGGAAGCAGAAACAGTGCAGTTTGAAGTAGGGGGAAGCAGAAACAGTGCAGTTTGAAGTAGGGGGAAGCAGAAACAGTGCAGTTTGAAGTAGGGGAAGCAGAAACAGTGCAGTTTGAAGTAGGGGAAGCAGAAACAGTGCAGTTTGAAGTAGGGGGAAGCAGAAACAGTGCAGTTTGAAGTAGGGGAAGCAGAAACAGTGCAGTTTGAAGTAGGGGAAGCAGAAACAGTGCAGTTTGAAGTAGGAGGGAGCAGAAACAGTGCAGTTTGAAGTAGGAGGAGGAGAAACAGTGCAGTTTGAAGTAGGAGGAGGAGAAACAGTGCAGTTTGAAGTAGGAGGAGGAGAAACAGTGCAGTTTGAAGTAGGGGGGAGGAGAAACAGTGCAGTTTGAAGTAGGAGGAGGAGAAACAGTGCAGTTTGAAGTAGGAGGAGGAGAAACAGTGCAGTTTGAAGTAGGAGGAGGAGAAACAGTGCAGTTTGAAGTAGGAGGAGGAGAAACAGTGCAGTTTGAAGTAGGAGGAGGAGAAACAGTGCAGTTTGAAGTAGGAGGAGGAGAAACAGTGCAGTTTGAAGTAGGAGGAGGAGAAACAGTGCAATTTGAAGTAGGAGGAGGAGAAACAGTGCAATTTGAAGTAGGAGGAGGAGAAACAGTGCAATTTGAAGTAGAGGGAGCAGAAACAGTGCAGTTTGAAGTAGGGGGGAGCAGAAACAGTGCAGTTTGAAGTAGGGGGGAGCAGAAACAGTGCAGTTTGAAGTAGGGGGAATAGAAACAGAGCAGTTTGAAGTAGGGGGAAGCAGAAACAGTGCAGTTTGAAGTAGGGGGAAGCAGAAACAGTGCAGTTTGAAGTAGGGGGAAGCAGAAACAGTGCAGTTTGAAGTAGGGGGAAGCAGAAACAGTGCAGTTTGAAGTAGGGGGAAGCAGAAACAGTGCAGTTTGAAGTAGGGGAAGCAGAAACAGTGCAGTTTGAAGTAGGGGGAAGCAGAAACAGTGCAGTTTGAAGTAGGGGGAAGCAGAAACAGTGCAGTTTGAAGTAGGGGGAAGCAGAAACAGTGCAGTTTGAAGTAGGAGGAGGAGAAACAGTGCAGTTTGAAGTAGGAGGAGGAGAAACAGTGCAGTTTGAAGTAGGAGGAGGAGAAACAGTGCAGTTTGAAGTAGGAGGAGGAGAAACAGTGCAATTTGAAGTAGGAGGAGGAGAAACAGTGCAATTTGAAGTAGAGGGAGCAGAAACAGTGCAGTTTGAAGTAGGGGGGAGCAGAAACAAAGCGGTTTGAAGTGGGGGAAGCAGAAACAGTGCAGTTTGAAGTAGGGGGAAGCAGAAACAGTGCAGTTTGAAGTAGGGGGAAGCAGAAACAGTGCAGTTTGAAGTAGGGGGAAGCAGAAACAGTGCAGTTTGAAGTAGGGGGAAGCAGAAACAGTGCAGTTTGAAGTAGGGGGAAGCAGAAACAGTGCAGTTTGAAGTAGGGGGAAGCAGAAACAGTGCAGTTTGAAGTAGGGGGAAGCAGAAACAGTGCAGTTTGAAGTAGGGGGAAGCAGAAACAGTGCAGTTTGAAGTAGGGGGAAGCAGAAACAGTGCAGTTTGAAGTAGGGGGAAGCAGAAACAGTGCAGTTTGAAGTAGGGGGAAGCAGAAACAGTGCAGTTTGAAGTAGGGGGAAGCAGAAACAGTGCAGTTTGAAGTAGGGGGAAGCAGAAACAGTGCAGTTTGAAGTAGGGGGAAGCAGAAACAGTGCAGTTTGAAGTAGGGGGAAGCAGAAACAGTGCAGTTTGAAGTAGGGGGAAGCAGAAACAGTGCAGTTTGAAGTAGGGGGAAGCAGAAACAGTGCAGTTTGAAGTAGGGGGAAGCAGAAACAGTGCAGTTTGAAGTAGGGGGAAGCAGAAACAGTGCAGTTTGAAGTAGGGGGAAGCAGAAACAGTGCAGTTTGAAGTAGGGGGAAGCAGAAACAGTGCAGTTTGAAGTAGGGGGAAGCAGAAACAGTGCAGTTTGAAGTAGGGGGAAGCAGAAACAGTGCAGTTTGAAGTAGGGGGAAGCAGAAACAGTGCAGTTTGAAGTAGGGGGAAGCAGAAACAGTGCAGTTTGAAGTAGGGGGAAGCAGAAACAGTGCAGTTTGAAGTAGGGGGAAGCAGAAACAGTGCAGTTTGAAGTAGGGGGAAGCAGAAACAGTGCAGTTTGAAGTAGGGGGAAGCAGAAACAGTGCAGTTTGAAGTAGGGGGAAGCAGAAACAGTGCAGTTTGAAGTAGGGGGAAGCAGAAACAGTGCAGTTTGAAGTAGGGGGAAGCAGAAACAGTGCAGTTTGAAGTAGGGGGAAGCAGAAACAGTGCAGTTTGAAGTAGGGGGAAGCAGAAACAGTGCAGTTTGAAGTAGGGGGAAGCAGAAACAGTGCAGTTTGAAGTAGGGGGAAGCAGAAACAGTGCAGTTTGAAGTAGGGGGAAGCAGAAACAGTGCAGTTTGAAGTAGGGGGAAGCAGAAACAGTGCAGTTTGAAGTAGGGGGAAGCAGAAACAGTGCAGTTTGAAGTAGGGGGAAGCAGAAACAGTGCAGTTTGAAGTAGGGGGAAGCAGAAACAGTGCAGTTTGAAGTAGGGGGAAGCAGAAACAGTGCAGTTTGAAGTAGGGGGAAGCAGAAACAGTGCAGTTTGAAGTAGGGGGAAGCAGAAACAGTGCAGTTTGAAGTAGGGGGAAGCAGAAACAGTGCAGTTTGAAGTAGGGGGAAGCAGAAACAGTGCAGTTTGAAGTAGGAGGAGGAGAAACAGTGCAGTTTGAAGTAGGAGGAGGAGAAACAGTGCAGTTTGAAGTAGGAGGAGGAGAAACAGTGCAGTTTGAAGTAGGAGGAGGAGAAACAGTGCAGTTTGAAGTAGGAGGAGGAGAAACAGTGCAGTTTGAAGTAGGAGGAGGAGAAACAGTGCAGTTTGAAGTAGGAGGAGGAGAAACAGTGCAGTTTGAAGTAGGAGGAGGAGAAACAGTGCAGTTTGAAGTAGGAGGAGGAGAAACAGTGCAGTTTGAAGTAGGAGGAGGAGAAACAGTGCAGTTGAAGTAGGAGGAGGAGAAACAGTGCAGTTTGAAGTAGGAGGAGGAGAAACAGTGCAATTTGAAGTAGAGGGAGCAGAAACAGTGCAGTTTGAAGTAGGGGGGAGCAGAAACAGTGCAGTTTGAAGTAGGGGAGCAGAAACAGTGCAGTTTGAAGTAGGGGGAAGCAGAAACAGTGCAGTTTGAAGTAGGGGGAAGCAGAAACAGTGCAGTTTGAAGTAGGGGGAAGCAGAAACAGTGCAGTTTGAAGTAGGGGGAAGCAGAAACAGTGCAGTTTGAAGTAGGGGGAAGCAGAAACAGTGCAGTTTGAAGTAGGGGGAAGCAGAAACAGTGCAGTTTGAAGTAGGGGAAGCAGAAACAGTGCAGTTTGAAGTAGGGGAAGCAGAAACAGTGCAGTTTGAAGTAGGGGGAAGCAGAAACAGTGCAGTTTGAAGTAGGGGGAAGCAGAAACAGTGCAGTTTGAAGTAGGGGGAAGCAGAAACAGTGCAGTTTGAAGTAGGGGGAAGCAGAAACAGTGCAGTTTGAAGTAGGGGGAAGCAGAAACAGTGCAGTTTGAAGTAGGGGGAAGCAGAAACAGTGCAGTTTGAAGTAGGGGGAAGCAGAAACAGTGCAGTTTGAAGTAGGGGGAAGCAGAAACAGTGCAGTTTGAAGTAGGGGGAAGCAGAAACAGTGCAGTTTGAAGTAGGGGGAAGCAGAAACAGTGCAGTTTGAAGTAGGGGGAAGCAGAAACAGTGCAGTTTGAAGTAGGGGGAAGCAGAAACAGTGCAGTTTGAAGTAGGGGGAAGCAGAAACAGTGCAGTTTGAAGTAGGGGGAAGCAGAAACAGTGCAGTTTGAAGTAGGGGGAAGCAGAAACAGTGCAGTTTGAAGTAGGGGGAAGCAGAAACAGTGCAGTTTGAAGTAGGGGGGAAGCAGAAACAGTGCAGTTTGAAGTAGGGGGAAGCAGAAACAGTGCAGTTTGAAGTAGGGGGAAGCAGAAACAGTGCAGTTTGAAGTAGGGGGAAGCAGAAACAGTGCAGTTTGAAGTAGGGGGAAGCAGAAACAGTGCAGTTTGAAGTAGGGGGAAGCAGAAACAGTGCAGTTTGAAGTAGGGGGAAGCAGAAACAGTGCAGTTTGAAGTAGGGGGAAGCAGAAACAGTGCAGTTTGAAGTAGGGGGAAGCAGAAACAGTGCAGTTTGAAGTAGGGGGAAGCAGAAACAGTGCAGTTTGAAGTAGGGGGAAGCAGAAACAGTGCAGTTTGAAGTAGGGGGGAAGCAGAAACAGTGCAGTTTGAAGTAGGGGGAAGCAGAAACAGTGCAGTTTGAAGTAGGGGGAAGCAGAAACAGTGCAGTTTGAAGTAGGGGGAAGCAGAAACAGTGCAGTTTGAAGTAGGGGGAAGCAGAAACAGTGCAGTTTGAAGTAGGGGGAAGCAGAAACAGTGCAGTTTGAAGTAGGGGGAAGCAGAAACAGTGCAGTTTGAAGTAGGGGGAAGCAGAAACAGTGCAGTTTGAAGTAGGGGGAAGCAGAAACAGTGCAGTTTGAAGTAGGGGGAAGCAGAAACAGTGCAGTTTGAAGTAGGGGGAAGCAGAAACAGTGCAGTTTGAAGTAGGGGGAAGCAGAAACAGTGCAGTTTGAAGTAGGGGGAAGCAGAAACAGTGCAGTTTGAAGTAGGGGGAAGCAGAAACAGTGCAGTTTGAAGTAGGGGGAAGCAGAAACAGTGCAGTTTGAAGTAGGGGGAAGCAGAAACAGTGCAGTTTGAAGTAGGGGGAAGCAGAAAACAGTGCAGTTTGAAGTAGGGGGAAGCAGAAACAGTGCAGTTTGAAGTAGGGGGAAGCAGAAACAGTGCAGTTTGAAGTAGGGGGAAGCAGAAACAGTGCAGTTTGAAGTAGGGGGAAGCAGAAACAGTGCAGTTTGAAGTAGGGGGAAGCAGAAACAGTGCAGTTTGAAGTAGGGGGAAGCAGAGAACAGTGCAGTTTGAAGTAGGGGGAAGCAGAAACAGTGCAGTTTGAAGTAGGGGGAAGCAGAAACAGTGCAGTTTGAAGTAGGGGGAAGCAGAAACAGTGCAGTTTGAAGTAGGGGGAAGCAGAAACAGTGCAGTTTGAAGTAGGGGGAAGCAGAACAGTGCAGTTTGAAGTAGGGGGAAGCAGAAACAGTGCAGTTTGAAGTAGGGGGAAGCAGAAACAGTGCAGTTTGAAGTAGGGGGAAGCAGAAACAGTGCAGTTTGAAGTAGGGGGAAGCAGAAACAGTGCAGTTTGAAGTAGGGGGAAGCAGAAACAGTGCAGTTTGAAGTAGGGGGAAGCAGAAACAGTGCAGTTTGAAGTAGGGGAAGCAGAAACAGTGCAGTTTGAAGTAGGGGGAAGCAGAAACAGTGCAGTTTGAAGTAGGGGGAAGCAGAAACAGTGCAGTTTGAAGTAGGGGGAAGCAGAAACAGTGCAGTTTGAAGTAGGGGGAAGCAGAAACAGTGCAGTTTGAAGTAGGGGGAAGCAGAAACAGTGCAGTTTGAAGTAGGGGGAAGCAGAAACAGTGCAGTTTGAAGTAGGGGGAAGCAGAAACAGTGCAGTTTGAAGTAGGGGGAAGCAGAAACAGTGCAGTTTGAAGTAGGGGGAAGCAGAAACAGTGCAGTTTGAAGTAGGGGGAAGCAGAAACAGTGCAGTTTGAAGTAGGGGGAGCAGAAACAGTGCAGTTTGAAGTAGGGGGAAGCAGAAACAGTGCAGTTTGAAGTAGGGGGAAGCAGAAACAGTGCAGTTTGAAGTAGGGGGAAGCAGAAACAGTGCAGTTTGAAGTAGGGGGAAGCAGAAACAGTGCAGTTTGAAGTAGGGGGAAGCAGAAACAGTGCAGTTTGAAGTAGGGGGAAGCAGAAACAGTGCAGTTTGAAGTAGGGGAAGCAGAAACAGTGCAGTTTGAAGTAGGGGGAAGCAGAAACAGTGCAGTTTGAAGTAGGGGGAAGCAGAAACAGTGCAGTTTGAAGTAGGGGGAAGCAGAAACAGTGCAGTTTGAAGTAGGGGGAAGCAGAAACAGTGCAGTTTGAAGTAGGGGGAAGCAGAAACAGTGCAGTTTGAAGTAGGGGGAAGCAGAAACAGTGCAGTTTGAAGTAGGGGGAAGCAGAAACAGTGCAGTTTGAAGTAGGGGGAAGCAGAAAACAGTGCAGTTTGAAGTAGGGGGAAGCAGAAACAGTGCAGTTTTGAAGTAGGGGGAAGCAGAAACAGTGCAGTTTGAAGTAGGGGGAAGCAGAAACAGTGCAGTTTGAAGTAGGGGGAAGCAGAAACAGTGCAGTTTGAAGTAGGGGGGAAGCAGAAACAGTGCAGTTTGAAGTAGGGGGAAGCAGAAACAGTGCAGTTTGAAGTAGGGGGAAGCAGAAACAGTGCAGTTTGAAGTAGGGGGAAGCAGAAACAGTGCAGTTTGAAGTAGGGGGAAGCAGAAACAGTGCAGTTTGAAGTAGGGGGAAGCAGAAACAGTGCAGTTTGAAGTAGGGGGAAGCAGAAACAGTGCAGTTTGAAGTAGGGGGAAGCAGAAACAGTGCAGTTTGAAGTAGGGGGAAGCAGAAACAGTGCAGTTTGAAGTAGGGGGAAGCAGAAACAGTGCAGTTTGAAGTAGGGGGAAGCAGAAACAGTGCAGTTTGAAGTAGGGGGAAGCAGAAACAGTGCAGTTTGAAGTAGGGGGAAGCAGAAACAGTGCAGTTTGAAGTAGGGGGAAGCAGAAACAGTGCAGTTTGAAGTAGGGGGAAGCAGAAACAGTGCAGTTTGAAGTAGGGGGAAGCAGAAACAGTGCAGTTTGAAGTAGGGGAAGCAGAAACAGTGCAGTTTGAAGTAGGGGGAAGCAGAAACAGTGCAGTTTGAAGTAGGGGGAAGCAGAAACAGTGCAGTTTGAAGTAGGGGGAAGCAGAAACAGTGCAGTTTGAAGTAGGGGGAAGCAGAAACAGTGCAGTTTGAAGTAGGGGGAAGCAGAAACAGTGCAGTTTGAAGTAGGGGGAAGCAGAAACAGTGCAGTTTGAAGTAGGGGGAAGCAGAAACAGTGCAGTTTGAAGTAGGGGGAAGCAGAAACAGTGCAGTTTGAAGTAGGGGGAAGCAGAAACAGTGCAGTTTGAAGTAGGGGGAAGCAGAAACAGTGCAGTTTGAAGTAGGGGGAAGCAGAAACAGTGCAGTTTGAAGTAGGGGGAAGCAGAAACAGTGCAGTTTGAAGTAGGGGGAAGCAGAAACAGTGCAGTTTGAAGTAGGGGGAAGCAGAAACAGTGCAGTTTGAAGTAGGGGGAAGCAGAAACAGTGCAGTTTGAAGTAGGGGGAAGCAGAAACAGTGCAGTTTGAAGTAGGGGGAAGCAGAAACAGTGCAGTTTGAAGTAGGGGGAAGCAGAAACAGTGCAGTTTGAAGTAGGGGGAAGCAGAAACAGTGCAGTTTGAAGTAGGGGGAAGCAGAAACAGTGCAGTTTGAAGTAGGGGGAAGCAGAAACAGTGCAGTTTGAAGTAGGGGGAAGCAGAAACAGTGCAGTTTGAAGTAGGGGAAGCAGAAACAGTGCAGTTTGAAGTAGGGGGAAGCAGAAACAGTGCAGTTTGAAGTAGGGGGAAGCAGAAACAGTGCAGTTTGAAGTAGGGGGAAGAGAAACAGTGCAGTTTGAAGTAGGGGGAAGCAGAAACAGTGCAGTTTGAAGTAGGGGGAAGCAGAAACAGTGCAGTTTGAAGTAGGGGGAAGCAGAAACAGTGCAGTTTGAAGTAGGGGAAGCAGAAACAGTGCAGTTTGAAGTAGGGGGAAGCAGAAACAGTGCAGTTTGAAGTAGGGGAAGCAGAAACAGTGCAGTTTGAAGTAGGGGGAAGCAGAAACAGTGCAGTTTGAAGTAGGAGGAAGGCAGAAACAGTGCAGTTTGAAGTAGGGGGAAGCAGAAACAGTGCAGTTTGAAGTAGGGGGAGCAGAAACAGTGCAGTTTGAAGTAGGGGAAGCAGAAACAGTGCAGTTTGAAGTAGGGGGAGGCAGAAACAGTGCAGTTTGAAGTAGGAGGAGGAGAAACAGTGCAGTTTGAAGTAGGGGGAGGCAGAAACAGTGCAGTTTGAAGTAGGGGGAGCAGAATCAGTGCAGTTTGAAGTAGGGGGAGGCAGAAACAGTGCAGTTTGAAGTAGGGGAGGCAGAAACAGTGCAGTTTGAAGTAGGGGGAGAATCAGTGCAGTTTGAAGTAGGAGGAGGAGATCAGTGCAGTTGAAGTAGGAGGAGAGAATCAGTGCAGTTTGAAGTAGGAGGAGGAGAATCAGTGCAGTTTGAAGTAGGAGGAGGAGAATCAGTGCAGTTTGAAGTAGGAGGAGGAGAATCAGTGCAGTTTGAAGTAGGAGGAGGAGAATCAGTGCAGTTTGAAGTAGGAGGAGGAGAATCAGTGCAGTTTGAAGTAGGAGGAGGAGAATCAGTGCAGTTTGAAGTAGGAGGAGGAGAATCAGTGCAGTTTGAAGTAGGAGGAGGAGAATCAGTGCAGTTTGAAGTAGGAGGAGGAGAATCAGTGCAGTTTGAAGTAGGAGGAGGAGAATCAGTGCAGTTTGAAGTAGGAGGAGGAGAATCAGTGCAGTTTGAAGTAGGAGGAGGAGAATCAGTGCAGTTTGAAGTAGGAGGAGGAGAATCAGTGCAGTTTGAAGTAGGAGGAGGAGAATCAGTGCAGTTTGAAGTAGGAGGAGGAGAAACAGTGCAGTTTGAAGTAGGAGGAGGAGAATCAGTGCAGTTTGAAGTAGGAGGAGGAGAAACAGTGCAGTTTGAAGTAGGAGGAGGAGAAACAGTGCAGTTTGAAGTAGGAGGAGGAGAAACAGTGCAGTTTGAAGTAGGAGGAGGAGAATCAGTGCAGTTTGAAGTAGGAGGAGGAGAAACAGTGCAGTTTGAAGTAGGAGGAGGAGAAACAGTGCAGTTTGAAGTAGGAGGAGGAGAAACAGTGCAGTTTGAAGTAGGAGGAGGAGAAACAGTGCAGTTTGAAGTAGGAGGAGGAGAAACAGTGCAGTTTGAAGTAGGAGGAGGAGAAACAGTGCAGTTTGAAGTAGGAGGAGGAGAAACAGTGCAGTTTGAAGTAGGAGGAGGAGAAACAGTGCAGTTTGAAGTAGGAGGAGGAGAAACAGTGCAGTTTGAAGTAGGAGGAAGAGAAACAGTGCAGTTTGAAGTAGGAGGAAGAGAAACAGTGCAGTTTGAAGTAGGAGGAGGAGAAACAGTGCAGTTTGAAGTAGGAGGAGGAGAAACAGTGCAGTTTGAAGTAGGGGGGAGCAGAAACAGTGCAGTTTGAAGTAGGGGGGAGCAGAAACAGTGCAGTTTGAAGTAGGGGAATAGAAACAGTGCAGTTTGAAGTAGGGGGAAGCAGAAACAGTGCAGTTTGAAGTAGGGGAAGCAGAAACAGTGCAGTTTGAAGTAGGGGGAAGCAGAAACAGTGCAGTTTGAAGTAGGGGGAAGCAGAAACAGTGCAGTTTGAAGTAGGGGGAAGCAGAAACAGTGCAGTTTGAAGTAGGGGGAAGCAGAAACAGTGCAGTTTGAAGTAGGGGGAAGCAGAAACAGTGCAGTTTGAAGTAGGGGGAAGCAGAAACAGTGCAGTTTGAAGTAGGGGGAAGCAGAAACAGTGCAGTTTGAAGTAGGGGGAAGCAGAAACAGTGCAGTTTGAAGTAGGGGGAAGCAGAAACAGTGCAGTTTGAAGTAGGGGGAAGCAGAAACAGTGCAGTTTGAAGTAGGGGGAAGCAGAAACAGTGCAGTTTGAAGTAGGGGGAAGCAGAAACAGTGCAGTTTGAAGTAGGGGGAAGCAGAAACAGTGCAGTTTGAAGTAGGGGGAAGCAGAAACAGTGCAGTTTGAAGTAGGGGGAAGCAGAAACAGTGCAGTTTGAAGTAGGGGGAAGCAGAAACAGTGCAGTTTGAAGTAGGGGGAAGCAGAAACAGTGCAGTTTGAAGTAGGGGGAAGCAGAAACAGTGCAGTTTGAAGTAGGGGGAAGCAGAAACAGTGCAGTTTGAAGTAGGGGGAAGCAGAAACAGTGCAGTTTGAAGTAGGGGGAAGCAGAAACAGTGCAGTTTGAAGTAGGGGGAAGCAGAAACAGTGCAGTTTGAAGTAGGGGGAAGCAGAAACAGTGCAGTTTGAAGTAGGGGGAAGCAGAAACAGTGCAGTTTGAAGTAGGGGGAAGCAGAAACAGTGCAGTTTGAAGTAGGGGGAAGCAGAAACAGTGCAGTTTGAAGTAGGGGGAAGCAGAAACAGTGCAGTTTGAAGTAGGGGGAAGCAGAAACAGTGCAGTTTGAAGTAGGGGGAAGCAGAAACAGTGCAGTTTGAAGTAGGGGGAAGCAGAAACAGTGCAGTTTGAAGTAGGGGGAAGCAGAAACAGTGCAGTTTGAAGTAGGGGGAAGCAGAAACAGTGCAGTTTGAAGTAGGGGGAAGCAGAAACAGTGCAGTTTGAAGTAGGGGGAAGCAGAAACAGTGCAGTTTGAAGTAGGGGGAAGCAGAAACAGTGCAGTTTGAAGTAGGGGGAAGCAGAAACAGTGCAGTTTGAAGTAGGGGGAAGCAGAAACAGTGCAGTTTGAAGTAGGGGGAAGCAGAAACAGTGCAGTTTGAAGTAGGGGGAAGCAGAAACAGTGCAGTTTGAAGTAGGGGGAAGCAGAAACAGTGCAGTTTGAAGTAGGGGGAAGCAGAAACAGTGCAGTTTGAAGTAGGGGGAAGCAGAAACAGTGCAGTTTGAAGTAGGGGGAAGCAGAAACAGTGCAGTTTGAAGTAGGGGGAAGCAGAAACAGTGCAGTTTGAAGTAGGGGGAAGCAGAAACAGTGCAGTTTGAAGTAGGGGGAAGCAGAAACAGTGCAGTTTGAAGTAGGGGGAAGCAGAAACAGTGCAGTTTGAAGTAGGGGGAAGCAGAAACAGTGCAGTTTGAAGTAGGGGGAAGCAGAAACAGTGCAGTTTGAAGTAGGGGGAAGCAGAAACAGTGCAGTTTGAAGTAGGGGGAAGCAGAAACAGTGCAGTTTGAAGTAGGGGGAAGCAGAAACAGTGCAGTTTGAAGTAGGGGGAAGCAGAAACAGTGCAGTTTGAAGTAGGGGGAAGCAGAAACAGTGCAGTTTGAAGTAGGGGGAAGCAGAAACAGTGCAGTTTGAAGTAGGGGGAAGCAGAAACAGTGCAGTTTGAAGTAGGGGGAGCAGAAACAGTGCAGTTTGAAGTAGGAGGAGCAGAAACAGTGCAGTTTGAAGTAGGGGGAAGCAGAAACAGTGCAGTTTGAAGTAGGGGGAGGAGAAACAGTGCAGTTTGAAGTAGGAGGAGGAGAATCAGTGCAGTTTGAAGTAGGAGGAGGAGAATCAGTGCAGTTTGAAGTAGGAGGAGGAGAATCAGTGCAGTTTGAAGTAGGAGGAGGAGAATCAGTGCAGTTTGAAGTAGGAGGAGGAGAATCAGTGCAGTTTGAAGTAGGAGGAGGAGAATCAGTGCAGTTTGAAGTAGGAGGAGGAGAATCAGTGCAGTTTGAAGTAGGAGGAGGAGAATCAGTGCAGTTTGAAGTAGGAGGAGGAGAATCAGTGCAGTTTGAAGTAGGAGGAGGAGAATCAGTGCAGTTTGAAGTAGGAGGAGGAGAATCAGTGCAGTTTGAAGTAGGAGGAGGAGAATCAGTGCAGTTTGAAGTAGGAGGAGGAGAATCAGTGCAGTTTGAAGTAGGAGGAGGAGAATCAGTGCAGTTTGAAGTAGCAGGAGGAGAATCAGTGCAGTTTGAAGTAGCAGGAGGAGAATCAGTGCAGTTTGAAGTAGCAGGAGGAGAATCAGTGCAGTTTGAAGTAGCAGGAGGAGAATCAGTGCAGTTTGAAGTAGGAGGAGGAGAATCAGTGCAGTTTGAAGTAGGAGGAGGAGAATCAGTGCAGTTTGAAGTAGGAGGAGGAGAATCAGTGCAGTTTGAAGTAGGAGGAGGAGAATCAGTGCAGTTTGAAGTAGGAGGAGGAGAATCAGTGCAGTTTGAAGTAGGAGGAGGAGAATCAGTGCAGTTTGAAGTAGGAGGAGGAGAAACAGTGCAGTTTGAAGTAGGAGGAGGAGAAACAGTGCAGTTTGAAGTAGGAGGAGGAGAAACAGTGCAGTTTGAAGTAGGAGGAGGAGAAACAGTGCAGTTTGAAGTAGGAGGAGGAGAAACAGTGCAGTTTGAAGTAGGAGGAGGAGAAACAGTGCAGTTTGAAGTAGGAGGAGGAGAAACAGTGCAGTTTGAAGTAGGAGGAGGAGAAACAGTGCAGTTTGAAGTAGGAGGAGGAGAAACAGTGCAGTTTGAAGTAGGAGGAGGAGAAACAGTGCAGTTTGAAGTAGGAGGAGGAGAAACAGTGCAGTTTGAAGTAGGAGGAGGAGAAACAGTGCAGTTTGAAGTAGGAGGAGGAGAAACAGTGCAGTTTGAAGTAGGAGGAGGAGAAACAGTGCAGTTTGAAGTAGGAGGAGGAGAAACAGTGCAGTTTGAAGTAGGAGGAGGAGAAACAGTGCAGTTTGAAGTAGGAGGAGGAGAAACAGTGCAGTTTGAAGTAGGAGGAGGAGAAACAGTGCAGTTTGAAGTAGGAGGAGGAGAAACAGTGCAGTTTGAAGTAGGAGGAGGAGAAACAGTGCAGTTTGAACAGAAACAGTGCAGTTTGAAGTAGGAGGAGGAGAAACAGTGCAGTTTGAAGGAGGAGGAGAAACCATGCATTTTGAAGTAGGAGGAGGAGAAACCATGCATTTTGAAGTAGGAGGAGGGGAAACCATGCATTTTGAAGTAGGAGGAGGGGAAACCATGCATTTTCAAGGAGGGGAGAAGAAACAGTGCAGTTTGAAGTAGAGGAGCAGAAACAGTGCAGTTTGAAGTGAGGTGGGGGAGCAGAAAGAATACAGTTTTAAGTAAAGGGGTGCAGAAACATTGCGGTTTGAAGCAGCCACTCATGTTTCTGGATGAGCCTCCTGACTTGCTGCTTTTCCTGCACCCTCTCAGTGACAGTTCAACTCGCCAGCCTCTGACTGCACTACCTAAGTCAGCACACAATTATCTCCGGCCTGCTTGGACACCCTGTGAAAAGCAGTTTCTGACGTTACAGGTGCTTTGTGCTCACCACCCAGCCCTGCCATTGGGCAGTATTGATCCAGGGCTGTCCAGCCAGAGCCTCCAGGCTCGGCCGTCTCCTCTCCATAGTCACCACTGTTGCCTCAGAGGGGCAACTGTGAATATGCCCTTTGTAACCCCATTGGGTTTGTAACCCCCAGTTTGGAATCCTTAGATCTACAAGATACTCTGCAGGAATTCACCAAGGCTCCTTCAACTGCACCTTCCAAACCTGTGACCACTACCATCTAGAAGGACAAGGGCAGCAGATAGATGGGAACACCACCACCTGGAAGTTCCCTACAAGTCACTCACTATCCTGACTTGGAAATATATCACTGTTCCTTCACTGTCGCTGGGTCAAAATCCTGGAACTCCCTCCCTAACAACACTGTGGGTACCTACACCACATGGACTGCAGTGGTTCAAGAAGACAGCTCACCACCACCTTCTCAAGGGATCCACGGAGGCGGACAGCAAATGAAGGTGAATAAAATTTGATTCGAGATGATTTTGCAGCCTCCCTGGCATTCTGTCACAGGTGAAGTTACCATCCACCATGTGCTGAGACTGCTATCTATTGGAGGCAGTTTCTCTGCAGCAGACTCACACCTTCTCGGAGCCGGAGCCGCAATCCCCCATTGACAGGGCCATGGGAAGAAAAGGGCACAATCTCGACCAATGGCAGTCCAGTGGAGGGGTCTCTCTTCCCACCATTACGTACATGCTGGCTTCAATCTTCTTCATTTCTACACTGCTGTGTGAGCCAACAACGGAGTCTCCATGTTGCGGAACCCTTGCAGTTTCCAGCCTGGGATTGCCGAGGCTCCCAGGCTGAGACTCCTCTGATTGGGCCTCCAGAATGGGAAGCCAATCCATCACAAAAACAGAATTACCTGGAAAAACTCAGCTGGTCTGGCAGCATCGGCAGAGAATAAAAAAGTTGACGTTTCGAGTCCTCATGACCTACCCATCATGCTGACTACTGGAGCAATTGTTGAGATGGCCAATTCGGAGGCTGACCCAAATATTGCTGAACTAGTCTCACTTCTGGCAAGCAGGTGGTTGGGTTCTCATTTGATCCAAACATTGGGACTCCTGAATCCCATGGGAAAGTCCTGCTCACAGTGTCTGTTTTCCCTCTTTGGCCAAAAGGATGGGAATATTTGTGGGTTGGTTGTGTGTAAGGTGTGCAAGACTGGGTGCTGAGGGTATAATGGAAGTACTCACTATGCTGTGGCTGCTCTGAGATCAGCTGTAGACAGACAATCCAGTCAGGATTTGGCAAGGTGGGTGGGTATGTCAGGTGTTCACTCACACACAACAAATATTTGGATGGTTGAGTGAGTAAGCGATACACTCAGTGCACTGTCAAAATCGAGGGTGACTGTGAGGTGTCTACTCACCACATTGTGAATGGCATGCAGTGTCCTGTTCCCAGCTCCAGTTATTCGATAAGTGTGCAGGGACTTACTGTAATAAACGTTCATCTCTTGGAGAATCTATCAGGCAAACAGAAAAAAAAACAAATCCATTATACTGGACGAGCCACAAATATGCTGGAGGGGAGAGATGGTTGGGTAATGAGTGAGAGAGAGAGGGATAGAGCAAGGGAGAGAGGAAGACATAGGACAAGGGAGAGGAAGCTACAGAAAGGTAGAAGAGAGAGAGAGGAATGAAGAGAAGGGATAGCAAGAAGTGGGGATCGAGAGGCAAAAAGCGAGGGAGACATAAATGTGGAACCAGAAAAAGAGATTGAGACAGGAAGGGTGTAAAAAAGCAGGGGCAAGAGAGATAGGAAAGGGACAGTGGGAGAGACAGGGAAATAGAACAAGCAAGCAGAAGGGGGAGAGATATGGACAGGGTGAGATTGGAAGAAATGATTGAGACACAAGTAGGAGCATGAGGTGCAGAAAACAATGAGTAACAGAGAGGGTTGGGAAAAAGATGGAGACAGGGCGGGACATTGGAGATGGAGACAGGGAGGGGCACTGGAGACCGAGACAGGGAGGGCCATTCCTTCACTGTTGCTGGGTCAAAATCCTGGAACTCCCTCCCTAAAAGCACTGTGGGTGTACCTACACCACATGGACTGCAGCGGTTCAAGAAGGCAGCTCAAAACCACCTTCTCAAGGGCAATTAGGGATGGGCAACAAATGCCGGGCCAGCCAGGGACATCCAAAATAAATTTTGAAAAGCGTGAGGAGGTGAAGTGCCCTAACCTACAGCGCTATGGACCAAGAACAGAAAGTGGCATTAGGCTGAATGGCTCCTTTTCAGCTGGTATGGGCACAATGGGCTGAACGGCCTCATTCCATGCTGCAAATTTCAATGATTCATTGAGCTGGGAAGTGAAAATTGGCACAGGATAAACAGACAAAGGAAATGAGGACATGACTGAAGGAGTGGGGCAGGGAAGAGGGATTCCATTCCGTGGGGACACTGGCACTACTACAGGGGCAGAAAGCAACTGGCCTGTTGGGATGGGCTTCACCTGAACTGGGCTAAGATCTAGGTCCTCATGGTAAGGATAAATAGGGTGGTCACAAGGACCTTAGTGAGTGGGGATCAGGGCTCAGGTGGAAAAGGTGAAATAAATAATGGTTCAAAACCAAAATGGAGAAAGTAGAGTGTTTCATGCACTAGGGGTAAAGGGGTAACTGAAACTGAACTCATTCAACCAAGAAAGAGAAATAGGAAATGTGTGAGTAAGACCTTAGAGCTGAAGTACAGGTTAGGGTTTGCAGCCTAAATACAATGGTATACAGTTGGGAGGGAGTTGCCCTGGGCACCCTCAACATTGTCTCTGGACCCCATGAAGTCTCATGGCGTCAGGTCAAACATGGGCAAGGAAACCTCCTGCTGATTACCACATACTGCTCTCCCTCAGCTGATGAATCAGAAATCCTCCATGTTGAAAATCACTTGGAGGAAGTTCTGAGGGTGGCCAGGGCACAGAATGTACTCTGAGTGGGGAACTTCAATGTACATCACAAAGAGTGGTTCGGTAGCACCACTACTGACAGAGCTGGCCAAGTCCTAAAAGACATAGCTGCTAGAATAGGTCTGCAGCAGATGGTGAGGGAACCAACAAGAGGGAAAAACATACTTGACCTGATCCTCACCAAGCTGCCCACCACAGATGCATCTGTGCATGTAGTATTCTGGAGACGAAGTCTCGCCTTCACTTTGAGGATACCCTCCACCGTGTTGTGTGGCACTACCACCGTGCTAAATGGGATAGATTTTGAACGGATCTAGCAACTCAAGACTGGGCATCCATGAGGCACTGTGGGCCATCAGCAGTGGCAGAATTGTACTTGAACACGATCTGTCACCTCACAACCCAGTATATCCCCCTCTACGTTTACCACTGGGCCAGGGAATCAACTCTGGTTAAATGAAGAGTGCAGGAGGGTATGCCAGGAGCAGCACCTAACAATGAGGTGTCAGCCTGGTGAAGCTATAACAAAGGACTACTTGCGTGCCAAACAGCATAAGCAGCAAGTGGTAGACAGGGCTAAGCGATCCCACAACCAACGGATCAGATCTAAGCTCTGCAGTCCTGCCACATCCAGTCGTGAATGATGGTGAATAAATAAACTAACTAGAGGAGGAGGCAACACAAATATCTCCGTCTTCAATGATGGGGGAATCCAGCACAGAAGATAAGGCTGAATCAGTTGTAACTACCTTCAGCCAGAAGTGCTGAGTGGATGATCCACCTCGGCCTTCTCCAGAGGTCCCCAACAACACAGATGCCAGCCAATTCAATTCACTCCATGTAACACCAATAAATAGCTGAAGGCGCTGGAACATGCAAAGGCTACGGGCTGGCAATAGCACTGAAGACTTGTGCTCCAGAACTTGCCATGCCCCCAGCCAAGCTGTTCCAGTAGAGCTACAACACTGCCTAGGTATGTCCTGTGCACAAAAAGCAGGACAAATCCAACACAGGCCAATTACCCCATTAGTCAACACTTGATCAACAGTAAGGTAATGGAAAGCGTTGTCAACTCAGCATCACAGATGCCAGTCTTCAGCTAATTCGATCACTGGTCACTGACACTCAGTTTGGGTTCTGCCAGGGCCACTCAGCTCCTGACCTCGTTACAGTCTTGGTTCAAACATGGAAAAAAGAGCTGAACTCCCAAGGTGAAGTGAGTGCCTGCCCTTGACATCAAGGCAACATTTGAATGAGTGTGGCATCAAGGAGCCCTAGCAAAACTGGAGTCAATGGGAATCAGGGGGAAAACTCTCCGCTGGTTGGAATCATACCCAGCACAAAGGAAGATGGTTGTTGTTGTTGGAGGTCAGTCATCTCAGCTCCAGGACATCACTGCAGGAATTCGTCAAGGTAGTGTCCTAGGCCCAACCATCTTCAGCTGCTTCATCAAAGACCTTCCTTCCATCATAAGGTCAGAAATGGGGATGTTCGCTGATGATTGCACAATGTTCAGCACCATTCACGAGTCACGAGTCCTCAGATACTGAAGCAGTTCATGTCCATATGCAGCAAGACGTGGACAATGTTCAGGCTTGGGCTGACAAGTGGCAAGTAACATTCACACCACACAACTGTCAGGCACTGACCACCTACAACAAGGGAGAATCTAACCATCGCCCCTTGGCATTCAATGACATTACCATCACTGAATCCCCCACTCTCAGCATCCTGGGGGTTACCATTGACCAGAAACTGAACTGGACTAGTCATATCAATATTGTGGCTACAAGAGCAGGTCAGTGGCTACAAATCCTGCGGTGAGTAACTCACCTCCTAACTCCCCAAAGCCTGTCCACCATCTACAAGGCACAAGTCAGGAGTGTGATGGAATATTTCCCACTTGCCTGAGCGGTTCCAAAAACACTGAAGAAGCTTGACACCATCCAGAACAAAACAGCCCGCTTGATCGGCGCCCCATCCACAAACATTCACTCCCTCCACCATCGATGCGCAGTAGCAGCAGTGTGTACCATCTACAAGATGCACTGCAGGAATTCTCCTTAGACAGCACCTTCCAAACCCACGACCACTACCATCTACAAGGACAAGGGCAGCAGATAGATGGGAACACCACCACTTGGAAGTTCTCCTCCAAGTCACTCATCATCCTGACTTGGAAATATATCGCCGTTCCTTCACTGTCGCTGGGTCAAAATCCTGGAACTCCCTTCCTAACAGCATCGTGGGTGTATCTACATCACATGTTCAAGAAGGCAGTTCACCACCCCCTTCTCAAGGGCAACAAGGGATGGGCAATAAATGCTGTCCCAGCCAGCGAAGCCCACATCCCGTGAAAGAATAAAGAAAAAGGAACAAATTGAATGAATGTAGGAGTAAATTCAATTTGGAGGGCATGCCATGGTAGCTGTTGCTGATGCATAGCTGCAAGATGGTTAGAACTCAGAACTAAATATACCAGGTTAATAGGTCCATACGAAAGATAGGGAAAATGTCAGGGAAGGACAAGGGGTCTTAGTCATTAAGGACGAAATTACTTCAATGATAAGAGAAGGTATAACAAGAAGTAAGTGGGCAGTGGATTTTTATGGACAGAACTAAGAAATAGGAAAGGGTTTAATCCAGTAGTGGGAGTTATGCATAGGTCCTGGCAGGAACTGGGAAGTGGTAGATTATACAAATGCAGAGATTAGACAAGCATGTAGTAAAGACAGTTAATTAAATGGGGGATTTTAATTTTCATATAGATTGAGATAAGCTATGTCAGAAAGGTAGTGAATTTCTAGTTTGTCCTGGATAGTTTTCTGTAACATTATGTCTTAGAGCCAACAAGGGGACAAGTCACATTAAAGTTTGGAATGAATAATGAGCCAGATTTAGTTAGCAGACTTATGGTGCCTGAAAATGTATCTAACAGTGATTATAACATGAGAATTTAATGTTGCTTTTGAAAGGGAGGAACACAAAACAGCTATTATGATTCTAGAACAAAAACAAAAAATGCTGGAAAAATTCAGGAGGTCTGACAGCGTCTGTGGAGGGAAAGACAGAGTTAACGTTTCGAGTCTGTATGACTTCTTCAGAGCTAAAGGGAAATAGAAATGTGGTGTAATATATACTGTTTAAGGGGGTTGGAACAGGTGAAACTGGACAGAGGTCCGGCAAAAGAGAGATTGTGAAAGATGTCATAAACAAAAGGTTGAAGGGTTGTTAATAGTGGTGTAACTGAATAAAGGAGGTGCTAACGATGACATTGAGTGGAAAGCAGAATGTGATAATGGCCGGACCAGGATAGGCACTTTGGAAAGTGACAGATGGCCCTAGTAGGGATGGGGTTGGGGGAGGGAAAAAAGATTGAAAAGGCTAAAAGCTGGGGATAAAACAATGAATAAAATGGAAATAAATTTTAAAAGTAATAATGATGAAAATAAGTGGGGGAACAATAAATAAGTAAAAATTGAAAAATAAAAATGAATAAGATAAAAAGGGGGATGAGAAAGGGGTGGGGATGGAGAAGAGAGTTCATGGTCTGTTAAGATTAAGATTCTAGATATAGGTAGGGGTGATTTCATTGTGATGAGACAGAGACTGTCTAGAGTAAATGTGACAAATGTTCATAAGCTGAGAATGAAAAGAGTGAAAGTAGTGAGTTTAAAGTTGGATGTTTCTGTCCTGTGTCTGTTCCATGTCTGTTCTGGTTTTTCATGATGGGCAGGTATAATACATTACCTCATGCTTGTTCAAAAAGCCCCAGACCCCAGCCGTGATCTCAGCTGCAAAAATCACCAGTAGACACACGAAGAACTGGAGAGAGAAAGTCAGCAGTGTTAGCAGTGGACCATAGTATTTGACTGCTGGGGCAGGCTAACCTCTAACCCCAGACACACAATGACCTTGACACCAAACACAAACTGACCTTTGCCCTAAGACACATGAGGAGTCTTTACTCTTGACACAAGGCCCTGATACCTGACCCCAGAAGCACACCACAGTCCCCAGATACACACCAACCCCTGACTCCAGACACAACCCTTTACACAGGACACACATTGACCTCTGACTCCCAAACAGAAGCCAACCCTAACTGCAAAAAAACATCGACTTCTGGTCCCAGATGTGACCAATGTCCAGATGCACTCCAACCCCTCACCCCAGATGCAAAATGAGTGCTGAACCCAAAAACACACTGACCCTTGACCTCATATCTTGGACGCACACTCACCCCAACACACATTTAATGGATGGATAATGGGAAATCCGGAGAAGTAGTTATTACAATCAAAAAATCATCTCCATGGATGCTGGAGAGGTCAGTTGCAAGTCTGGTCCATGGATGTTTGGGTATCTTGTGAGGCAATAGTGGTGATTTCTGCTTGCTAGGCATGAAGGTTTGACATGCCTCACAATCCCTCAAGGCCTTTCAATGTCTTGGTGGATTCCTGGCCAATATACTGACTCTCTGGCCGATCTCCTGGTTCAATCAATTCCCAGCTTGATGCAACTATTGGAGGATATGAGGTCACATAGACCCTGGGATGATGACTTGCTTTTCCTTAAAGATGATTCCTTGAGATATTCCGAATTCATCTTGATGGAGCCAAAATGTTCTTCCAACCTCCGGAGCATCCTGGAAGAACTCTGGTCACTGGCCAGTCACTGTCTGCCACAGTTGCTGTAGTGCGGGATCATTAGACATTTTCCTGCTGCAGGGCTTGGCATGGAGATTGGCCAGCTTGCATAAGGTCAATGTGCTATTTCACAACGTGTTATGTCTGCTATTTCAATGTCCTCGAGATCTACTTGCAGATCTAGGGAGACGTCTGCTTTTTTTGATGGATTAGGTAAACAGCTTAGAGTATTGGATGTGACCATGGAATTACCCAGCTTGTAGCATGCATTACAATGTAGCCTTGTATTTTGACCAGCAGGGTCTATAACCTTGGTCGTGCACACGTTAGGGGTTTATGCTGGGTCATTTCAAGTTTCCACAATTAACTTTTTTCCAAATAAATAAGCCTGAAACGGTCGGCTGTCGAATGGCAGTGCCGAGGCTTGGTGTTCTATATTTGAATAATTAGCTTGGGCAGTGGATAAAATCTTAGAGGCAAAAAAAATAAGCTTCTCTCTCTGGAGAAGACATGCTCCAAATCCTTTTCAGGATGCATCAATCTGACGCACAGTCTCCTCAGTCAGGTTAGAAAACTGAAGGATTGATGATCCTTCAGTTAACGACTTTTTGAGGTAATTAAAAACGTGTTGGGGATCCTCCTGCCAAATGAAAGATGTTCTTTCTTCAGAAGTTCATGAAGAGATGAGGCTTTCTGGGCAAGGTTAGGTATATGGGGGAAAGAAAATTAAACACATTGAAGCAACATTGTAGATCATTTGTGTCTTGCAGAATAGGTATTGCACGGGCACCTTCTCATTTGTCAGTGTCAGGATGGATGCCTGTGATGAAATAGATGGATCAGAAAAAGTTGATCAGTGTTGCGTTGATGTTGCATTTCTGACTGTCAAACACAGAACCTCCTCTATATGCAGCTTCCATCAGAAGGTGCAAGTCTTAATCGATCTCCTGTTTTGGTGTGCCAACAATGGTGATGTCGTCAGCTATGCTGATGCATCATGGGATCTCACATGCATCCTGTCCTTATGTTGTTGGAAAATATCCTGGCCTACGGAAAGTGCAAATGGTAACTTTTGGAAATAGTATCTCTCAAAAGGAGTGCAGAATGTTGTTAGCTGCTGGGATGTCTTCTCCAGATGTATCAATCGGTAGCCTGACATCTTCTCATTTGCCAGTGTCAGGATGGATGCCTGTGATGAAATAGATGGAACAGAAAAAGTTGATCGGTGTTGCATTGATGTTGCATTTCTGACTGTCAAACACAAGACCTCTTTTACATGCAGCTTAGTGTCGAGCTTAGAGAAGAATTTGGAGTTCAGCTTCTCAAGTGTGGGAATTTTGAGAGAGAATTGTTTTAAAGGCACATTCAGATGCTTGGGTCCAAAAAATGCCAATGGAGCAATTTTTCTTAATGACACTTGTGATGGAGTCGCACTAATCTGTGTGGTACTGGACATTTCGGACTCTGCCATCTCTCTCTGTCTTATCCAGTTCAGCTTTCATCTTGTTCTGGATGTGAATGCTACACTCTCGCAACGGGTCGACTGGCAGAGTAGCATCTGCATGTTGATGCAATAACCCATAACCCTTGAAACTTTCAATCCTATCAAAGTTGCCCGCGTATAGGGATGTTAGGTCAGTTACTGAAGTGATCAGCATGTCCTATTGACTTCACCATTGAGTTATGGATGCTGTGGATAGTAACTTGGGTTAGATCCCTGCATGCCAGTAAGCCTGCAAGCACTGAACCCATGGAGTCCATGACAAAAATATCTGGGGTGACCAAGGTGAGATTTTGTAGTGATACCTGAATGCAATGGATCCCAGAGCTAGAATCTCCAAGCCATTGTACGCAGTGAGTTTGGCAGTGGTTGGTCAAATCATCACTTGCCACTTCAGTGGGTACATACACTTCAGTGTGCAATGTGGAAGGATGTTTACACCTGCACCGGTATCCAGTGTTGTATATAAGTTATGCTGAAGCTGCATCCGTGGGCATAACCTGGATAGTGGCAAAGGCTTCTGTTGGTACCACTGTGCCAATACATTCTTTGATGTTCACCGTGCTGAATGTCTGCTCATTTTGTGTATCAACATTCTGGTTATCTTCATCACCTAACTGTGTAGCTTGGGAATTCATTGATCTTTTTTGACGATGTTTGGTATGCGTTCTTGGTCATTTAGAATGTTGTAGCTGTCTGGCCTCTGGTTATGACTCTTCATGAAGTTGAACTATTTCTTCTGCCATTTGCTTTCTGCATTAGAGGCCAGGCTGCCCGCATCGCTCACTAGATTTGTTTGCATTGGCTATTGTGCCAATGGTAGACGGATTACACATGCTCTGTGGACTCTGACTACCCATATAAATGGCTTTATACTTGCATCCACTTAGTAGTAGAGTGTAACCTTTAGGTTGGTCGAAGCAGGCCTTCAGGAACACTTCCATTGGGATAGGTGCTATCTCAACTCGATTATTCTGTCGGCTAGTTCAGCTGCGGTGAAGTCACAATCACGCCCCTTGTCTCCGAATGGATTGATCAATAGTCTCTGTCGGCTGTTGCCTAAAGGACATGGGCCCAGACATTCCAGTCCGCGGGTCAAAGGCCAGGCATGCCCACCCAAGATGAACATTAGAACTCCGCAGAAGTCCTGATGCACTGACTCCATGGGAATTGCCCTGGAAGTTTGAACTTCCAATGGACAATTCCCCAGGATCCTCTGACAAACTTTCCAATTCAGAGTTAGAGCGGGAGACTCAGACAGTTCCATGCTATTTCCCTGGATAGTTACCCAATAAATGTGAGGCAGAAAAATCCTAATGAAACTCCTGGGTAACTATACAACTGACATCCCCCATCACCCACACTGACACCCCGAATCCCCCCACCTCCACCCTGCCACCATGTTATGTTCTTCTTTTATCCAACGTAAATGTACCAATCATATACAAGGATTGGTGAAACAAAATCTTTATTTGAAGATAAGGCTATATACAAAGAGATTTTCTAGGACGTGAAGTATAGTACATCTGATCTCTATCCTGCTGCTTACAGGTCATGGGATTACTACATCATATCCTGTCAATGTGGTAGTGATTGACAGTAGTTTAAGAGACACCCCCTTAAAGGTATATGGGCATCATATCACAATACAACCCCTGATCCCAGAGACCCAACCTAACAGCAGGGACTGGATATACATGGACATGTGATCCCAGATTCACACCTGCTCCTGACCCCTGGTCCCAGAGTCAAAATGAAACCTGAACCCGGACACACATCAACCCCATACTTCATACTCTTGATTCACACTGATTTCAGACTCACAATGACCCCTGAAGTCAGGTGCATACTGACCCTTAACCCCAGACAAACACCAGCCACTGAACCTGACACACACAACCCCTGATCCTAGTGCACATCAATCTGATTCCAGACACAGTCCAACTATGACCTCAGATGCAAACCCCACCTGTTCCCAATGATGCACTAGACCCCGATGCCCAACACAAACCAGCTGAACCCTAAAAACACACTGATTCCAGGTCCCAGGAGCAGAGCAACCCATGGACCCCAGATTCACAACCACCCTTGACCCCATATACACACAGACCCCTGACCCCAGATGCACACTGACTCCTGATCCAAGTCACAAAACCAGCCCTGAACCCAACATACACAGACCCTTGATTCTGGATGCACACTGACCCCATACACACACCAACCTCTGACCAAGGCAAATACTGACCTCTGATACATACTGACCCCGGCCCCAGATGCAAATTCACCTGGCACCAATGACACACCAACCCGTGACCCCTGATCCCTGGCACATTTTGAGACCTGACCCGAGACACATGCTGAACATGGACTCCTGAGTCTAGCAATACTTACTGCTCCAAGTAAACACTGAGATTCGTGCACCGCTCCACAACATCCAAGAAACCCCACCAGCATCATCAGGGCCCCAGTGGCGATCAGCGTGTACACTCCTGGAAAATAGCAATGCAGAATGAGGTGGGGAGGGAGAGAGGCAGACTAACACACAGAGCCAGGGCTGGGCTGGGAGGGAGAGAGAGGAGAGATGGATAGAATGGGGGAGGGGATGAAAGGGAGAGGGCCAGGGCAGGAGGAAAAGAGAGAGAGAGAGTCAGAGACAGAGAGGGAGACAGAGATAAATGCCTCTCCATCGCACTGTCAATCAAAGAGAGAGAGAGAAAGACAGAATGAGAGAGAGAGAGAGAGAGAGAGACAGAATGAGAGAGAGAGAGAGCAAGAGAGAGGAAAGGGAGGAAGAGGGGCAGGGCAGGAGATGGTGAGAGAGATAGAGAGAGAGAGAGAGAGGAGGAGAGGAAGGGTGAAGGATGGAGGGAAAGAGAGGACCAGGGCAAGAGGAAGAGTCAGAGAGCAAGAGAGAGAGAGACATAAACCCCTCCTCATGGAACTGCCAGAGAGAGAGGGAAATAGAGGGAGGAGAGAGAGAGGGAAAGGGAGGGAGGAGAGAGAGAGAGAGAGATGGAGGCAGGGAAGGAGGGAAGGAGAGTCATCGGAGCAGGACAGGGAGAGAGAGGGGGTAGGAGAGTGAGTGTAAGGGAGGGAGAGAAGGGCAGGGCAGGAGTGGGGAGAAAGGGATAGAGGATGGGAAAGAAGGGGGGATGGAAAGAGACTGAGAGAGGCTAGAAGAGGGAGGGGGAGAGAGGTGGGGCAGGAGGGAGAAAGAGGGAGTAAAAGAGTGTTATTGGGGAATGGGGAGAGAGCAGGAGAAGGTGGGGGAGAGGGAGAGAGTGAGAGAGAGTGAGGGAGAGAAGGAGGTAGGAAAGGAAGGAGAAGGGCTGTTTGGTCTGCACTGGGAGCTGGTGAGTTAGGGTTAACTTCTAACTAAAGTCTAGCTTTTTTGTTTTTCTTTCAGTTTAGCAATTAACTAAAAATCACTCCTTAAGTTGAGAGTTAAGTTTATTCTAGTCTTAAAACAGGGGTATACAAGCTCTCTGAGAGTAGCTGCAGCCAGTTAATTAGGTAGCTAGCTTAAAGTGGTTTTCAGAAGCTTGAATCAGTTGTTTTTCAGGGACCATAAAAAGATGCCTTCCTCAGAGCTGTATGGTCTGCACTGAGTTCTGTTTCATATGCACTGAGTGTAAAGTGGGAGTTTGGTGAGCGGAGTGCTACTTTCTTTATCTAACTTTTTCAGCGTCCTATATTTGGCTCTTAGTTTGGTACAGGAGAAGAAGCTGGTTGGTGAGTAACTGGTAATTTATTCTACTCATTCTAATTGTAATAAATAGTTCTTAAAGTTACAGTATGGCAGGTCAGCTTGGCCAAGTGAAATGTACATTCTGCAATATGTGGGAAGTCATCAATGCACCATGTGTCCGAGACAAACAATCTGCAGGAAATGTCATGATTGCAGAAGCTTGAGCTCTGGGTTTTGGAACTTGAGCAGCAGCTGGTGTCACTGCGGTGCATCCGCATGGCTGAGAACCATGTAGATAGCACATTTAGGGAAGAGGTCAAGCTGCAGGTTAGGAGTGTACTGGCAGAGAGGGAATGGGTGAACACCAGACAGCCTAAGAGAGCCAGGCAGATAGTGCAGGAGTCCCCTGAGTCTATCTTGCTTGCTAGTGAGTTTTCCATTTTGGAGAATGCTGAGGGTGATGCTTCCTCAGGGCGGTGCAGAAAGAGCAAAGTCTGTGCCATCACGGATGGCTCAGCTGCACAGGATAGGAGGGAGAAGAGTGGAAAAGCAATAGTAATAGGGGGTGTGATAGTCAGGGGATCAGAAACATGTTTCTGTGACAGTAAACGTGACTCCAGGATGGTGTATTGTCTCCCTGGTGCCAGGGCCAAGGATGTCACAGAGCAGCTGCAGGACATCCTTCTGGGGGAGGGTGAGCAGCCACAGGTTGTGGTCCACATTGATACCAATGATATAGGTAGGAAGAGGGATGAGGTACTGAAAGTAGATTTTAGGGAGTTAGGAAGGAAATTAAAAAGCAGGACCTCAAAAGCAGTTATCTCAGGATTACTCCCAGTGCCAAGTACTAATGAGCACAGGAATAAGAGGATTGATTGATTGAACACGTGGCTGGAGAATTGGTGTAGGAGGGAGGGCATCAGATTTCTGAGGCATTGGGACAGGTTCTGGGGAAGGTGGGACCTGTACAATATGGACAAGTTGCACCTTAACAAATCCAGGACTAATATCCTTGCAGGGAAATTTGCTAGTGCTTTGGGGAGGTTTTAAACTGGCCTGTCATTTGTCAGGGATGGGAACCTGAATGGTAGCTCAAATTGGAAGGAAGTAAAGCTGGTAACAGGAAGTAGAAAAGTAGCAAACAAAATTAGAAGGCAGGTGAAACAAAGATGATCACCAATTAGGCTTAGAATCTGGAATAATGTCAAAAAGACAAAGTTAAGGGTGCTCTACCTGAATGCACGCAGCATTCGCAACAAGGTAGATGATCTAAAGGCACAAATAGAGATAAATGGGTATGATCTAATTGCCATTACGGAAATGTGGCTGCAGGGTGACCAAGTCTGGGAATGTATTATTTATTCAACATTTAGGAAGGACAGGCAAAAAGGAAAAGGAGGTGTTGTTGCACTGATAATAAGGGATTGGATCAGTGCTTTAGTAAGGGATGATCTCAGATAGGAAGAACAAAATGTGGAATCTGTGTGAGCGGAGCTGAGAAACAGCAAGGGGCAGCAGACATTGGTAGGAGTTGTTTATAGGCCACCAAGCAGTGTGGGGCATGGTATTAATCAAGAGATTAGAGAAGCATGTAGCATGGGTAATACAGTAATGATGGATGACTTCAATCTGCATATAGACTGGCTAAGACTAATGAGCACTAATGCTGTGGAAGACGAGTTTCTGGAGTATGTTAGGGATGATTTTCTGGTGCAGTATGTTGAGGGACCAATTAGAGAACAGACAATTTTAGATCTAGTATTATGTAATGAGAAAAAGTCTAATAAATAATCTTGTTGTAAAAGAACCTTTAGGGATGAGTGACCATAATATGATGGAATTTTACATTCTGTTTGAAAGTAAGGTAATTCATCCTGAAGCCAGGGTGCTAAATTTGAACAAAGGAAATTATGATGTTATGAGGGGCAAATTGGCTGAGGTGGATTGGGAAAATACATTAAAAGGTATGACGGTACATGGGCAATGGATAGCCATTAAAGAATTATTACATAGTTTACAACAACTATACAGTCCTTCAAGGCATAAAAGCACGAAAAGGAAAGTCGGTCAATGTGGCTAACAAAGGAAGTTAAGGATTGTCTAAGGTTAGAAGAAAAAGCCTATAAAGTTGCTAGAAATACTAATAAACCTGAGGATTGGGAGTTTTTTAGAATACAGCAAAGGAAGACCAAGAAACTGGTAAAGAAAGGGAGAATAGAATATGAATGCAATCTAGCAAAAAAACATAAAAATTGATTGTAAAAGCTTCCATAGGTATGTAAAAAGGAAATGTTTGGCTAAGACAGTTGTGGGTCCATTACAGGCAGAGTCAGGAGAATTTATAATGAAGAATAGAGAAATGGCAGAGAAGCTAAATGAATACTTTGTGTCTGTCTTCACTGAAGAAGATGCAGGAATCTCCCAGATTAAGAGCTCCAAGAGATTAGGGAGAATGAGGAGTAATTAGTGTAAGTAAGAAGGTTGTACTGGAGAAATTAATGGGACTGAAAGTTGATAAGTCCCCAGACCTGATATTCTACATCCCAGAGTGTTGAAAGAGATTGCAATAGAGATCGTGGATATATTGGTGATCATTTTATAAAATTCTATAGATTCTGTAATGGTTCCTGAAGATTGGAAGGAACCACATGTCACCCCACTATTTAAGAAGGGAGTGAGAGAGAAAACAGGGAACGACAGACCTGTTAGCTTTACATCAGGAGTTGGAAAAATGCTAGAATCTATTACTAAGGATGTGATAAATGGGTACTTGGATAATCATGATCTGACTGGGCATAGTCAGCATGGATTTGTGATTGGGAAATCATGTTTGATTAACTTGTTGGAGTTTTTTGAGGATGTTACTGCCAAGATTGATAAAGAAGAGTCAATGAATATTTTGTTCTTGGATTTTCAGAAGACTTTTGATAAAGTTCCCCACAGGAGGTTGATTTGCAAAATAAAAGGACATGGGATAGGAGGTTAATATACTGGCATGGATTAAGGATTGGCTAACAGGCAGAAAACAGAGAGTAGGAATAAACGGGTCATTCTCACATTGGCAGGCTGTGTACTAAAAGTGGTGTAATGCAAGGATCAGTACTCGGGCCCCAGCTGTTCATAATATATAATCAATGATTTGGACGTGGGGACAAAATGTAAATAATTCCAAGTTTGAGGATGATACAAAGCTAGACGGTATTGTGTGTTGTGAGGAAGATGAAAAGTGGCTACAGGAGGATTTGGACAGACTCAATGAGTGGGCAAGACATGGCAAATGGAATATAATGTGGATAAATGTGAGATTATCCACTTTGGTAGAAGGAAAAGATGTGCAGAGTATTTCTTAAATGGTAAGAGGTTAGAAAGTATAGATGTACAAAGGGACCTGGGTGTCCTTGTCCATAAGTCACTGAAGGCTAACATGCAGGTGCAGCAGGCAATTTGGAAGGCTAATGGAATGTTCGCCTTTATCATAACAGAATTTGAGCACAGGAGTAGTGAAGTCTTGCTTCAATTATATAGAAGCTTGGTTAAACCGCACCTGGAGTGCTGTGTGCAGTTTGGTCCCCTTACTTCAGAGAGGATATTACTGACATAGAGGGAGTGCAACGAAGTTTCACCAGACTTGTTCTGGGGATAACAGGCCTGTTTTATGCGAGAGATTGGA
The DNA here is from genome assembly GCF_017639515.1 of Carcharodon carcharias. Lineage (NCBI taxonomy): Eukaryota > Metazoa > Chordata > Chondrichthyes > Lamniformes > Lamnidae > Carcharodon > Carcharodon carcharias. The sequence continues at coordinate 69,162,412 of NC_054475.1, forward strand.
GAAACTGGTCTTGTAGTCTCTATAGTTTCGAAGAATGAGAGGTGATCTCATTGAAACCTACACAATACTTAAAGGATTAGACAGGGTAGATGCAAGTAAGATGTTTCCCCTGGTTGGGAGTCTAGAACCAGGGGACACAATTTCAAAATAAGGGGGAAGCCACTTAGGACCGAAATGAGGAGAAATTTCTTTACTCAGAGGATTGTGAATCTTTGGAATTCTCTACCCAGAGGGCAGTGGAAGCTCAGATATCAAGTATGTTTGAATCAAAGATTGACAGATTTCTAAGTACCAATGACATAAAGGGATATGGGGATAGTCTGGGGGAAAGGCATTGAAGTGGATGGTCAGCCATGATTGGATTGAACGGGGAACAGGTTGGATGGGTTGAATGGCCTACTCCTGTTCCTATGTCCCTATGAGGAGGGAGAGCCATGCTGGCCTGGACTAGGAGGGAGGGAGGGAAAAAGGGAGTTGGTGGGGGGGAGCAGGGGGAGAGAGAGGGCCAGATGAAATGAAGCTCCCACCTTCCTCCTCGGGGTCAGAAAGTAATTCCACAGCCACTGCTTCCAGCCTTGGCCCAGTTCCAGGAGGGGAGGTGGTGGAGTGGAGGGACACGACTCAAAGACAGGAAATGGATTGTCCAACTGCAGAGATGTTTGCAATCCACACGCTCCAAACTGCCTCCTTCGTCCCCAAGCCATGAGTTCAAAGTTGAAGTCCATGAAATTAAAGGGACAGTGGCATCACTGAAACTGAGGGTAATAGTGAAGTGTTTTCTGGAGGGGAGGAAGTTACACAGTGGGGTTCTCGCGGGGCGATACTCAGATCACTGCCTTTAATGGCCTAGACTTGGGTCACAACTGTAAAGGCCACAACTAGAGTATTGCATCATGTTCTGGTCACTACACTTGAGAGGGTGCAGAGGTGATTTGCCAGAGTAATTCCAGGGATGAGGGATTTTAGCTACAAGGTTAGACCAAAGAAGCTGGGGTTGTTCTCTGTGGAACGAAGGAGACTGGGGGGAGATTTGATCTCTGGGATTTTCTACTTAGGTGCTACATCCTGTGGCAGGACCGGCCAGTGAGACTATTGCCCACCACAGAGCCCAGTGGGAAATTGCACCGAATCGGGCAATGCTGGGCTCAGTAATTATGCAGCCGGGGGTTTCCCGATATTGTTCGCGGCAGGGCAGGCAGGGTGCCATCATATCCGGGCACCATTTTTCAAAGGCACCCAGACAAATACTGCTTTATCACACTCTTAATAATGGACCAGGACATGGAATGCACAATCCAAGAAGGACTGGCACACAGATTCAGCGATGCTTCACTGCAAGTACTGCTGAATGCAGTGGAGGATAGGAGATTCGTCCTCTACCCCAGGAGTGGAAGGAGGAGGCCACCTGTCTTACCAACTCTGCACGGGATGCAGTCGTCAGGGTGGTGAGTGCCAGAGGACAGTCATGCAGTGCAGGAAAAGGAAGAATGACCTCAGGGAATGACCTACCGCAAAAGTAAGTGAAACCTCTACTCCACATACTCATCTCACGCAGTGGGAACTGGAACATGTGCCTCGGTCGTAAGGCCATCATCTGTGCTGCCCATGCATAAAAGCATGTGATGTGGTGATGCCTCATAGCCCCACTGTAATCCATGTCGTCTGAAGGTAGAGAGACGACTATGGCTCTGACCCTGCCGCACAGAGAGCTGATATTGTGTTGGGAGCGGGTTGGTGTAGAGGGTACCTGCATCCGCTGCTGCTGCCATGCCTCTGTCAGCCTTATCTGCTTGATATCACTGTTCTGAAGGTCACTTGTGGACTAGCTGCAGTGCATCTTTCACATAGCACACAGTAACCAGTTGGTGTACACTGGCATCATGCAAACGCCACCTGCATCCCATTTTCTCTCAAACCATCTTCTTTCCTTGCATAGGACAAGTTAACATACAACAAGTGTGAGAGAGAGTGGGCAGGAGGGGCATGGCTGCCCTCCGGCACCTCACACCAATCGAAGAGTGTGCTGCCGAGCTGGCAAGGGAGGTTTCAGACCATTCACGTGCAGACAGCAAGGCCCCCAGCCAGTACTGAATCATGATCACTCTTTTTGCGCAGGAACTCAGGGCCAGGCTCGATGCCATATTGGGGGCAGCCCATACAGTCACTCAGTCTCTCCTCTCTCAATTACAGGTGCCAGCAAGAAGAGGGTGAGGCCTGACCCCAAACCCAAATCCAGCACCAGCTCCAGCCACAGAAGAAGGGGGTTGATGAGCACAACAAAGATGTTGCACCTGTGGAGCCATCGCTGCAGTCACCTGCACCTTCCACCAGCCCAGAGACACACACCTTGGTGGGTATTCAATCTAGTTCAGGCAGGATCTCACACTCTGGTGGTCACCTCACAGACACAGCAAGAGGAAGCAGGGACAGCCAAGGTCACCAGCACTCAGAGGACTGCTGAGGAAGAGGCTTCAGCTAAGTCTGAGTCTGATGATAAGCTTCTGGGAGCAATCCTAGGTAAAAAGTTGGAGATGCAGCATCATCCTGCAGAGCTGTTGGAGGCCCTCAACAGAGTGGTACATGAGACGAGGGAGTCTATCCTGCTGCTCTCTGATGAAGTGGTGCTGACCTGTGGGTGCTTCGAGGCCTTCACGAGGAGGGTGGCAGACGCCATGGAGACAACGGGCCAGACCTGCACTCCACTGTTTTAGCCATGAGCGAGCTTTTACGGTGGCTATGCAAGAGGGAGACAGGCACCTCGACTTCCCTGCAGGTGCTCCTTTCCCTCAAGAAGTCAGGGATGGGACCTTGGGCACCCAAAGGAAGGAGGTGCATTAGGGGGACACCCCTGGGGCCTCCACTGAGGACTTTATGAGGGTACCTGGCCATTCTGATTGCCCTTTGTCTGGGAACACAGCAGCCCCAGCCTCTGGGACTGCACAGGGTGAACCTGACCCTCACCATATCATAAAAGACAACAGGGCATAGTGGGGTCAGGCTGCCTCCAGCCCTGCTGCGGGTGTCAGGGGAGAACCCAGACGCAGTGGCAGGAAATGTAAGATAAAGAGATATTGACCTGACAGTGGTGGCAGGGGTGCACGAGTGTTGCTGATTGTTAATATATGTACAGTTACACTGAAAGAGCTCTGCTGCCTTTTGAGTCTGTTCACTTAATGCCTGTGTGCAGCCCCTATATTCAAGGTGAGAGCCCTGCCTGGCTCGATGTCCCCTCCGGAATTCTGTGTCCTCAGGGAGGCATCGATCTTTACATTGGGCCCTGCAAGCGTGTGCAAGAAGCCTCCCATGCACGCTGCTCCTTTACCCTCATAGCTTTATCGATAGAATCGCCTTTGCTGAGTTAGAGTGATGTGTTGGGGTTGCCTTTTAGTTGTCCAGCTGAGCAGCTCCGCCCACTCAATGACCCTCCTCCATCCAGCATTTCCACATCTGGACTGGAGCCATGACATGTGTATGCATCTGTGTGCTCGCGTGTGCACGTGTGCCCTTCAAGCTCACTGAAATACTTTTTACCCTCCACCGTTACCCACACCCTGTCCCCCCAGCCACCATTGGTCCCCCTCGGTATCATGGTCAAACTCCCAATGGTCACCCTTGGACCACCCCTGGCCTGTTACAGTGAATGTCCACGCCCCTCCCTCCCCAACAGGCCCACCCCAGTCACTGTTGAAATGTCCCCCTTCTCCTTCCCACCTGAAAGATTCCCTTCCAACAACCCTAACTGCCCCTTCACCTGTCATCGCAGAATCCTCACCCTCCCACCCTGTAGCATACCATTGCCCCTTTAAGAGTCACTATTCCATCATACCAGCAATTCCCTCATTTTCCCCCCAGGATTCTTCAATTGATACCACAGATGGGGGGTACCCCAAACCCACTCCCTCACTTGTATTCTCCTTGTTCACTCACATACGCCCCCTACACACAACCCCATTCTAACCCCTGTAACCCCCAGCCCCCTCAGTCCCATTCATCCCCCAACCCACATTCCCCTCCCCCGCACAGTCCCAATCATCTCCCACCTCACATTCCCCCTCCCCCCGCACAGTCCCATTCTACCCCCTGCAACCTGCCCCCCCATCTTCCCCACTGCCCTTCCTTTGCTCCCGCTCCATTCCCCCACTGCACCCATCCAAGACCCCCACGAGACAGCCATCTTCCCCACCCAACTTTTGGCATTCAATTTCACCCCACCTCTGTCCTCCCCATCCTCTTCCACCCCCGCCCCCCACAACAAAGGGTCCCTGTCGGGCACCATTACCTGCTGCAGCCGTACACCTGCTGCTGGGTGATCCAGTTGGTCGAGGTTCAACCTGCAGCTCCTGCTCCGAAATTGTGAGGCTCCACCTGCTGCTCCAGGCATCCATCCAGTTAAGTCCTGACTTGTGTATGTGATATCCAGATGTGTTCTTGACCAGCATGAAATTCTGCTGGCAGGATTGTTGTGTGGGTGTGGAGGGGGTGGTGGTAATTCCAGTTCGGTGCTCATTTGAATCCTGACTATGAGATGCGAAACAGTTCCCCGACAGCCTCTGGCAGGAATAGCAACCTGCCATTACCGCCAGGACCACAAGTTCCCGCCATTGGGAAATCAATTTTCCTGCTCCTGATGTATTGTCCCCCACCCTGGCTGCCACACGCACTGCCGCTGATAGGAGGGGACATTTCCACCCCAAGTGTCTGTGGGGGGAACATTCCTTCACAAAGTTCAGAGTAGTAATAGAGAAGAGCAAGGAACAGTCTAATGAAGAACATCTAAATTGGAAGAGGGTTAACTTCAATTGGACGAGAGGGGATCTAGACAGGGTAAAATGGAACCAAAGACTGACAGGAAAAACTGTAAAGAAACAGTGGGCAATCTTTAAGGAGGAGTTTCTTTCAGTGAATTACAAAAAGCGAGAAAGGTAAGGAACAAAAGCCAGTGCTGCTTGGGTGACGAGGGATATGGAGAATGTGATGAACCTAAAAAAGGAGTGTATGATGCATGTTGGGTGGATTCATCAAGCAAGAACCAGGTCAAGTACAATAGGTTTAGAGGAATGGGAGACTCCTCGTTATTTAAGTATGTCCAAACTGTAAATGGCCTCATTGTATTCTCCAGGTTCTTTCATGACTGAAGTGTCCAGTGTAAGATCAGCATGGACATCCAGAGGATTGGCAGCTCATGTTAGCAATGTTGCCGTTGCTTAGGGAAATTCTTGCTTTCCTTTGCAAGTTTAGCAGAGATGATCCTTGAAGCATACTGAGCAAATATCAGTAAATACCTCCACAGTGGCTGGGCAGCAATAGTGTTTTCCCAAGAGGGATGGTCTGCAATGCAGGAGTTTGTAAAGTACTTTAGGTGTTTTTGTAACATTTACCCTTGACATTATTTACCCAGAGTCAGATCCCCATAGAAGATCTGCTTGGGAATTTTGTCATCACTCTTGTGGAGGACATGGCCAGCCCACCCAAGTAGAATTTCCGGAGAGTGGTCTCCATGCTGTTGAGTCCAGCACGCTCTGTCTTGTGATTTTGTTCTACCATCGAATTCTCATGATGGGCCTCAGGTATCTCTGGTGGAACTGTTCCAAAGCTTTGATGTGACACCCAGAGCAGACTCAGGATTCTGGGTCATACAGCAGGGTGATAAAGACAATAGTCTAGTCGAGTTTAATTTTAGTCTTTGGTTTAATGCCTTGCTACTTCCAGATATGAGTAGGCCATAGGCAGAAATTACTTTCTGGATGTGTGCGCTGATATCTTCATCAATTGTGGCATCCCCAGACAGCACACTGCCAAGGTATGAGAATGTTTCTACAACCTTGAGACTGGTGCCATCTACGGTTATGTGTGGCACTTCAGAGGGTGTGCCTGTTGCTGAGACATAACTGCCATCTTCGTGACATTGATTTGAGAAGTGAGACTATGAGAACAAAATAACAAGTCAACATAAACGAGAACAAAAAAAGATCATCTACTGGGTATAAATAGTAGAGTAGGGGAATAGTAAGAGGCAGAGTGAGTCCTATTAGGCATAAAGAGGGTGATATATGCTTAGAGGAAGAATACTTAATGTGTTTTTTAATTCTTTCAAGGGATGTGGATGTCACTGGCTAGGCCAGAATTTAACGCCCATCCCTAATTGCCCTTGAGAAGGTGGTGGAGAGCCACTTTCTTAAGCCACTACGGTTCATGAGTTCATTGTATCGGTGTTTACTAAGGGAGAGGATGCTGATACAACATTGGTAGAAGCAGAGATGGTAGAGGCAATGGATGGGGTGAAAACCGATAGGCAGAATGTACTGGAGAGGCTGGCTATGCTTAAAGTGGATAAGTCACCTTGTCCAGGCTTGCATCCAGGTAGCTAAAGGAAGTAGGAATGCAGATAACAGAAGGGCTTGCCATAATCTTTCAATCTTCCTAAGATATGAGGGTGATGCCTGAGGATTGGAGTGTGGCAAATATGACACCCTTATTCAAGAAAGGAAATTTAACATCAGTTTAAGAAAGCGTTTAACAAAATACCACATAAGAAGCTGGTTAATAAAACTGAGGCTTGTGGAATAGGAGGGTCAGCGTCAACTTGGGTAAAAAAATTGTCTTAAGGACAGAAAACAGTGAATGATGGTAAATGGTTATTTTTCGGACTGGAGGATGGTAGATAGTGAGTGTTTCCCAAGGTTCAGTGCTAGGACTTCTGCTTTTTTTAATATAAATGAATTACTTGGATATTGGAATACAGTGTAAAGTATCAAAATTTGCCGATGATACCAAATCTAGAGAAGTGGCTAACAGTGAGGATGATACAAATCAACTGCGACAAGACATAGATAAGCTAGCAGAATGAGCAGCAAATGGCAGACATAATTTAATACAGAGAAGTATTTTGGCAGAAGTGATAGGGAGAGGCAATATATACTTAACAGCACAGTTCTAAAGTGTGTGTGGGACAGAGGGAACTGGGAGCTCATTGATCTTTGAAGCAGGCAGGACTTATTGGGAGAGTGGTTAGCAAAGTATATGGGATCTTGGGCTTCATAACTGGAGTTATTGAGTACAAAAGCAGGGAAGTTATGCTGAACCTGTATAAAGCTCTGGTTAGGCTATAACTAGCATATTGAATCCAGTTCTGGTCACCACACTTTAGGAAGGATGTGAGGGTCCTTGAGAGGACATTTACCAGGGATGGGGGATTTTGGCTACAAGGTGAGATTGGAGAAGCTGGGGTTGTTCTCTTTGGAGTAAAGGAGATTGAGTGGAGATTTGATAGAGGTGGACAAGATGATGACAGGTCAATAAAAGGTGAAAAAGAAAAACTGTTCCCATTAGGTGACAGTGCAGAAACTAGGGGACACAGATTGAAGGTTTTTGGCAAGAGATACAGGGGGAATGTGAGGAAGAACCTTTTTTTTTACAATGTGAGTGCTACTGACCTGGATCTCACTGCCAACAAGATTGGTGGAAGCAGAGATGATAAATAAGATCAAAAAGAAGTTGGATGGGGACTTGAGGGAAATAAACCTGCAGGGAGACTGGGGGTAGAACAGAAGGAGTGGGAATGGTTGAATTGCTCTACAACAAGCCAGCATGGCCATGATGGGCCAAATGGCCTCCTTCTGTGCTGTAATGACTATGACTGCACATGTGCCTGAGAGTTTGATGGAGGCAGGTTCAATCCTGGCTTTCAAAAGGGAATTGGGTAAACATTTGAAGAAATACTTACAAGGTTACGGGGGAAAGGGAGGCAAAATGAGACTAACTGAGTGGCTCTTGCAGTGAGCTAGCATGGGAATAATGGGTCAAATGACCTCATTCTCTGTGTAAATATTCAATGATTATATTCTGTGATTATTGTCAATCTCTGTCACAGCTGGGAGGTACCAAGAACCAAGAAAACAGGAGCAGGAATCAATTATTTGTCCCCATTAACTGCTCCACTATTCAATGTAATCATGGCTGAAATTCAACTTCACTTTCCCAGCCATTCCCCATATCCCTTGATTGTCTAAATGACAAAAAAGTGTTTCTATTTTTCTCAGCTTTGAACATATTCAACAATGGAGCATCCATAACACTCATGGGTTGAGAATAACAAAGGTTCGCAACCCTTTGAGTGAAAAAAATCTCATCTCAGTCCTAAATGATCGGCCCCTTGTCCTGAAATGGTGCCAGCCAGGAGAAACAATTTCTGTGTGAACCCTGTCCAACCACTTCAGAATCTTGACTGTTTCTGAGATTGCCTCTCCAGAGAATGTAGACTCAATTTACTCAGCATCTCATAATAGGACAATCCTCTCATCCTGAAACCAATCTAGTGAACCTTTGCTGTACCACCTCCAATACAAGTATATCCTTCCTCGGTTATGGAGACCAAAACTGCACACAGTATTCCAGGTATTTTCTTCAAAGCCCTATACAATAATAGAAATTAAGACTGCCTTATTCCTGTATTCCAATCCCCTTGCAATAGAGGCCAACTTGCCATTTGCCTTCCCAATTACTTGCTGTGTCTGCATGCTAACTTTGTATTCCTGGTACAAGTAACACTCACAACTCTCTGAACATCAACATTTACAGGTTTTTTGATAAAAGATTCTGCTTTTTCATTCTTAAAACAAAAGTGAATAACTTAACATTTCCCCACATTATACCCTGCCTGCCATCTTGTTGCCTGTCACTTAAGCTTCTGTCCTTCTCCCAGCTTAAATTTCCACCTAGCTTTGTATCATCAGCAAACGTAGGTACATGACTCTCGGTCTCTTTGTCGAAGTCTTTAACTTAGATGATAAATAGATGAGGTTATTTACAGCATGCCAACTTGAAAATGCGCTATTTATCCTAATCTTTCCTTCTGCCCATTAACTCGTTCTCTATTACCTCTAACTCCATGAATCTTTATTTTGTTTGTGTGCAGCATCTTATCAAATGCCATTTGGAAATCCAAGTATACTACAACAGCAGGTTCCCCTTTATCTCTCTTACTAGTTACATCTGCAAAAAACTAGAATAAATTTGTCAAACATGATTTCCCTCTTGTAAAACCCTTTGCCTGATCACTAAATGCATTGTTAAGATTTCCTTAAAGATAGATTCCAGCATTTTCCCAATGACTGATGTCCTGTGACTACCTGCCGGTCTCTGTACTGACTGAGAATGACAGTGTCTATTGTCGCTGTCTGTCTTGTCAGGAAGATCCTGTAACTATCGCCAGTCTCTGTAGTGACTGCATATTAGTTAGTTATTACAGGTCATGATATTGACTAGAGGTTATTCCTGACTCTTCACTCTACATACTATTAGGACTATTGCCAGTTTCTGTGCTGATAAGAAATTACTCTGCTTATTGTCAGTTAACTGAGAGTTACTATGAGTATTGTCAGTCCCAGTAATAACAGCCAGTTATTATGACCTTGCCAATCTCTGCACTCACAGAGAGTCATTGTGTCTGGACTGACTGGGCTTTTCCGAATGATTGACATTCTCCATCCTGTCAACAAGTTACTGTGGTTACTGCTGGTCACTGTTCTGATGAGCATTCCTGGGACTATTGCCAGAGTCAATACCGACTGGAGTTACTCTATCTTTTGCCAGTTTCTACACTGACAGAGATTTGTTTTAATTGTAACCAATCTCTGCAATGACTAGGAGTTTCTGCGAACATTGTCAGTTCAGAGTCAGCGTATGGTATTTGCAAAGAGTTAACCAATCTTGCTGATTCCTTGGAATCCAGTCTGGAACACTATCCTAATCGGCACAACCTGCTCCTCAGTCAGGAATCCACCACTTCCTGCACACAAGCTATTTATAGAGAAAAGTGCACACAAACCAGGCAAACATCAGCCCACCCCCGTATACCATACTCTTCCCCACCCAACCACCAATACACTGCAACTCTGCTCAATACAGCCCTCAGTCTAAAATCACACTGCAGATTCAGCTCAAACTGAGAAGAAGTCTGAGGTAGATACAGGGGGGCTACGGAAAGAGAGAGAGCGCGAGCATGAATGAGATGGGATAGAGACAAGGACAGAGGGAAACAGAGAGTAAGGAAGACATGGGAGAGGAAGACCAAGGGAGAGAAATGGAGACAGAACAAGGCAGATAAACATACACAGATGAAGAGAGAGAGAGACAGACAGAAAATCAGTGAAGGAGAGACAGAGAAAGACTGAGATGTAGAGAGACAGACAGAATGTGAGAGACATAGAGTGAGGCAGAGAGGGAGGGACAGAGTGACAGAGACATGGAGAGATATACAAGGAATTGGAGAGGAGAAGAGAGTAAAAGACAGAGTCAAAGAAAAGAAGACAGAGTGACTCAGAGAGACGCAGAGACAGAGAGGGAGACAGGGTGGAATTTTCCACTCCGGAGAGTGAGTGCATTGACAGGCGGGAAAGTTCGGCACATTTCCTGCCAGCGGGTGTGACGGGTTTCTGCACCAGATCATTCGCGTTTCACCTCATTATGTATGCATGAATGGGCAGCCCATCGTATCTCGTGGCAGGGTGGGCTGTGATTTGTCAGCCCTACCATTACCTCATCAGCTCGTGCTTCCGGTGCTGTATTTAAATGGCACCCTTGCAGACATTCACTTTCTGCAGCCCAGGACGTGTTGTGGTGAGTGAAGATCCCCGAAGGAGACAAACAATGTACCCCTAAGTTCAGCGGCAAGGCACTGGCAGCAATCCTACAGGCAGTCGAGGAGCAGTGGGACATCCTTTACCCCTGTGATGGGAACTGGAGGTTCACTAACCTCACCACCAAGGGTTGGAAGCAGGTCACCAGGGTGGTCAGCGCCAGTGCCCCTTAGAAGAGGACCACTGATATATGGGGGTGGGCTGATGTTTGCCTGGTTTGTGTGCACTTTTCTCTATAAATAGCTTGTGTGTAGGAAGAGGATGGGTGATCTCATCTGCTCCGCCAGAGTAAGTCAACCTTCTTCTCGCTCTCAGCTCACACCCTCTCAAAGCACAGGACACAGTCCACAGGGATCTCACAACTGATTCTCTCACACTCACTTTTACATCTTCAACACTTGTGACACCTGCCCTTTCAGCCTTCACATGGCACACACAGCAGCAGACAAGCTTGTCACCTGCTTTGGCAAGCGTCCTGCTCACAGTCTGTCCATCTGAATTTATGCAAGACAAGATCACCCACAACAACAGGAGGAGATCCCAGACCAGAGGGGGGAATGCCGGAGCTCAGGCCACTCATCCCCTTCCAGGAACAGGTGGCAGGGCTGGCCAGTGAGGTCCATGATTGTTCTTGCATGGATGGTGAGATTGGCCTCTCCCGACAAGCCAGTGAGGGTCCATCCACTCATCTTTGTGCACCCACCGACACTGTAAGTGCTCTTTAATGTAGGTGACCATCCAGCTAATCACTAATTCTCTCTTCTCTCTATTGCAGCCACCAGCTAGAAAAGGAGGAGATACACCACCAGCCAGCCCCCAGGCCCAGCCCACCTTGGATGACGATCCTGAGGACCCACTGGATGTGAAGCTGTCACTGCATTCGCCCACACCCTCCACCAGCTCAGAAACACACAACTTGGTGGGACTTAGCTTTAGAGCAAGCTCGGAGTCACTATCTGGTTCGGGTCCACAGCAGGCAGAGGCAGTGACAGCCAAGATCGTCGACACTCGGCGGGCTGCTGGAGGCCAGGCTCCTGCTGAGTCTGAGTCCAATGTTAAGTCTCTGGAATCAGCCCTCAGAGAAATGTTGGAGCTCCAAAGACAGGAAGGGAACAGCAGGCAGAGTTGTCAGGGGCCATCCCCGGATTAGAGCGGAGGATGGAGGAGTCTGTCCACGTTCAGTCTGATGTCGTGGCCCCAACATGTCAGCGCATCAGTCACCATAGGTAGGGTGGCGACCATCCTTGTCCAGCAGTTTGTGCTGGATATGCACTCGGACCTGCACACCACCTCTATAGCCCTGAGTGGGATCCATCAGTGGCTACACAAGAGGGCACCTCAACCTCCCACCACGAGCCCCTTCTCCTCAGGAGTCAGAGAGGGGCCCTCAGGCACCCACAGGATGGAGGAGTGTCAGCCAGACACCCTGGGATAATCCACCCAGGACTCTCCTGGGTTGTCCTGCTGCTCCAAGTCCTCTCCGCCTGTGGCCCCAGCAACTCCAGCTCTTCAGGCTGAGGGGGTGCACCAGCCTCACAGCAGGAGACCCGAAGCAGGCCAGAGCCCTCCAGGCCTCAGCCTTCCAGAGGCCCGACTATCCTCAGCTGCTTCACTAATGACCATCCTTCCATCATAAAGTCAGGAGTGGGGATGTTCGCTGATGGTTGCACAATGTTCAGCACCATTCGCAACTCCTCAGATACTGAAGCAGTCCATGTCCAAATGCAGCAAGACCTGGACAATATCCAGGCTTGGGCTGACAAGTGGCAAGTAACATTCACACCACACAAGTGCCAGTCAATGACCATCTCCAACAAGAGAGAATCTAACCATTGCCCCTCGACATTCAATGGCATTACCATCACTGAATCCTCCAAGAGCAACATCCATTGACCAGAAACTGAACTGGATTAGCCATATAAATACTGTGGCTACAAGAGCAGGTCAGAGGCTAGGAATCCTGTGGAGAGTAACTCACCTCCTCCATCACCTTGACCATTTTGCATAATTGATTCAGTTTCTTTGACATAACTTCATGGATAACCAGAGACCTCCGACCTGGCTGGTTTGCACATGCCAACTTATTTCCCATTAATAGGGCAGCTATGTCTTCCCAGTGATACTCAGGTATGTAGTTCAATACCTCACCTACAGCCTCCAACCCCTCGCCATTCACCAACCTGACCACAGGAGGCTCAATCTGAGGCTTCTCAGCCTCAAATTCATCATTCTGTTCTTTGTAGACATCATCCACACTATCTATAGTGTCTATTACCAACACTATTACTGTCTGATTAGGCTCATGGTCATAATACCTCTTTAGTATGTTCACATGCTCTCTCCACTCCAACATAGTTTACCTCACTGAGCTTCCCCTGGGCCAGTACGGTCCACCAAACCTCTGTTTCAAAACTTGCCAGGCAGAGGTAACAAGACTAAACCTGGGGTAAATGCTCTGTCTGCTCAGGCTTGCATCCCCTCACCACACAAGCTTACAAATCTTTCCCAAAGACAGAGGCAAGGGTGTGGGACAGACAGAGGCAGGGGTTTGGGGCAGACAGACAGAGGCAAGGGCGTGGAGCAGACAGACAGAGGCAGGGGTGTGGGGCAGACAGAGGCAGGGGTGTGGAGGAGGGACAGAGACAGACACAGGGGTGTGGGGGAGGGAGAGAGAGAGGCAGGGGTGTGGGGGAGGGAGAGAGAGAGGCAGGGGTGTGGGGGAGGGAGAGAGAGAGAGACAGGAGTGTGGGGGAGGGAGAGAGACAGAGACGGGGGTGTGGGGGAGGGAGAGAGACAGAGACAGGTGTGTGGGGGAGGGAGAGAGACCGAGACAGGGGTGTGGGGCAGACAGACAGAGACACGGGTGTGGGGCAGACAGACAGACACATGGGTGTGGAGGAGGGAGACAGACAGAGAGAGGGTGGGTGGGAGAGAGAGAGAATGAGACAAGGGGAGACAGAGAGGGGCAGAGAGAGAGGAGATGAAAGAGAAAGGGGTAAGCAAAAGGGGTAAACAGGAAGGGGGTACAGAGAAATGGGGCAAAAGAGAGAAATGGGATATGGAGGAGGAGGAGACGGAGACAGGGAGACAGAGACAAGGGAGGGAGAACATGGGAAATAGAAGCATGGGAAGACCATTCAGCCCCTTCAGCCTGCTATGCCATTCAGCTAGGTCATGGCTGATCATCTACCACAATGCAATTTTCCCTCACTATCCCCGTATCCCTGGATGTCTTTAATATCTAGAAATCTAGCAATCTCTTTTGTATATACTCGATAAGTTTCCACAGGCCTCTGGCGTGGAGAATTCCAAAGATTCACCATCCTCTGAGTGAAGAAATTCCTCCTCATCTCAGCCCTAAATGTACTACCCCTTACTCAGAGACTGTGTCCCCTGGTTCTAGACCCACCCACACCCGTACCCCATCCCCCCACCCCACCCCAGCCAGAGGAAACATCCTTTCTGACCTACCCTGTCACACACTGTAAGAATTTTAATGTTTCAGTGAGGTCACCTCTCATTCTTCGAAACTCTAGCGAATACAGGCCCAGTTTCCTCAATCTCTCCTCATAAGACAATCCAACCATCCCAGGAATCAGTCTGGTGAACCTTCGTTGCCCTCTCGCTATGGCAAGTATATCCTTCCTTAGATAAGGGGGCCAGTTCACACTACTGCAAGTGCTGTCTCACCAAGGCCCTGTACAACTGCAGCCAGACATCATTACTCCCATACTCAAATCCCCTTGCAATAAAGCTCAATATGCAATTTGCCTTCCTAATTGCTTGCTGCACCTGCATGTTAACTTTCAGTAACTCATGAACAAGGACATCCAGGTCCCTTTGGACATCAACACTTCCCAATCCCTCACCATTTAATAAATACTCTGCATTTCTGTTTTTCCTGCCAAAGTGGGTCTTAACACTTATCCACATTATATCCCATCTCCATGTTCTTGCCCACCCACTTATCCTGTCCAAATCCCTCTTTGCATCCTCCTCACAACTCACATTCCCACCTGGTTTTGCATCAATAGCAAACTTGGAAATGTTACATTTGGTCCCCACATCCAAATCATTGATATAGATTGTGAACAGCTGGGGCCCAAGTACTGATCCCTGTGGTACCCTTCTAGTCACAGCCTGCCATCAGAATACCCTGAGAATACCCATTTATTCCTAATCTCTCTTTTCTGTCCGAGGAAGAAACAAAGTGGGAAAGTAGAAAGAGAGGGTAGCCATATATTCAAGACCGATATTGTTAGATTTTTGGGCAATCAGGAAACATGAGATATGGGGAGTGAGCTGGAAAGGAACATAGGACTTAGGAGTAGGAGTAGGCCATTCAGGCCTGAGCCTGTTCCGCCACTAAATAAGATCATGACTGATCTGGTTGTGTTCTCAACTACTCTTTGCCGTAGAGTTAATGTAGAAGATGAGTGATGTCCTTAGTATATGGTGGAGCAGGCTCGAGGCAGTGTAAGGCCTACTTCTGCTCCTATTTCCTATGTTCTCATGTTTCCCATACCAGTAAATACAGTGTGCATTGTAATTGCACTCCCCATACCATAGAAACACATAGGCCTGAATCTTTCCCGCGTCAGGCAGGCTCGGAGGGAGTGGGCGGATGTGGTCAGAGCGCCAATTAAGGCCAGCCCTGCGTGGATCACGAGTGGCAGTGCTCAGTGCTACCTGTACGGGCGGGGGTGAGGAGGGAGAGCTGGGTCTGGTGTGCAGTTCACGCATGCCCACAAGAGAGCGCTTCAGGGAGATTGAAACGCATTAAAAAAATTAATAAATACAATAAAAATTTAATGCAACATGTCCCCTCATGTGACTGTGTCACATTAGATGGGACAGGTTTTTAATTTCAAAAGAAAGTTTTTATTTACTTTGTAATAGCTTTAGGAAACCTCATTCCCCTCGTGGCTGAGATTTCCTAAAAATTGTAAAGGCTGCTTGGCATTTTCGCCTGCCCACCAACTGTAAGGTTGGATGGACAGTGTAAAATTCAACTTAATTACCTTGTTAAAGGCATTAATAGGCCTTTCAATTATCGACAGGTGTGCGGCGGACGCCTGATGTCATCGCACATCACTTTACGATCCAGTGTGTCACGCGCGGGTCCTTACTCAAAGGTAAAATTCTGGCCATTGGATACACGGTACAGAAGAAACCGTTCAGTGTAACAATTCCACATCAGTGTTTATCCTCAACTTCAGACCACTGATCGGAATACACGACAGTATAACCCTGTTCTCGTCTCTGTCAGATGCTTGTCTAAGTTCCCCATAAATGCATAAGAACATAACAAATAGAAGCAGTAGTGGGCCATTCGGTCCATCGAGCCTGCCTCTGCCATTTGATAAAATCATAGCCGAACTGATTGTGGCCTTCACTCCACTTTCCTGCCTGCACCCCCCCCCCCCACCACCCACCCCCCCCATAACCCTTCACTCTCTTATCAATCAAAAACTGTCAGCAGGGAGCGGATACAGTGGGGTGGGAGGCAGCAAGGGAATGGATATAGAAGGGTGGGAGCAGAACGGAGCAGATACAACAGGGTGGGAGCAGCAAGGGAGTGGATATAGCAGGGTGTGAGACAGCAAGGGAGCGGATGCTGCAGGGTGTGAGGCAGCAAGGGAGCAGATACAACAGGCTGTGAGGCAGCAAGGGAGCAGATATAGCAGGGTGGGAGCAGCAAGGGAATGGATACAGCAGGGTGGGAGCAGCAAGGGAGCAGATACAGCAGGGTGGGAGGCAGCAAGGGAGCAGATATAGCAGGGTGGGAGCAGCAACGGAGCAGATACAACAGGGTGAGAGCAGCAAGGGAGTGGATATAGCAGGGTGTGAGGCAGCAAGGGAGCAGATGCTGCAGGGTGTGAGGCAGCAAGGGAGCAGATACAACAGGGTGTGAGGCAGCAAGGGAGCAGATACAACAGGGTGTGAGGCAGCAAGGGAGCAGATACAGCAGGGTGGGAACAGCAAGGGAGCGGATGCTGTAGAGTGTGAGGCAGCAAGGGAGCAGATACAGCAGCATGGGAAATGGCAAGGGAGCTAAACTTGGTTAATCAAGTAGCTAGTTGGAACTGCTTTCTTTAGTCACAAGCACCTGACTTACTTCAGTGGAATTTCTGCCAGTATAAATACAGATGGTCTGGGGCTTGGCTTAAATAGCCAAGTGGTTATGGTACTGGGTTTGTAACCCCAAGATCAAGAGTTCAAATCTCACAATGGCAAACTATGATCCTGGCAAGCGGCTGGCAACCAAGTAGGCCAATTATTTGAGCTTGGCCTAAATAGCCAAGTGGTTATGGTACTGGGTTTGTAACCCCAAGATCAAGAGTTCAAATCTCACAATGGCAGACTATAGAACAATGTAAAAAAAGGCTTGGCCTAAATAGCCAAGTGGTTATGGTACTGGGTTTGTAACCCCAAGATCAAGAGTTCAAATCTCATAATGGCAAACTATGAAACAATGTAACTTCATCTGAAACAGATGGAAACGGGTTTGTACTCGAAAGAGTTACAAGGTTGATATAACTCCTTTGTTTAGCTTGGCCTAAATAGCCAAGTGGTTATGGTACTGGGCTTGTAACCCTAAGATCAAGAGTTCAAATCTCACAATGGCAAACTATGAAACAATGTAACTTCATCTGAAACAGATGGAAACAGGTTTACTCAAAAGAGTATCAAGAGTTCAAATCTCACAATAGCAAATTATGAAACAATGTAACTTCATCCAAATAGGGACAGATGGAAACAGGTTTGTACTTGAAAGAGTTACAGATGGTCTGGCTAAGCATACAGATAATCATAGAGTGATATTTCTAAACATAATTTGTCAATGTAAGCAAGCAGCAAGGTGGCAACTGGTGACAGAGCTTGGGAATTTGGTAAGTAAGTGAATTTGGTCTGAACTTTAACAAAAAAAGGAATGGTCCTGGAGGGAGAGAGCTGGAGCCTGAGAACTGAAGCTTGGAAGCTTTAATTAGGTGAACAGGTAGGTGAGTGGTTTGTGAGTTTTACATCTTTTTTCTCTCTAGAAATGGGGGCAGTATTTTGTACTGGCACTTAGGAGATAGGATTTAGGAGCAGGAGTAGGCCATTCAGCCCCTAAGCCTGCTCCACCATTTAATAAGATCGTGGCTCATCCGGTTGTGGTCTCAACTCCACTTTTCTGTCTGCCCTTAATAACCCTTGACTCCCTTGTCTGTCAAAAATCTGTCTAACTCAGCCTTGAATAAATTCAATGACCCAGCCTCCACTGCTTTCTGAGGAACAAAATTCCACAGACTAATTACCCTCTGAGAGAAATTCTCCACATCGCTGTCAGATTTTTAAACTGTGTCTCCTAGTCCTAGTCTCCCCCAGAAGGGGAAAATCCTTTCAACATGCACCCTGTCAAGTCCCCTCAGGATCTAGTGTTTCAATAAGATCACCTCTCATTTTTCTAAACTCCAGTGGGTAATGGTCCAACCTGTCCAACTTTTCTTCATAAGATGTCATTCATCCCAGGAATGAGTGAAGTGAACCTTCTCTGAACTGCTTCTAACACAGTTATATCCTTTATATTCCATTCCCCTTGCAATAAACACCAACATTCCATTTGCCTTTCTAATCACTTGCTATACCTGCACACTAACTTTTTGATTCATCTGCCAGAACACACAGATCCCTCTTTACCACTGAGTTCTGCAATCTCCCTCCATTTAAATCATATTCTGCTTTTCTATTCTTCCTGTCAAAATGGACAAGTTCACATTTACCCATGTTATACTCCATCTGCCACTTTTTTGCCCACTCACTTAACCTATCTATATCCCTTTGCAGACCATCTACTTTCTCTTGATAATTTACTTTTCTTTCTATCTTTGTGTCA
The DNA here is from genome assembly GCF_017639515.1 of Carcharodon carcharias. Taxonomy (NCBI): domain Eukaryota; kingdom Metazoa; phylum Chordata; class Chondrichthyes; order Lamniformes; family Lamnidae; genus Carcharodon; species Carcharodon carcharias. The sequence goes on from NC_054475.1 coordinate 69,180,928, forward strand.
TCTGCAAATTTAGCTACCATACATTTGGTCCCTTCATCCAAGTCATTATGGAAATTGTAAATAGTTGAGGTCCAGCATTGCTCCCTGTAGCACTCCACCAGTTACAGCTTGCCAGCCTGAAAAAAAACCATTTATCTCAACTCTCTGCTTCCTGTTAGCTAACCAGCCCTTCATCCATGCTGATATGTTGCCTTCTACAGCAGGAGCTCTTATTTTGTGTAGTAACCTTTGAAGTGGCACCTTGTCAAATGCCGTCTGGAAATCTAAGTACAGCACATCCAACTTGCTTGTTACTTCCTGAATTAACTTTAATAAATTAGTTAAAATAAATTAGATAAAAGTATTGCATTAAATTTCAGCTTAACTTGTTAAGCCACTTGATATAACTACAGATAATCATAGAGTGATATTTCTAAACGTAATTTGTTAAATTAAACACAATATAGATGGCAGGCAGATGGTGTGTAGCAGCTATAGTATGTGGGTGCTGGTGGACACCAGTCTGATCTACTGCACTCACATCTGCAGTAAGTGCAGCTCGAGGAACATTGGCTTGGAGTTGATGAGCTGACGTCTGAACGTCGGACACTGATATGCACCAGGAAGGGGGAAAGTTACCTGGACACTTTGTACCATGATGCAATCAGGCCCCTTAGGCTAGGGACTTTGAATTTGGTCCGTGGTCTGACGCAGTGCAATGTGACCGTGCATAATCCAGAAGGTAGCACTGCATGAGCCTCAGCCCTTGCAATTGAGAGCAGGACTGCAGGGTGTCCATGGCACCCTACTGAAGGGAGATTGGGGTATTTAAAAGGAATGTATTTGTGGTACAGTTAGGGGGATAAGTACTGTTCTCTGTAGCTGAGAGCATGAGTCCCAAAGTGTTGACTGTCTGGTGCCAGGGTTCAGGACGTCTCCTCAGGGCTGAGAGGAACTTCAGTGGGAGGGGAAGAATCCAGCTGCCATGGTCCACATGGGTATTAATGACCTAAGTCGGAATGGAGTCATGAAGTCAGAGAGGTCTACAGCAGAGAAAAAGGCCCTTTGACCCATCGAGTCTGCACCAGTCAAACAAGTACCTAACTATTCTAATCCTATTTTCCAGCATTAAGCCCATAGCCTAGTATGCAATGGCATCGCAAGTGCACATCCAAATACTTCTTAAATTTTATGAGGTTTTCTGCCTCTACCACCCTTTCAGGCAGTGAGTTCCAGATTCCCACCACACTCTGGGTGAAAAAATTCTTCCTCACATCCCCTCTAAACCTCCTGTCCCTTACCTTAAATCTATGCCCCCTGGTTATTGGTCCCTCCACCAAGGGGAAAAGTTCCTTCCTGTCTACCCTATCTATGCCCCTCATAATTTTATACACCTCAATCATGTCCCCCCTCAATCTCCTCTGCTCCAAGGAAAATAACCCCAGTCTATCCAATCTCTCCTCATTACTAAAACTCTCCAGCCCAGGCAACATCCTGGTAAATCTCCTCTGCACTCTCTCTAGTGCAATCACATCCTTCCTATAATGCGGATTCCAGAACTGCACGCAATACTCTAGCTGTGACCTAACCTAACTGTTTTATACAGTTCCAGCATAACCTCCCTGCTCTTATATTCTATGCCCTGGCTAATAAAGGCAAGTATCCCATGTGCCTCCTTAACTACGTTTATCTACCTGTCCTGCTACCTTAAGGGACTGGTGAACTTACACACCAAGGTCCTTCTGATTCTCGGTACTTCCCAGGGTCCTACCATTCATCATGTATTTCCATGCCTTATTTGTCCTGCCCAAGTGCATCACCTCACACTTATCCAGATTAAATCCCATTTGCCACTGATCAGCCCATCTGACCAGCCCGTCTATATCCTCCTGTAATTTAAGGCTATCCTCCTCAATATTTATCACCCCAACAATTTTCGTGTCATCCGCGAACTGACTGATCAACCTTCCTACATTCAAGTCTAAATCGTTTATATATACCACAAACAGCAAAGGACCAAATACCAATCCCTGTGGAACCCCACTGGACACAGGCATCCAGTCACAAAAAACACCCCTCGACCATTACCCTCTGCTTCCTGCCACTCAGCCAATTCTGGATCCAATTTGCCAAATTGCCTTGGATTCCATGGGCTTCGTTATCAGTCTCCCATGCGGGACTTTATCAAAAGCCTTGCTGAAGTCCAAGTAGACTACGTCAAATACATTGCCCTCACCTACACACCTGGTCACCTCTTCGAAAAATTCAATCAAATTGGTCAGACATGACCTCCCCTTAACAAAACCATGCTGACTGTCCTTGACTAACCCCTGCCTCTCCAAGTGTAGGTTAATTCTGTCCCTCAGAATTGCTTCCAATAGTTTCCCCACCACTGAGGTTAGACTGACTGGCTTGTAGTTCCCTGATTTATCCCTTCCTCCCTTCTTGAATAGCAGTACCACATTGGCTATCCTCCAGTCCTCTGGCACCTCTCCTGTGGCCAGAGAGGTATTGAAAATTATTACCAGCGCCCCTGCTATCTCCTCCCTTGCCTCACTCAACAGCCTGGGATACATTTCATCTGGGCCTGGAGATTTATTTACTTTTAAGCCTGCCAGACCTCCTCCCTTTCTATGCTAATTTTTAAAATTATACCACAGTCCTTCTGCCTGATTTCTATACCCATGTTGTCCCTCTCGCTTGTGAACACTGACACAAAGTATTCATTTAGATCCCTACCTACGTCTTCGGGCACCACACACAAATTACCACAATGGTCCTTAGTGGGCCCTACTCTTTCCCTAGTTATCCTCTTACTCTTAATGTACTTGTAAAATAACTTTGGATTTTCCTCTATTTTACCTGCCAATGTGTTTTTTCATGCCCCCTTTTCGCTCTACTAATTTCCTTTTTTAAGTTTCCCCCTACAAATTCTATACTCCTTCAGGGCCTCCGCTGTTTTGAGCCCTCGGTATCTGCCATAAGCCTCCCTTTTTCTCTTTATCCAATCCTGTATATCCCTCAACATCCAGGGTTACCTTTATTTGTTGGTCCCATCCTTTGTCTTTACTGGAATACGTTCGCCCTGTACTCTCCCTATTGCCTTCTTGAATGAGTCCTACTGCTCTGACGCAGATTTACCTAAAAGTAGCTGCTCCCAGTCCACTCTGGCCAAATCATAACTGATCTTATTAAAATCGGCCTTCCCCCAGTTTAGAAATCTGATTTCTGGCCCATCCTTGTCCTTTTCCATAATAACCTTGAATCTAACGGAGTTATGATCACTATCTGCAAAATGCTCCCCCACTGATACCTCTACCAATTGCCCGGCTTCATTCCCTAAAATTAAGTCCAGGACCGCCCCCTCTCTTGTAGGACCTTCTACATCCTGGCTTAAAAAGCTCTCCTGGATGCATTTTAAGAATTCCGCTCCTTCTAAACCTATTCTAAACTAACCCAGTTAATGTTGGGGAAGTTGAAAACCCCACTATTACTACCCTATTATTTTTACACTTTTCTGAAATTTTCCTATATTTCTGTTCTTCTATTTCTCCCTGACTGTTTGGGGGCCTATAGTACACTCCCAGCAATGTGATTGCTCCTTTTTGTTTTTCAGTTCTATCCGTATGGCCTCATTTGAGGACCCTTCTATCACGTCATCCCTCCTTACTGCTGTAATTGATTCCTTGATCAATATTGTGATATCCCCTCCTCTTTTACCTCCTTCACTGTCTCGCCTAAAGACCCTATATCCTGGAATATTGAGCTGCCAATCCTGCCCCTCTCTCAACCATGTCTCTGTGACAACAATAACATCATACTTCCATGTGTTAATTTGTGCCCTCAACTCATCTGCCTTATTCATCAGACTAAGAAAGGTAAGAAAGAGATTCTTCTAAGGGAGTATGAACAGCTAGGGTCTAAGTTAAAAAGCAGAACCACAACAGTAATTATCTCTGGATTACTACCGGAGGCACAAGCAAACTGGCACAGGGTAAATAAGATCAGAGAATTGAATGCTCAGAGATTGGTGTGGGAGAAATGGTTTTAATTCATGAGACACGTGCACCAGTACTGGGTAGGTGGGAGCTGTACTGTTAACTAATGAATTCATTGTAAAGGATCTTCTAGACAAGAGTAATTCTAATGTGATAGTTTCAAACTGAATGTGAAATTCTGAGAAATATGGGTCCATAACGAGTGCCTTAAACTTAAACAAAGACAATTACGTGTGCATGAAGACATAATTGGCTAAAGTGGACTGGGTAAACAGGTTAAAAGATAAGTCAGTAGAGAAAGAGAGGGTAGACATTTCAGGAGATATTTCATAACTCTCAACAAAGATATATTCCATTGAGGAAGAAAGACTCTGCAAGAAGGATGCACCATTTGTAGCTAACTAAGGAAGTTAAGCATGGTATCTAATCGGAAGAAAAGGCATACAATGCTGCAAGGATTAGCGGTAGGCCTGAAGATTGGTAACGTTTTAGAAACCAGCAAAGGGTAACTAGAGAAAAGAGGGAGAAATTGGAGTCTGAGAGAAAACTAGCAAGAAATATAAAAACAGACAAATATGTAAATAGGAAAATAGTAGCTAAAGTAAGCATTTATCCATTAGACAGCAAGACTGGGGAATTAATAATGGGAAATGAGAAAATGGCAGAGACTTTGAACAGTATTTTGTGTCCACCTTCACAGTGGAAGACACTAAAAGCATCTCAGGAATAGAAAATCAAGAGGCAAAAGAGAGGGAAGAAGTTAAAACAAATCCGTATCACCAGAGAAAACATAATGGCAATATTAATGGGACTTAAGTCTGACGTTTTCCCTAGTCCAAATGGCCTGCATCTTTGATTCTTAAAAGAAGTGACGACAGAGAAAGTGGAAGCATTGGTTTCAACTTTGCAGAATTCCTTCAATTCTGGAAAGGTCCCAGTGGACTGGAAAACCAAAAACTTCAAAATAAAGATCATTGGGTGAATTTTACAGCTCCCTCCACTAGCGAATTTGAAGGCAGGAGCGGTGGGGGGTGGGGTGCAGGGAGAGGGTGGAATGGATAAAATAAAGTGGGTGGCCAGCCCACCACCTTCCTGCCCACTCTGACTTGTCCTTCATATTAAGGGAGTGGGTAAGGTGTCAGGCAAACTGCTTGCCCTTAGGCCTATTAAGGCCCTTAAGTAGACAATTAACTGTCATCAAAGGGCTTCATTCTGCCTCTGCTGCAGTGTTTCAGTCCTCCTGTGGGAGGAGGTGGGTGCATGATGAACAGCCAAGCAGCTTTGATAGTGTGGGCTGCTATCAAGCAAGAAGAGTGGGGTAAACAAAAACAGAATTACCTGGAAAAACTCAGCAGGTCTGGCAGCATCGGCGGAGAAGAAAAGAGTTGACGTTTCAAGTCCTCATGACCCTTCAACAGAACTGATCTTTCTTTGCAAGGAGAGGGAAATATAAGCTGGTTTAAGGTTGGGGGTGGGGGGTGGGGGGGAGAAGTGGAGGGGGGGTGTTAGGATAGGAGCAGATCATCAAAAGATGTCACAGACAAAAGAACAAAAGAACACAGAGATGTTAAAGTTGGTGATATTATCTAAACAAATGTGCTAATTAAGAATGGATGGTAGGGCACTCAAGATATAGCTCTAGTGGGGGGTGGGGGAGCATAAAAGATTTAAAAATAATGGAAATAGGTGGGAAAAGAAAAATCTATATAAATTATTGGAAAAAAAAGGGAAGGGGAAGAAACAGAAAGGGGGTGGGGATGGAGGAGGGAGCTCAAGACCTAAAGTTGTTGAATTCAATATTCAGTCCGGAAGGCTGTAAAGTGCCTAGTCAGAAGATGAGGTGCTGTTCTTCCAGTTTGCGTTGAGCTTCACTGGAACAATGCAGCAGGCCTAGGATAGACATGTGGGCAAGAGAGCAGGGTGGAGTGTTAAAATGGCAAGCGACAGGGAGGTTTGGGTCATTCCCGCAGACAGACCGCAGGTGTTCTGCAAAGCAGTCGCCCAGTTTACGTTTGGTCTCTCCAATGTAGAGGAGACCACATTTGGAGCAACGAATGCAGTAGACTAAGTTGGGGGAAATGCAAGTGAAATGCTGCTTCACTTGAAAGGAGTGTTTGGGCCCTTGGACGGTGAGGAGAGAGGAAGAGAAGGGGCAGGTGTTACATCTTTTGTGTGGGCATGGGGAGGTGCCATAGGTGGGGGTTGAGGAGTAGGGGGTGATGGAGGAGTGGACCAGGGTGTCCCGGAGGGAACAATCCCTATGGAATGCCGACAAGGGGGGGTGAAGGGAAGATGTGTTTGGTGGTGGCAGCATGCTGGAGTTGGCAGAAATGGTGGAGGATGATCCTTTGAATGCGGAGGCTGGTGGGGTGATAAGTGAGGACAAGGGGGACCCTATCATGTTTCTGGGAGGGAGGAGAAGGCGTGAGGGCGGATGCGCGGGAGATGGGCCGGACACGGTTGAGGGCCCTGTCAACGACCGTGGGTGGAAAACCTCGGTTAAGGAAGAAGGAGGACATGTCAGAGGAACTGTTTTTGAAGGTAGCATCATCGGAACAGGTGCGATGGAGGCGAAGGAACTGAGAGAATGGGATGGAATCCTTACAGGAAGCAGACTGTGAGGAGCTGTAGTCGAGGTAGCTGTGGGAGTCGGTAGGCTTGAAATGGATATTGGTGGACAGTCTATCACCAGAGATTGAGACAGAGATGTCAAGGAAGGGAAGGGGAGTGTCAGAGATGGACCACTTGAAAATGATGGAGGGGTGGAGATTGGAAGCAAAATTAATAAATTTTTCCAAGTCCCGACGAGAGCATGAAGCAGCACCAAAGTAATCATCGATGTACCAGAGAAAGAGTTGTGGGAGGGGGCCGGAGTAGGACTGGAACAAGAAATGTTCCACATACCCCATAAAGAGACAAGCATAGCTGGGGCCCATGCGGATACCCATAGCCATACCTTTATTTGGAGGAAGTGAGAGGAGTTGAAGGAGAAATTGTTCAATGTGAGAACAAGTTCAGCCAGACGGAGGATGGGGATGTTCGGGCCTCTGTTCGAGGAAGAAGCTAAGGGCCCTCAGACCATCCTGGTGGGGGATGGAGGTGTAGAGGGATTGGACGTTCATGGTGAAGAGGAAGCAGTTGGGGCCAGGGAACTGGAAATTGTTGATGTGACGTAAGGTGTCAGAGGAACCACGGATGTAGTTGGGAAGGGACTGGACAAGGGGAGAGAGAAGGGAGTCAAGATAATGAGAAATGAGTTCCATGAGGCAGGAACAGGCTGACACCAACGGTCTACCAGGACAGTTCTCTTTGTGGATTTTGGGTAGGAGGAAGAAGTGGCCGTCAAGGTTGGGCGACTATCAGGTTGGAAGCTGTGGGAGGAAGATCCCTAGAGGAGATGAGGTCAGTGACAGTCCTGGAAACAATGGCTTGATGTTCAGTGGTGGGGTCATGGTCCAGGTAGAGGTAGGAGGAAGTGTCTGCGAGTTGACGCTCAGCCTCCGCGAGGTAGAGGTCAGTGCGCCAGACAACAACAGCACCACCCTTGTCAGCGGGTTTGATGACAATGTCAGGGTTGGACCTGAGAGAACGGAGTGCAGTAAGTTCAGAGAGAGAGAGATTAGAATGGGTGAGAGGAGCAGAGAAATTGAGACGACTAATGTCGCGCCGACAGTTCTCAATGAAAAGATCAAGAGAAGGTAAGAATCCAGAGGGAGGGGCCCAGGTGGAAGGAGAATATTGTAGGTGGGTAAAAGGATCCGTTGAACGGGGAGAGGACTCCTGCCCAAAGAAGTGAGCCCGGAGACGAAGACGGCGGAAGAAGAGCTCAACATCATGCTGAGCCCGAAATTCATTGAGATGAGGGGTGGCATTTCAGTTGAAATCCACGTGGGGTAAGTTGGAGACAGAAACAGTCACTGAGAATGGAGATATGGCCCCTCATGTTTCGAACCCACCCAGGATTACAGGTATCTCCAGGACATAAAACGTTTCTCGGACTGCTGTTCCTGTCACATTCTGAGATCCACACTCAGTGCCATGCGCCGCCATATGAACACACTCGACCTCTCCCTCCAGCAGCACCGCCGCACCCTTTTTCAAAGCTGCACGTGCCCCCAGTTTAATTTTATTCTTCGTCTCATCCGACGCCTCAACAAGAAACTTTTTCGCTTTCTCTCAAGTGCTAAGGAGCGCAAACTCCAGCACCTCATTGACAGCAACACCTATCTAGGACCCTCCAACCCTGCCTGTCCCTCCGTCCTCACCCCGTCTTCCAATCCCAGCCCCAGCCATGTATTCACTATACCCCCTGACCTTCCCCTCTCCGACGCTGAACGCTGAACGTTCAGTGCTTAGCAAAGGACTTAGTTTCATACCCTTACGCCCTCATCTCAATGAATTTCGGGCTCGGCATGATGCTGAGCTCTTCTCTTAGGTCCAACCCTGACATTGTCATCAAACCCACTGACAAGGGTGGTGCTGTTGTTATCTGGCGCACTGACCTCTACCTCGCGGAGGCTGAGCATTAACTCGCAGACACTTCCTCCTACCTCTACCTGGACCATGACCCCACCACTGAACATCAAGCCATTGTTTCCAGGACTGTCACTGACCTCATCTTCCTCCCACAGCTTCCAACCTGATAGTCACCCAACCTCGGACGGCCCGCTTCTACCTCCTACCCAAAATCCACAAACAGAACTGTCCTGGTAGACCGATCGTGTCAGCTTGCTCCTGCCCCACGGAACTCATTTCTCGTTATCTTGACACCCTTCTCTCTCCCCTTGTCCAGTCCCTTCCCACATACATCCGTGATTCCTCTGACACCTTACGTCACATCAACAATTTCCAGTTCCCTGGCCCCAACCGCTTCCTCTTCACCATGGACGTCCAATCCCTCTACACCTCCATCCCCAACCAGGATGGTCTGAGGGCTCTTAGCTTCTTCCTCGAACAGAGGCCCGAACAATCCCCATCCACCACTACTCTCCTCCGTCCGGCTGAACTTGTTCTCACATTGAACAATTTCTCCTTCAACTCCTCTCACTTCCTCCAAATATAAGGTGTGGCTATGGGTACCCGCATGGGCCCCAGCTATACCTGTCTCTTTATGGGGTATGTGGAACATTCCTTGTTCCAGTCCTACTCCGGCCCCCTCCCACAACTCTTTCTCCGGTATATCGATGATTACTTCGGTGCTGCTTCGTGCTCTCATCGGGACTTGGAAAAATTTATTAATTTTGCTTCCAATCTCCACCCCTCCATCATTTTCACGTGGTCCATCTCTGACACTCCCCTTCCCTTCTTTGACCTCTCTGTCTCAATCTCTAGTGATAGACTGTCCACCAATATCCATTACAAGCCTACTGACTCCCACAGCTACCTCGACTACAGCTCCTCACACCCCGCTTCCTGTAAGGACTCCGTCCCATTCTCTCAGTTCCTTCGCCTCCATCGCACCTATTCTGATGATGCTACCTTCAAAAACAGTTCCTCTGACATGTCCTCCTTCTTCCTTAACCGAGGTTTTCCACCCATGGTCATTGACAGGGCCCTCAACTGTGTCCGACCCATCTCCCGCGCATCCGCCCTCATGCCTTCTCCTCCCTCTCAGAAACATGATAGGGTCCCCCTTGCCCTCACTTATCACCCCACCAGCCTCTGCATTCAAAGGATCATCCTCTGCCATTTCCGCCAACTCCAGCATGATGCCACCACCATCACATCTTCCCTTCACCCCCCTTGTCGGCATTCCATAGGGATTGTTCCCTCCAGGACACCCTGGTCCACTCCTCCATCACCCCCTACTCCTCAACCCCCACCTATGGCACCTCCCCATGCCCACGCAAAAGAGGTAACACCTGCCCCTTCACTTCCTCTCTCCTCACCGTCCAAGGGCCCAAACACTCCTTTCAAGTGAAGCAGCATTTCACTTGCATTTCCCCCAACTTAGTCTACTTGTATTCGTTGCTCCCAATGCGGTCTCCTCTACATTGGAAAGACCAAACGTAAACTGGGTGACCACTTTGCAGAACACCTGCGGTCTGTCCGCAGGAATGACCCAAACCTCCCTGTCGCTTGCCATTTTAACACTCCACCCTGCTCTCTTGCCCACATGTCTATCCTAGGCCTGCTGCATTGTTCCAGTGAAGCCCAACGCAAACTGGAGGAACAGCACCTTATCTTCCGACTAGGCACCTTACAGCCTTCCGGACTGAATATTAAATTCAACAACTTTAGGTCTTGAGCTCCTTCCTCCATCCCCGTTCTGTTTCTTTCCCCTTCCTTTTTTTCTTCCAATAATTTATATAGGTTTTTCTTTTCCCATCTATTTCCATTACTTTTAAATCTTTTATGCTCCCCCACCCCCACTAGAGCTATACCTTGAGTGCCCTACCATCCATTCTTAATTAGCACATTCGTTTAGATAATATCACCAACTTCAACACCTCTGTGTTCTTTTGTTCTTTTGTCTGTAACATCTTTTGATGATCTGCTCCTATCCTAACACCCCCCACTCGTGTTTCGTATTGGCAAGCTGTAACTAATGGAGTGCCACAGGGATTAGTGCTGGGGCTTCAACTATTTATGTTCCATATCAAAGGCCTGACTGTATTATAGACAAATTTGCTGACGATACAAAGATAAGTAGGAAAGCAGATTGTGAAGACACAAAAGGTCTGCAAAAGGATATCGATAGGTTAAAGGAGTGGGCAAAAATTTGGCAGAAGGAGTATAATGTGGGAAAATGTGAACTTGTTCACTTTGGCAGGAAGAATAGAAAAGCAGTATACTATTTAATCGAAAGAGATTGCAGAACTCGGTGGTACAGAGGGATCTGGGTGTCCTTGTACAGGTATCACACAAATTCAGCATGCAGGTACATCAAATAATTAGGAAGGCAAAGAGAATGTAGAACTTAATGTGAGGTGGATGATGTATAAATGTAGGGAAGTCTTGCTACAACTGTGACACCACTGAGACCACAGCTGGAGTATTGTGTTGAGTTTTGGTCTCTTTACTTAAGGAGGGACATCCTTGTATTGGAGGCAGTTCAGAGAAGGTTCATTAGGCTGATTCCTGACGTGAGGGATTTATCTTATGAGGAAAGGTTGAGCAGGTTGGGCCTATACCCATTGGAGTTTAGAAGAATGAGAGCTGATCTTATTGAAACATATAAGATTCTGAGGGGGCTAGACAGGGTGGATGCTGAGAGGTTGTTTCCCCTTCTGGGGGGATCTGGAACAAGGGGACACAGTTTAAAAATAAGAGGTCTCCCATGTAAAACAGGGATGAGGAGGAATTTCTTCTCCCAAAGGGTCATTAGTGTTCAGAATTCTCTTGCCCATAGAGCAGTGGAGGCTGCGTCATTGAATAGATTCAAGGTTCAGTTAGACAGACTTACATATGTTGATTGATAAGGGAGGCAAGGGTTATGGAGGGTAGGCATGAAAGTGGAGTTGAGGCCACAATCGGATCAGCCATGATCTTATTGAATGGCAAAGCATGCTTGATGGGCTGAATGGCCTACTCCTGCTCCTTTTTCTTATGTTCCTGTTCTTCTGATTTCGACCCAGCGACAGTGAAAGAATGATGATATATTTCCAGGTCAGGATGGTGAGTGATTTGGTGAGGAACTTCCAGGTGGTGGTGTTCCCAAGTGTCTGTTGCCCTTGTCCTTCTAGATGGTAGTGGTCGTGGGTTTGGAAGGTGCTGTCTAAGGAACCTTGATGAATTCCTACAGTGCATCTTGTAGATGGTACACACTGCTGCTACTGTGCGTCGGTGGTGGAAGGAGTGAATGTTTGTGGATGTGGTGCCAATCAAGCGGGCTGCTTTGTCCTAGACAATGTCAAGCTTCTTGAGTGTTGTAGGAGCTGCACTCATCCAGGCAAGTGGAAAGTATTCCATCACACTCCTGACTTGTGTCTTTTAGATGGCGGACAGGCTTTGGGGAGACAGGAGGGAGTTACTTGTCGCAGGATTCCTAGCCTCTGACCTGCACTTGTAGCCACAGTATTTATATGACTAGTCCAGTTCAGTTTCTGGTCAATGGTAATCCCGAGGATATTGATAGTGGGGGAATCAGTGATGGTAATGCCATTGAATGTCATAGGACGATGATTAAATTCTCTCTTGTTGGAGATGGTCATTGCCTGGCACTTATGTGACATGAATATTACTTGCCACTTGTCAGCCCAAGTCTGGATATTGTCCAGGTCTTGCTGCATTTAGACATGGACTGCTTCAGTATCCGAGGAGTCGCGAATGGTGCTGAACATTGTGCAATCTTCGGGGAACACCTTACTATGATTATTCTAGCTTTGCTCTTTCCTACAAATGGAAACATTCTCTCTGTGATTGTTAAAATCTTTTATGATTTTAAAGACCTGCATTAGCTTTTCAAGAGAACATGTCCAACACTTTCATCCTTTGCTGTACAGCCTTACAATTCTGTTAACATCTTAGTTAATCTTTTTTGCACTCTCTCCAGTTCCTCTATGTCCCTTTTATAATATGGCATTCGGAATTATATGCAGTACTCTAAGCTTGGTGTAACCAAGGTTCGACACAAGTTTAATACAACTTCCCTACCTTTCGATTCTATTCCTGTAGAAATAAACCCCAGTGCTTGATTTGGTTTTTTACATCCTTATTCACCTGTCACTAGTTTTAGTGACAAAACAAAAACAGAATTACCTGGAAAAACTCAGCAGGTCTGACAGCATCGGCAGAGAAGAAAAGAGTTGACGTTTCGAGTCTTCATGACCCTTCAACAGAACTAGGTGAATCCAAGGAAAGGGGTGAACTATAATATTTTATATATTTATTTATTTTATATATTTATATTTATATTTCACCCCTTTCCTTGGATTCACCTAGTTTTGTTGAAGGGTCATGAGGACTCGAAACATCAACTCTTTTCTTCTCCGCCGATGCTGCCAGACCTGCTGAGTTTTTCCAGGTAATTCTGTTTTTGTTTTGGATTTCCAGCATCCACAGTTTTTTGTTTTTATCACTAGTTTTAGCGATTTGTGTAATTGTTCTCGCAGATTCTCTACCCCATTTAGATTTTTATTTTCCAAGTACTTTGCAACTTCCTTAAGTTTCTTACCAAAATCTAACACCTCACACTTAACCTGCACTGAAATTCATTTGCCAATTATATGTCCATTTGGTAAGTTTATTGATGGAATTTATTGCACTTTTCCTCAGTGTTGACTCGGACCACAATATAGAAATTGTACTTTTGATTTCAAAACAATAAATCGTTGACATGGATAGTGAGCAGCAGGGGCCCCCGCACTGATTCCAGTTAAATCGTTAACATGGATAGTGAGCAGCAGTGGCCCCAGCACTGATCCCGGTTAAATCGTTAACATGGATAGTGAGCAGCAGTGGCCCCAGCACTGAGCCCGGTTAAATCGTTAACATGGATAGTGAGCAGCAGTGGCCCCAGCACTGAGCCCGGTTAAATCGTTAACATGGATAGTGAGCAGCAGTGGCCCCAGCACTGAGCCCGGTTAAATCGTTAACATGGATAGTGAGCAGCAGTGGCCCCAGCACTGAGCCCGGTTAAATCGTTAACATGGATAGTGAGCAGCAGTGGCCCCAGCACTGATCCCAGTTAAATCGTTAACATGGATAGTGAGCAGCAGGGGCCCCCACACTGATCCCAGTTAAATCATTAACATGGATAGTGAGCAGCAGTGGCCCCAGCACTTGATCCCGGTTAAATCGTTAACATGGATAGTGAGCAGCAGTAGCTCCAGCACTAATCCGGGTTAAATCATTAACATGGATAGTGAGCAGCAGTGGCCCCAGCACTGATCCAGGTTAAATCGTTAACATGGATAGTGAGCAGCAGTGGCTCCAGCACTAATCCGGGTTAAATCGTTAACATGGATAGTGAGCAGCAGTGGCCCCAGCACTGATCCTGGTGTAAATCCACTTTCCACCTCCTGACTGACTGATTAACTAACATTTACTCTCCCTGTCTTCTTTCTGTCCTGAAACCAGCCACTGGTCCTTTGACTCCACATTTTCTGATCATATTCCTTGGCATATTATGGGACACCTTATCAAAGATCCTTTAAAAATGCAGCTAATTTACATCCACTGCATCAGTCTTTTCCACGTCAATGAGGTTAGTCAAATGGGATTTTCCCTTTTGAAATCGATGCAATAATTCATTGTATTTTCCTTTTCTCTATTCTCTCCTTTAGTCAGCATCCCATTATTTTTCCTTCCACTGATGTTAAGTGACTGGTCTAAATATCCCTTTCCAAGTATCAGTATAGCATTAGCTATCTGCCAGTCCTCTGGCACTACACCTTTTCCAATAGATCATTAAACATGTGCACGAGCAGTTCTGCTATTTCTTCCCTAGATTATTTTAAAATGCATAGCTACAATCTGTTTGAATTAAGTTTGATCTTCTTTGTTTGATATGTTTCTTTAATATTTATCCTTTTATTGTAAATATGATTGTATAATTTCTAACCTTGTCCTCTGATGTCATGTCCCTCTCCCTGGCAAATATTGAAGTGAAATAGTTGTTGAATAGTTCAGCCATTTCACTATCACTGCCTTGGTTTTATCCTGGCAATCACTTCCTCATCCTGTATTCCCATCATTTTCTTTATTTATGGGCCTGTAAAATATTTTCTAGTTTGTTTTATATTCCCTAATAACTCAATATTCTCGTCCCTCTTTGCCTTCCTAATTGTTTTTGATTTCTCTCGTAAGATCTTCATATTCTGCCTTGCTTTGCTGTCTCCTGCTGTCAATGTACTTCTCTTTCCTAATCCTCAGTTTTTCATTTGTGTCTTTATTCATCTATGACATCACATTAGTGTTTATTTGTCCTTATTTTTTAGTGGAATATTCTTTTTTTCTGGACTCTGTTTTAAGTGCTGTTTTACACCATTGTTTGACAGTAGCCTGAGCCTTCCAGTCAGTGGCAGTGCTACTCACATAGCCCCCGTCACAAAGACTCTCCCAACCCGACTTGATTACCCATTTCTTCTGGGATCAGGAGATTCCAGCTGCAGCAGAAATAGGCGGTGCAGTGCCTCCCGTGAAACTCCACCGGATCACAGTAGAGTCAGAGGAAGAGAGGACACGCCCCTTTAGTCATGTGGTCTGGGGGTAGTCAGGCCTGGTCTAGGGGATAGTCAGGTCAAGCCTGGGGATTGGTTGGCTGGTCTGGGGGCGGGGTAGTCGGGCCCAGTCTAGGGGGGTAGTCGAGTGGTTTGGAGTACTTGGCATAGTCTGGGGTGGGGTGGTGGGTAGATGAGTGGTCCAGGGTTAGTGAGACCTGGTCTTGGGGTAATTGGGCCTTGTCTGGGGGGGGTTGTTGGGTGGTCTGGGGCAGGGGGGAAGTCGGGTGGTATGGGGGGGAAGTCAGGTGGTATGGGGGGGGGAGTAGTCAGGTGGCATAGGGGGGTAATCGGGCCTGGTCTTTTGGGGTATTTGGGTGGCCTGGGGGTTAGTTGGGTGGTCTGGGGGGGTAGTTGGGTGGTTTGGTGGGGGGGTAGTCCGGTGGTAGTTGGGCCTGGCCCAGGGTGATCGGACTTCATTCAGAGTTGGGTGGTCTGCGGGGCTTTAATCTGACATTTCCTTGGTAACTATCCAGATAAATACTGTGGAATTGTCTGAAGTCTCTGACTCTAACTTAGACTCAGAGACATGGGCCCTGGGGAACAGGGGATTTCCCATCGGAAGTTTAACTTCCCAGAAAATTTCCACAGGGTCTTCCATTTTATGTTGAATCTCTGATGATCCAGAGACAGGAAGATTTGGGCCAAAATTGTTTTCTTTTTATTCACATGAACATCCCATGTAGTCTAATCTTACTCACATAAATTTTAATATCCTATCCAATCCAATCTCATTTATCCACACTCACTGTATCATTTTATATCTCAGTCATTTGAGTTCTGCTCTCCTGCTCACTCCACATTTCTCTTAATATCCCATCCAGTCTAATCCCACTCTCCTGCTCAGTCCCCCAACAATTTAATATCTACCAGTCTAATCCCAATGTCTTGTTTAATCCTTATCCCATTTAATAATCCACTCTGTCTAAACTACCCTCTTTGTCACTCCCTAGACACTATATGATAACTGCTGATAATCCTGAGAGATTTGGATATACTGACCCTCCAGTAAAGTGACCATTTCCACCCTTATTCATTCTGTAATGGATGATGCCTCAACTGACACACCAGAATTCATCAGCGGCAGAATTGTCAAAATGCTGGACAGTATGAAGCTAGGGATTCCATTTGCACTGAGCTATATCTCAGTTTTCCAGTTCATCTATCACCCTACTGGTACTACTGCTGATATTCCATTGCCACTGTCTCCAGCTGGCCTATCCTGCTCGTGTTTGCTTGTCTTACACAATGATCAGTGTTTACAAACTCGCTCCTGATGTCTTAGACAGCAGCAACTCACTCCAAACTATGCTTTACTTACCAATGTAGAAGGATGTAGGACAATGGTCACCACTGAATATGGTGGTAGTCTCAGAGTCAAAGCGAAGCCACAGACCAAGTGAGAAGACTGCTGTGCCAGTCAGCTGATAACAAAAAGAGAATCATAGTTAATGATGGGCAATGAGAGTGATGGCAGTAATAGTACTGGGGAGTAGGAGTAATGCGGGTCGACAGCAATGGGAAGTGATAGTAAAGAGAGTGACCAGAAAGAGGGGCAAGAGTAATGGGAAGTGTGTATAATGGCAGTATTGGGGAGTGAGAGAAACGTGGAATCACAGAAAAGTGAGTTGAGTGTAATGGAGGAGACACACTCCCAGGACACAGAACACTGGGTTAGATTATTCGGCCAATCAAACCTACTCCAATATTACATACAATCATGGTTGGTCTTCTGCCTCAACTCCACTTTCCCATCCACTCCCCATATCCCTCAGAGATCAAAAAGGTGTCTATCTCTGTCTTCCTGGGCCCAAAGACAGTGACCCCCCCCCCCGACCTAGAAGAGCGAGAGGAGCCGGAGACAGTGTCCCCCCATCTAGAAGAGCGAGAGGAGCCGGAGACAGTGACCTTCCCATCTAGAAGATTTATCCAATCCAACATCGTCCAGTCTGTGTTTCCAGAGTGGAGCAGCTGTGTGGAAGTGTGACATCATAGGAAAAGAGATGTGATTGGTTGGTGAATATTTTGCTCATTTGTCTTCAAAACCCATGTAACCGATTCATAATTGTGAGGTTTTATTAGCTGTAGTAAGGTTTACTAGCTGTAGTAAAGTTTAATGGGAGCAGCTATGTTTATTAATTATAAATTAATTAAGGAAAATAAATTACTTGACACATAATAAAGATGGCAGGGCAGATGATGCATTGTGACTGCAGAATGTGGGTGCTCTTGGACACCAGCATGATCCAGGCAAACATGTCTGCAGTAAGGAATGCTCCAAATAGTTGGACCGTTCCGTACCACCTGTCCCGCATGGAAAAGTTTCTGCAGTGAAACACCTTTGACCACAAGTCCATCAGACAGTAATCGACACGTAATGTCCTAGAGGCCCTGTGGGAAAAGGAGATGGTGGATCCTGTCGAATGGTTCCCCAAGCAGACTGTCAAAGTCATTTGGCAGAATGCCTCATCGCCAAAACTTTCCAACAAGCACCAAGGTATAGCTTGGCTGGTGGTGAGAAAGGCCCTCCCCATCAGGAGTCTCACCCCCTCTGCACGTTGCCTTCATGATGGCTGTGGTGGGGAAGGGCACTGGCATCAGTACTCGGGAAAGTGGGAGCTGTACCATTGGGACGGTCTCCACCTGAACCCAGCTGGGACCCAGTGTCCTGGTGAGTCATATAACCAAAGGGGTAGAGAGGGCTTTAAATTAAAAGTGGGGTTGAGGGATCAAGTTCGGAAAAATATGATAAATTAAATAGAGAAGACAAAAGAGCAAGGTAGGAATTAGGGAAATTATGATCAGAGCACGGCAGCAAGGGACCAAATGTACAATCCTGAGAGTGCACCAGGGGATAAGGCCAGAGGTTACAAAAAGGCTCTGGGATCCTGTAGATGTATATATCTGGACTTCAGAAGGCCTTTGATAAGGTGCCGCACAAAAGATTAATACAAAAGATAAGATCACGGAGTTACGGGTAATACATTAGCTTGGATAGAGAATTGGCTAACCAACAGAAAGCAGAGGGTTGGGATAAATGGGTCTTTTTCTGGATGGCAAGCTAACTAGTGGGGTGCCACAGGGTTCGGTCCTTGGGCCCCAACTATTTACAATCTATATTAATGACTTGGATTCAGGAATAGAAGGTACCATAGCTAAATTTGCAGATGACACCAAAATAGCTGGGAAAGTAAGTTGCAATGAAGAAATAAGAAATTTACAAATGAACATGGACAGGTTAGGTGAATGGGCCAAAATTTGTTAGAGTTTAACGTGGATAAGTGTGAGGTTATCCACTTTGGTCAGAAGAATAAAAATGCGGCTTATTATTTAAATGGAGAGAAACTTCAGAATGCTTCAGTACAGAGGGATCTGGGTGTCCTCATGCATGAATCGCTGAAAGCTAATATGCAGGTACAGCAGGTAATAAGGAAGGCAAATGGAATTTTGGCATTTATTGCAAAAGGAATAGAGTATAAAAATAGGTAAGTGTTGTTGCAACTGTGCAAGGCATTGGTGAGACCGCACCTGGAGTACTGTGCACAGTTTTGGTCCCCTTACTTGAGGAAGGATGTAGTTGCATTGGTGGCGGTTCAGAGGAGGTTCTCTAGATTGATTCCAGAGATATGGGGAGTGTCTTATGAGGAGAGATTGAGCAGTTTAGGCGTATACTCGCTGGAGTTTAGAAGGGTGAGAGGAGATGTAATTGAGGTATATAAGATGCTAAAGGAGACAGACAAAATAGACGTGGAGCAGATGTTTCCCCTTGTGGGGCATTCTAGAATGAGAGGCTATAGTTTTAGGCTAAGGAGTGGTAGATTTAAATCAAAGATGAGGAGGAATTACTTTTCTCAAAGGGTCGTGAATCTGTGGAATTCACTACCTCTGAGTGCAGTGGATGCCATGACGCTAGATAAATTTAAGGATGAGAGCGGCAGAGTTTTAATTAGTAACGGGTTGAAAGGTTATGGGGAGAGGGTGAGAAATTGGAGTTGAGCCGGAATGAGATCAGCCATGATTGTATTGAATGGTGGGGCAGGCTCGAGGGGCTGAATTTGCCTACTCCTGTTCCTTGTTATAATGTTCTTATGTCTCTGAATGAACTTTGCATTCATAATAAAACAGATGAACTAACAGCGCAAACATCAATAAATATTTATGATCTGATAGCCATTAGAGACATAGCTGCAGGCTGATAAAGACTGGAACCTGAATATTCAAGAGTACATGACATTTAGGAAGGTCAGGAAGCTAGGAAAAGGTGGAGGGGTAGCTCTGTTAATTAAGAATAACGTTGGTATAACAGAGAGAGTCAACCTTAGTTCTGGACTTCAAGATATGGAATCAGTTTGGGTGGAGATAAGAACTAGTAAAGGTGAGAAAATCAATTGTAGGAGTGGTTTACAGGCCCCCTAACAGTAACCATACAAAGTATACAAAAAGAAAAGTATGGAGATAATCATGAATGATTTTAATCTACATATAGATTGGACAAATTTGATTGGCAATGGTAGCCTGGATGATGAGTTCATAGAGTGTTTTCAGGACAGTTTCTTAGAGCAGATTTGCTCTAACCAGATAATAGGTGATACTAGACTTGGTAATGTTCAATGAGACAGGATTAATTAATGACCTTATAATGATGCCCCCAGGTAGCAGTGATCATAATATGTTTGAGTTTCTCATTCACTTTGAGGGAAAAAAGAATGGATCTAAGACTAGTGTTTTAAACTTAAGTAAAGGCAATTATGAGGGTATAAAAACAGAGCTGGCAAAAATGAACTGGGAAATTAGGTTAAGGGATAGGTCAGTAGGGATGCAGTGTCAGACATTTAAGGAAAAATTTCAAAATACTCACAAAAAATACATTCCAGTGAGGAAGAAGGACTCTAAGAGAAGGACACACCATCCGTGGCAAACTAAAGAAGCTAATCATGGTATCAAGTTGAAAGAGAAAGTGTATAATTCTACAAAGATGAGTAGCAGGTCAGAAAATTGGATAGAATATAAAGAACAACAAAGAATGACTAAAAGATTAATAAGGGGGGAAAAATTAGAGTACAAGAGAAAGCTAGCTAGAAATATAAAAATGGATAGTAAGAATTTCTATCGGTATTTAAAAAGGAAAAGAGTAAGTAAGGCGAGTGTCGGTCCTCCAGAGAGTGAGTCTGGGGAATTAATAATGGAAAATAAGGAAATGGTGGATGAATTGAACAAGTATTTTGCTTCTGTCTTCACTGTAGAGGATACAAATAACATCCCAGAAATAATTGTGAATCAGGAAGTGAAAGGGAGGGAGGAACTTAAAACAATTACAATCACCAGGGAAAGGTACTGAGAAAATTATTAAAACTAAAAGCTGACAAGTCCCCAGGTCCTGGTGGACTTCATCCTAGAGTCTGGAAAGAAGCAGCTGCCAAGATAGTAGATGCATTGGTTTTAATTTTCCAAAATTCCCTAAATTCTAAAAAGATCCCATCAGATTGGAAAATAGTGAATGTGACTGATGCATCTGTGGCAGGGAAGTTTTGTGAGGATAAGTTTTTCCCTCTTGTTAGTTCTCTCACCACCTGCTGCAGATCCAGTCTAGCAGCTATGTCCTTTAGGACTTGGCCAGCTCAGTCAGTAGTGGTGCTATCGAGCCACTCTTGGCGGTGGACATTGAAGTCCCCCCACCCAGAGTACATTCTGCATCCTTGCCACCCTCAGAGCTTCCTCCAATGATGTTCAACATGGATTCATCAGCTGAGGGAGGGTGGTATGTTGTAATCAGCAGGAGGTTTCATATTTGACTTGATGCCATGAGACTTCATGGGGTCCAGAGTTGATTTCGATGAGGCAACTCCCTCCCGACTGTATACCACAGTGCTGCCACTTCTGCTGGGCCTGTCCTGCCAGTGGGACAGGACATATCCAGGGGTGGTGATGGTGGTATCTGGCACATTATCTGTAAGATATGATTCCGTGAGGATGACTGTGTCAGGCTGTTGCTTGACTAGCCTGTGAGACATCTCCCTCAATTTCGGCACTGGCCCGATGTAGGACATACTCAGGCAATTACTTACTACCTCCTTAGGAGAACTTTGCAGGGTCGACAGGACTGAGACTGCCATTGCTGTTTCCAGTGCCTAGATCGATGCCAGGTGGTCCGTCCAGTTTCATTTCTTTTTTGTGACTGTTTAGCAGTTTGTTACAACCGAGTGGCTTCAGAGGGCATTTAAGAATCAGCCATATTACTGTGGGTCTGCAGTCACATGTAATAAGCCAGGTAAGGGTGGTAGATTTCCTTCCCTAAAGGGCTATAGTGAACCAGATGGGTTTTTACAACAATCAACAATGGCTTCATGATCATCATTAGACTTTTAATTCCAGATTTTTATTGAATTCAAATTCCACCGTTTGCCATGGTGGGATTGGAATCCAGGTTCCCAGAGCATTACCCTGGGTCTCTGAGTTATTAGTCCAGAGACAAAACCATGACACCTTCACCGCCCCCTCAACAACTTTGTGCTGAAGTTCCTGAAGCT
The DNA here is from genome assembly GCF_017639515.1 of Carcharodon carcharias. Taxonomy (NCBI): domain Eukaryota; kingdom Metazoa; phylum Chordata; class Chondrichthyes; order Lamniformes; family Lamnidae; genus Carcharodon; species Carcharodon carcharias. Next base: position 69,202,594 of record NC_054475.1, read on the forward strand.
GCAGCCACTTACTGTGGATGTGGTTATCCAGGATCACAATACTCTCCACAGACTCCCACTTGTGCAGTTCCAGCACAATAGCTGCCCTAGCCATATCTATTTAATTTTATTTATTTGGACAGTTAATTGATCACTGATTTAATAAAGTTAGTCTCCTAGTTCAGAGACAACAAAGTCTCACCAGATACTGAAGGTAAAACAAAATGAATAAAAACTTCATCTCCTTCTCCCTCTCCACAAATTCCCAACTTTAACATTGTTTTATGTTCACTCTATGCTCCACACACCAGAGGAAACAGATTCCCCAAGATAGAGTCTGGGAGATACACTCCCCAAGAGGCTACCTCACCCACTTTTAAACTTTGAACATTCCAATAGTTTATTAAAAAGATGAGAGAGTTTGTTATTGGGCTAATCTAATTGATTCATTGTTTTCCAGGTGCTGCTTTAATTTGCAATCTGCCACTTATTCTCTATTGTCTTACTGTTCTTATGTCTGATATCTTTACAATCCCCACTTTTGTCCAGTATGATCCCTTCGCCTCACTCATACTTCATTTTACAGTTTGCCTTTGTGGTGTGGAAGTCAAGATGTTAATTGTCTCTGTGCTATGTGGTATGTGAAGCCTGCTCCTCTCCCAGATTTTACGAAAATAGCAGTCTAATTTTCCATGACCATTCACAGCCATTGCAAACACCAACTGGAGCTGTTCGCTTTCCACCATTTCCTGTTTTCATTTTACAAGTGGCACTAGTCCCACCCAGTCAGCAGTTACTTTCTCTGACTGAAACCCACATACTGGGCAGAATTTTGCCCTTGGTGGGCGTGTGGGCCCCACCGGCTTGGTGGTGGGCGGACAGCTGACCCCCACCGCCGAAACAGGGCCGGCCGCCATTTTGAGTGGGCGGGCCAATTAAGGGCTGCCCAGCAGCCTGCCCGACAGGAAGTGCTATGCACTTCCTGTGCAGGGGGGAGGAGGAAATCCCCAGCTGTCAAAGTGCGTGCTTTCGCGCATGCGTGAGAGAGCACACTGCTCCCTGAGATTAAGTGCTGCCTCAGGAAGATTAGTGACAATCTAAAAAACTCAAAAAATAGAAAAATAAAAATATTATTAACATGTCCCCCTCAAGTGACAATGCCACATGAAATGGGACATGTTAATAAATATAACATTACATTTATTAAAGTTTTTAAAAAGGGACATGAAACCTCATCCCGCCAGTGGATGAGGTTTCATGTATTATCAGAAGCCCACTGGGGCTCCTGGCCTGCCTGCCAGACTTAAGGTTGGATGGCCAGGTCTTTTAATTACTTTAATTATCCTGTCAATTGCCTCAATTGGCCATTGACAGGTTGGCGGGCAGACAGCTGATTTCGTTGTCCGCCTGCCTTCCTCAATATTTAAATGGACCAGGATGACATCGGGGGTTCCTCCCGATGTCATCCCATGTCATTTTCCCATCGGCGAGCAGGCCCCACCCCCAAATCGCCAATGGGAAAATTCTGGCCACTGACTCAGTGCCTTTATGAAGGTCACAACTCGCAGGTCACAACATCTGCCAGCACAGACAAGACAAGCCCAATGGCCGGCCCCTTTCTGTGCTGTTACCATTCTGTGGGGTCAACAGCCTTAGGTCACAGGTTACCGGCTCAAAGAAAAACATATATTCATAAAATGTTTGTCACGAACATCGGATGTGTCATGAAGTGCATTTGAAATGTAGTCACTGTTCCAATGTAGCCAATATCCATACAGCAAGATCCCACAAACTGCAATGTGATAATGACCAAATAAAGGATCATGGGTTTAATCCATTGAACCATAGAAATGTTACAGCACAGAAGGAGGCCATTCGGCCCACCCTGTCCATGCCAGCCCAAGGACACCCAGATGCTCTTTCTAATTCCACCTTCCTGCGCCCGGCCCATAGCCTTGCAGCTTACAGCACTAAAGGTGCAGGTCCAGGTACTTTTTTAAAGAGATTAGAATTTCTGCCTCTACCACCAGTTTGGGCAGCGAATTCCAGACACCCACTAGCCTCTGTGTAAAAGAATTCTTCCTCATGTTCCCCCTACACCTTCTGCCACTTATCTTGAATCTATATCCCCTGGTTCTAGAATTGTCCACCAAGGGAAACAATTTTATCCTGTCCACTCTATCTATTCCCCTCATAATTTTGTACACCTCAATCAAGTCACCTTTCAGCCTTCTTTGTTTTAAGGAAAATATCCCCAACCTATCCAATCTCTCCTCGTAGCTACACTTTTCTAACCCTGGCAACATTCTTGTAAACCTCCTCTGCACTCTCTCCAGAGCTATTACATCCTTCCTGTAATGTGGTGACCAGAACTGCACACAATGCTCCAGTTGTGGCCTCACCAGTGTTTTATACAATTCCAACATTATATCCTTACTTTTATATTCTATACCTCTGCCAATGAAGGAGAGCATTCCATATGCCTTCTTTACAATCTTGTCTACTTGAACTGCTGCCTTCAGGGACCTGTGTACTTGTACGCCACTCCATCTACCCCTCTTCGTATATTCCCATTTATTGTGTAATCCCTGTAACTGTTTGACCTCCCTAAATGTATGACCTCACACTTCTCTATGTTAAAATCCATCTGCCACTTTACCGCCCACTCCACCAATCCATCTATATCGTTTTGGAGATTATGGTTATCCTCTACACTAACCACTACTCAGCCAATCTTTGTGTCATCTGCAAATTTCCCAATCATGTCCCCCACATTCACGTCCAAATTGTTAATATATAACACAAACAGCAAGGGTCCCAACACCAAGCTCTGTGGAACACCACTTGAGACAACATTTGCAAGGGCATCCATTGACCATTACCCTTTGTTTCCTGTTACAAAACCAGCCTTGTATCCAGTTTGCCACATTACCCTGAATCCCATGGGCTTTTACTTTCCTGACCAATCTGCCATTTGAGACCTTGTCAAATGCCTTGCTTAAAACCATGCACACAACATCCACTGTACTACCTTCATCAACTCTTCTTGTTACTTCCTCAAAGAATTCAATCAAATTTGTGAGGCAAGACCTTCCTTTAACAAATCCATGCTGACCATCCCTGACTAGTCCATGCCTTTCCACATGACAGTTAATCCTATCTCTCAGGATTGATTCTACTAATTTTCTCACCACCGATGTAAGACTTACTGGCCTATCACTGTTGGGCATTTCCTTTGATCCCTTTTTAAACAATGGAATTACTTTTGCATTTCTCCAGTCCTCCGGTACCTCTCCTGTATCTAGTGAAGATTGGAAAATCACCCTCAGAGCATCTGCTATCTCCTCCCTGACTTTCTTCAGCAGCCTCGGAAACAATCCGTCTGGCCCTGGTGACTTATCAACTTTCAAGGATTTCAACTCTTTGAGTACTTCCTCTCTCTTTATGACTATCCCATCCAATATCCCATAGTGTTCCTCCTGGACTACTGTATCTACATCCTCCCTTTCCTTTGTAAACACGGAGACAAAATATTCATTCAAAGCCCTTCCCACAGCCTCTGCATCTACACACAAGTTTCCATCTTCATCTCTGATAGGTCCCACTTTTTCCTTAACTAACCTTTTAGCATTAATCTTTGGGTTATCTTTAACTTTACTTACTTATCTTTTCTCATGCCCTCTCTTTGATTTCCTTATTTCCTTTTTTACTTCGTCCTTGCACTTCCTATATTTGTCTAGGCTGTCTGCAGTGCTTAGTTCTTTGTGCCTTTCGTACGCTTTCTTTTTCTGTTTGATCTTCCCCTGTATTCCTCTAGACAATGAGGGAGGTCTAGATTTGGCAGTACCACTCTTATTTTAGTACGGGACATGTCTACTTTGTACAATTAGGATCTCGCTTTTTAATGCATCCCACTGGTTTACCACTATTTTATCCTCCAGCAGTGCTGTCCAGTCCACCTCAGCCAAGTCCCTTCTCATTTCTGCAAAATTTGCCTCCTCCCAGTTCAAGACTTTTACTCCTGCCTTATCTCTGTCCTTTTCCATGGTAATGCTAAATCTAACTGAATTGTGATCACTGTCCCCAATATTGTTGCCAACTGTCACTTCACCCACTTGCCCTTCTTCGTTCCCCAAGACTAGGTCTAGAATTGCATCTCCTCTCGTTGGGTTTGTCACTAATTTGTTGAAAAAATTTTCCTGGACACACTGCATGAATTTTCTCCCTCAGTGCCCTTTATATTGTTTGAATCCCAGTTGATATTAGGATAGTTGAAGTCTCCTTCTATTATTATCCTCTTGTTCTTACAAGTAGAAATTTGCCTACATATTTGTTCCTCTATCTCCCTTTCACTATTTGAGGGTCTGTAGTATACTCCCAGTAGTGTGACTGCCCATTTTTTATTTCTAAGCTCAATCCGTAAAGCCCCGTTTGCTGACCCATTTAGTATATCATCCCTTCTCACAACTGGAATTGATTCTTTAACCATTAGTGCTACCCACCCCCCTCCTTTTTTATCTCCTACTCTATCATGTCTGAAGACTCTATAACCAGGGATATTAAGCTGCCAGTTTTGTCCCTCCTTTAGCCAGGTGTCCGTTATAGCAATGACATCCTGCTGCCATGTATCTTGCCTGTGCCCTTAACTCATCTACCTTGTTTGTAATACTCCTTGCATTGAAGTATAAACAGTTTAACCCCATCAATTTCCCTTGCTGGATGGTTACTGAGGGCAGTGAGTTCAGCCTGATTTGAAGCTTGGAACAATCTTGAAATCTTGTGAGCACAGAAACAGGTGTTTGGACAAACAGTGATTGGAACTTTGGGGAGATAGGGCAGGATTTTGCCCTTGGTGTGTGGGATTGGTGGGGCCATCAGGAAGCCGCCCCCAATCGCAGTGCTCCGTGATTTTACACAAATGAGTCAATTAAGGCCTGTCCAGCGGATTATGCAACTTGTGAATGAGCGAGAAGGGGCGGGTGGGAGTGGGGGCATGATGTCCACTGGGTCCAAGGACGACTGGCAGCCGATTCAAAAGCAGCCTTGACAGCCCCTGGAAGGCTGCCACAGAAGGAAGTGGAAGTTGCGGGTGGACACAGCAGGTGGGAGGACAGGTCGGAGGGGCAGTCAGCCCTGTGTTTCTCGGATGAGTGCCTTGCTGCCCTCCTGGAGGATGGGCAGCTAGGAGAGAAACACTTGCCCCCAAGGATGGGAGAAGGCTCCCCACCACACCCCCGGATCCCGTTACCTACCAACAAGGCCTGGGAGGAGGTGGCATCCAGGGTCAGCAGCCATGATGTGGTGAGGCACACATGGGTGCAGTGCTGGAAGCGCTTCAGCGATCTCCTCCAATCAGGAAGAGTGAGTACCGTGGGTCACTTTGCAGAGCAGGTAAGAGTTGCCCATCCCCCACCCCCCACCCTGTGACCTTTGAGGTGTTAGAGTGTGAGTTGCAAATGTCAAGAAGCAGGAGCTAGCCAATGGTGTGAGCCCTGGCTGCTTGGACTGAGTGCCTTGAGTCACAATTCGGCTGAGCCCTGCGAGGTGTTCCTCAGGTGGGGTTGGCCAGGCTGCAATGGCGCTGCAGGTAGAGAGGGGACTAATCAATGCTCCTCTATCCTATCAGGAGAAAACATCCCATAACAATGCAGAGAGGTTGTGGACTGGCAGGGGACCTCCACACCCCCTCATTCTCAGTCATTCCGAGCAGGAGGCCCTGGAGCTGGAGAGGTGCTATGCACCTCGGTCAAGCAGCTGCGGTGAGGTTAGGGTTCCAGAGGGAGGTAAGAGAGCAGTGCCCTGAGGTGAGAATGTAGGTTATTGCAACCATTGCAGTGTAGTCTCTATATTGATGTGAGCCTCGAACCTGGAATCCCCATTGATGATGGAAAGACGAGGGCACCATGATGCAGATCTCTGTCTCGTCAGGGTGCCAGGCATACACACTGACAGCCTAATGACTTAAACTAATGACATGTCTTCCTTCTCCCTTTCAGGCTCAGCAGCAGCCTTTCATTCTAAGGAATCTGAAGGCGCACCCCTGACCCCTGAGGACCACCCTGCTCAGCACACACCAGCATTACACCCTCTCTGTCAAGCAGGCACTAGCGCAGATACCAGCACCTCGGTGGGCATAACATTATCGTGTAGTCTGTACACTGGTGAGGGCACTTCACACTCGTTTGAGGTACAGGCAGAGGCAGAGAGTGCCCAGGGTGCTGACCATCAGAGGACTGCTGGAGGCCAAGCCTATGCTCAATCAATGGCTGATGATGAGCCTCTGGAGACATTCATGAGGCAGCAGATGCTGGGTGTCCAGGAGGCTGTGTGGGAGGATCTGGCAGGGATACATGATGGAATGCTTGCCACAGTGTCCATTGTGGAGGAGTCCTTGCGGAGTGTGAACAATGCAATGACCCTCATGCCTCCTCCATGGACAGAGTGGTGACTCTCATGGAGAGATTCCTCCAGAGACTCAATCAGGAGTTCCTGGAATTGCACTCAGACCTGCAAGACCTCACACCAGCAATGACCTCAGGTGGTCAGTGTCAGTGTGGGAGATGGATTGGGCACCCAGTATCCCAGCTAGGTGCCCATCCATCAATGGTAAGTTAAGGAGGTCCAAAGTGACCTCATGTCGGCGCATGAGCTACCTGTCGTCTCTGTGGGCTCCTCTCAGGGCACTCTGGATGACGGCAGCAGCTCCTCCGCCCCTCTGCCAGTGACCATGGCAGCTGATGAGATTGCAGTGACTGGGGAGATGCCAGCCCTGGCACTGGCCACTCCCTCCCAGGTGGGACCAGATCAGATTCCACGGGCCAGAGGATGCCCGCCAAGGTCACCAAGGCCAATAAGACAGCAGAGTGAGCAGCCTGTCTCCAATGCTGGTGCCAGCGAGGGGGGAGCATCTAGATGTAGCACTCATAAGCACAAGCTTAAAGCACCTTAAGCACAACACGGCCTGATCACGTGTGATATTTGTTTTCCCCATTTTTCTTTTCTTTTAATGGTGTAACGTAAAACACTGGTGAATGTTGATTTCAGCAATTTTCACATTCACAAGTAAATGAGATGTTATTTTGTGCTATTGGCCTCTGGATGCTTCATCTGTTCTGCAGATGCAGGGTAAGCCATGATGTTATGATGGACATGTTTCTCCTTAAACTTTATTGCACTGGCACATAGTGTATGTTGTTGACCAAGGAACTGGTCCTGTCAGGGATTGAGTATGGAGCCTGTGGTCCTGGCATGTGGTGGGTGTTCTTATCTGGTAGCCCAGCTGAAGGAGCGTTGGATCAAAGCCTTCCAGGTGTCCCTGTCTCCCTGGAGATTACCCAGGTCAGTGTCCACATCCTCAGCGTTCTCCTGACCGTGCTCATCCTCGGACTCACCACTGGACTCATCATCGGTTGCCTGTGCAGCTGCCTCAAGATCCTCTTCCTCCAGTGGGTCCTCCCTTGCCAGTGCCAGATTGCGGAGAGTGCAGAATGCAACCACTATCAGTGACACACGCTCTGGGGGGTATTGTAGTGCACCCCCTGAATGGTCCAGGCATCGGAAGCACATCTTGAGGTTCCCTCCACAGCCCTTGTGGAGACATGGTTCCTGTTGTACTGCTGCCCGGCTTCTGTGCTGGGTGGCAGAGAGGCATCATGAGCCACCTTCTGAGGGGATAGCCCTTGTCACCCAGCAGCCATCCATCCAGCCGGGCTGGAGCACTGAAGAGCCCTGGTACAAGGAAGCGTCTCAGAATGTAAGTGTCATGGGAGCTGCCAGGGTACATTGTGCAGACTTGGAGAATCAGCATCCTGTGGTCACACACTATCTGCTCGTTCATGGAGTGGAATCCATTCCTGTTGACAAAGACACTGGGCTCACCCGCTGGCACCTTGATGGCCACATGTGTGCAGTCGATGGCACCCTGGTCATGAGGATACCCAGCAATTGCTGCAAAACCTCTGGCTTACTCAGCCTGGCTGGTCTTGTTCTGTATAGTAATGAATGAAAGTCAAAACCCGCTTGAACAGAGCTTCTGTTGCCAGCTTGACGCAACTGTGGACAACTGATTGGGAGACTCCACACAGATCCCCCACTGAACCCTGGAAAGAGCCAGAGGCATAGGAGTTGAGTGCCACTGTAACCTTCAGAGCCACTGGCATGGGGTGCCCACCCACACAGTTGGAGCTGATCTCAGGGCCGATCCTCTGACAGATGGAAGTCATGGTCTCCCTGAAGAGGCGGCGCCTCATTTGGCATTGCACCTCAGACATATTGAGGTAGCTGCATCGCCGCCTGTAAACCCTGCGAGCAGGATATTGGCATCTTCTGCAGCCCCTTCCGCCTTGGACGACCTGCTGGCCCTGCACCCCTTGTGCCTGCATCTCTCCTCCCACTGGTCCCTCTCCTGAAAGCTGAATGGGGACACCTGGCCTCCTCTCCCTTCCACCCCTCTCTTCCTCCTCAGAGGAGGTGCCTCCAACGGAGACCACAATCCCCATTCTCAGGGTAAGGGAAGACTGTCTGACACCTGGAAGGCCCCACGTGCTGTGAATCCTCCGGGGGCATGGAAGACAACCCTGAGTCCTGAACTGAAGCCTCTAAATATTCTGAATGAAGCTCTGAAGTGAGATGAAGCTGTCCTGTTCACAGAAGCAATCAGCAACAAGTGATATCCTGAACTCCTCACTAATTGCATTGACAAGGCCATTGGCCCCTCTAATCCCGCCCGTGGATGTGGTTTTGATAATTGTGGCCTGACTGTTTTGCCCGTGTGATAGCCTGATAACTGCACGGGCTCAGTAAGGTCTGAGACAATTGGTCTCTCAAGGGCCTTAACCGGCCACTTAATGGCGGGCATACCTCCGTCTTCATCATGCGCCCGCCTAGTGAAATATCGCGAGAGTGCACGTTGATGTCAGCACGCTCGGCTGACATCAACGGGCTCGAGCAGGCAGGCATGCACCTGCAAGTCAAGCTAAAAATTCTGCCCATAGTGCCAAATTGGAAAATTCAGTGGGTGGTTATCAGAGGCAGCTTCATGTGGAAGACTGTAAGGTAGGAATTAAGGAATAGGAGTGTTCAGTCAAGTGTGTGGCTGACCAGTCGCCCAGGAATTCGAATACAGAATTTGCAGTAAGTTCAAGGTGCAGGTACATAAATGACAGATATAGACCTTCAGTTTTATAATGAGGGTCATAGGATCCAATTGTTAATAAGTAATAATAGATTTTTACAAAACATTGCTTAGCCCATAATTTGCTTCCTTTGTACAGTTTTCAACATCCTGTTATAGAAATTACATTAAAGCTACAGAGAGCATTCAGTGCATTTTCATCTTAGGTGTTAAAATTCTCCTAGTTTTCAAATCACCCTGTGGCCCTATTTCTGTAATCTCCTTCAGCCCCATAATCCTTTGATATCTGCACTCATCTAATTCTGGCTTTTTGAACATCCCTGATTTTAATCTCTCCGCTACTGGTGGCTGCATCTTCAGTTGCCTGCATCCCAAGCTCTGGAATTCCCTCTATACACCTATCCACCTCACTCTCCTCCTTTAAAACACTCCCTGAAACCTAACACTTTGACCAAGCTTTTCATTATCTGATCTAATATCTCCTCATGTGGCTCAGTGTCAAATTATGTTGAATTACACGCCTGTGAAGCATCTTGGGATGTTTTATGATATTAAAGTGCTATATAAATACAAGTTGTTGTTGTTGTAGCATTCAGGGTGGGGAGAGGGGGCTGGACAGTTGGGGGAGCTGGTCAGCCAGTCAACAAGGGCAGGGAGGGGGGTGGATGGACAGTCAGGGGTTGTCGGACAGTCATTTGGGAGTAGGGTAGGGCAGCAGGGCAGGGCCTGGGTGATATTCAGGGATTGGAAGGAGTCCCCAGTGTTGGGGGTGAGGGGGGCAGGGGGAACAGTCCCATGTGGGATGGGGTGGGGTTGGTAGGTTGTGGGGGTGTCCCTGGAAGTTTGGGTGGTGGCAGTAATCGGGTGGGGGGATGGTGGTGTTGAGGGGAGTCCCCTAGGGGTTTGGGTGCTGGCAGTAGTTGGAGTGTGTATGGGTGGGCGGGGGAGTACCATGGGGTTGGGGATAGACTCGGGATGGGGGGGCTGGGTGGGAGAATTCCTGTTGGGGCTGTCAGGGGGGTTTTAGGGGAGTCCTCTGGGGATTCGGGTGTGTCCCATGGAGAGGGGATGAGTCCCGTTGGGGGGGGAATGGGATAGGAGCAGGAGTGCCGGGAAGTCCCCTGAGGGCTCAGGCATGATGGGGAAGTCCGGTGGGGGCTTGGTATGGATCTGGGCAATACTTAACCAGGAGTTAGAAGTGATCTCAATTCTTCTAACTTTTTCTAGGTAACTATTGGTGTAACCCAGTCAGAACCATCCAAAGTTTGCAATTTAAATCACCTTTCGGATGGTTCCCAGTACCCATCGGAAGTTTGAACTTCCCAGGCAATTGCCATGCAAACTCTTATGTGGGAACATCCGGGCAGTGAGGGGAGCCCATCTTTGGGTACCCCCGAGATACACTGCCTGGAGCTCAGAAGTTACGGCCAAAGAATTCAGGACAAAATTAACAGTCACATGGACAAATGTGGGTTAATTAAGGAAAGCCAGCATGGATTTGTTACTGGAAAATTGTGTTTAACTAACTTGCTGGGGATTTTTGAAGAGGTAACATAGAAGGTTGATGAGAGCAATGCTGTTAATGTGGATTTCCAAAAGGTATTTGATACAGTGCCACACAACAGACTTGTGAGCAAGGTTATAGCTCATGGAACAAAAGGGACAGAACCACATGGATATGACATTGGCTGAGTGACAGGAAACAAAGAGTAGTGGTTAATGGGTGTTTTTCAGGCTGGAGAAAGGTTTGTAGTGGAGTTCCCCAGGGGTCAGCATTGCGACCCTTACTTTTCCTGATATATATTAATGACCTAGATCTTGGTGAACAGGGCACAATTTCAAAATTTGCGTGTGATACAAAACTTGGCATTGAAAATAAGGTACAACTCTAAAGAAGGTGCAGGAGCAGAGAGACCTGGGTGTAGGTGTGCATAAATCATTGAAGGTGGCAGGACAGGTTGAGAGAGTGGCTAATAAGGCATATAGTATTCTAGGCTTTATTAATAGGGGCATTGAGTACAAGAGCAAGGAGCTTATGTTGAAGTTGTATTTGACACTAGTTCAGCCTCAGCTGGAGTACTCAGTCCAGTTCTGGAAGCCACACTTTAGGAAGGATGTGAAGACATTAGAGAGAGTGCAGAAAAGATTCACGAGAATGATCCCAGGGATGAGGAACTTCAGTTATGAAGGTGGACTGGAGAAGTTAGGTCTGTTTTCCTGCGAGAAAAGAAGGCTAAGAGAAGATTGATAGAGGTATTTAAAATCAAGAGGGTGTCTGGATAGAGCAGACAAAGAGAAACTGCTCCCACTTGTGAAAGGATCGAGAATGAGAGGGCACACATTTAAAATGATTGGCAAAGTAAGCAAAAGCGATGTGAGAAAGAATGGTTTCACACAGCGGGTGAGAGTGTGGTGGAGGCAGGTTCTATCAAGACATTCAAAAGGCAATTAGACTGTTAATTGAAAGTGAACAATGTGCAGAGTTACAGGGAGAAGGGAGGGGAATGGCATTAGGTGAATTGCTCAGAGAGATGGTGCAGACATGATGGGCTGAATGGCCTCCTTTTGTGCTGTAACGATCTGTGTTTCTGGTGTGTGTGTGGACCTTGAGTATGTGTGCGCATGAAAGGTGGAACTTTCTTATTATTTTTACTTAGATTGGGTTAAGTATAATAAATACCATCCTCTTCTCATTTTTAAAAACTCAAGGAAAGCTGTCTGATTGCCTTTTATAGTCACAGAACTTTAGTAGTTAAATACTCACTGAATTGGCAAATATCCTTTAAAGAAAACCTTCTTGCAGTTAAACAAGGGATGGGATAAAAGAGGGGAGCCATTCTGTCCACACCTGACAGTAACATCTCCATTAAAACATTCTGTTTTGATGCATGCTGGACTGATCTCTGCATTTATATGTGATGTAATTAAAGAAATTGGCATAGAAAGGGAGGGGGTTCTAAGTGGTCCAGCAGGCTTAAAAGTAGATAAATCTCCAGGCCTGGATGAAATGTATCCCAGGCTGTTGAGTGAAGGGAGGAGATAGCAGGGGCGCTGACAATAATTTTCAATACCTCTCTGGCACCAGGAGAGGTGCCAGAGGGCTGGAGGACAGCCAATGTGGTACCATCATTCAAGAAGGGAGGAAGGGATAAACCAGGGAACTACAGGCCAGTCAGTCTAACCTCAGTGGTGGGGAAATCATTGGGAGCAATTCTGAGGGACAGAGTTAACCTATACTTGGAGAGGCAGGGATTAATCAAGGACAGTCAGCATGGTTTTGTTAAAGATCAATTTGATTGAATTTTTCGAAGAGGTGACCAGGTGTGTAGATGAGGGCAATGTATTTGACGTAGTCTACTTGGACTTCAGCAAGGCTTTTGATAAAGTCCCACATGGGAGACTGATAACGAAGCCCATGGAATCCAAGGCAATTTGGCAAATTGGATTCAGAATTGGCTGCGTGACAGGAAGCAGAGGGTGTCAAGGTGTGTTTTTTGTGACTGGATACCTGTGTCCAGTGGGGTTCCACAGGGATCAGTGTTGGGTCCCTTGCTGTTTGTGATATATATATAAATGATTTAGACTTGAATGCAGGAGGGTTGATCAGTAAATTCGCAGATGACATGAAAATTGGTGGGGTGGTAAATAGTGAGGAGGATAGTCTTAGATTACAAGAGGATGGGCTGATCAGTGGCCAAATGGAATTTAACCTGGATAAGTGTGCGGTGATGCACTTGGGCAGGACAAACAAGGCACGGGAATACACGATGAATTGTAGGACCCTGGGAAGTACTGAGGATCAGAGGGACATTGGTGTGCATGTCCACCAGTCCCTTAAGGTAGATAAGGTGGATAAGTCAGCATATGGGATACTTGCCTTTATTTGCCAAGGCATAGAATATAAGAACAGGGAGGTTATGCTAGAACTGTATGAAACGCTGGTTAGGCCACAGCTAGAGTATTGTGTGCAGTTCTGGAATCCGCATTATAGGAAGGATGTGATTGCACTAGAGAGAGTGCAGAGGAGATTTACCAGGATGTTGCCTGGCCTGGAGAGTTTTAGTTATGAGGAGAGATTGGATAGGCTGGGGTTATTTTCCCTGGAGCAGAGGAGATTGAGAGGGCACATGATTGAGGTGTATAAAATTATGAGGGGCATTATGAGTAGAGAGAGGCCAAAAAAAATCACAGTGTATGTGTTTGATTGGTTAATATACAGCCTTTTAGTTTGTCTCTCTAATGTAAGACAGTTGGTTGAACTAAGAATTGGGGCTCTTACTTTATTAAATAGGGTGGACAGGAAGGAACTTTTCCCCTTGGTGGAAGGATCAATAACCAGGGGGCATAGAATTAAGGTAAGGGACAGGAGGTTTAGAGGGGATGTGAGGAAGAATTTTTTCACCCAGAGGGTGGTGGGAATCTGAAACTCTCTGCCTGAAAGGGTGGTAGAGGCAGAAACCCTCATAACATTTAAGAAGTATTTGGATGTGCACTTGCGATGCCATGGCATACAAGGCAATGGGCCTAGTGCTGGAAAATGGGATTAGAATAGTTAGGTACTTGTTTAACTGATGCAGACTCAATTAGCTGAAGGGCCTTTTTCTGTGCTGTAGACCTCTATGACTCTATATAATCTGTCACTTCACAGCAATCACCAGGGGTCTTATACACAACTTCCACTGCAATCTTAATTCCTTTTCTGTTTCTTAATTCAACACATTAAGTCTCCTCTGCCTCTTTATCTGTCATTACATCCTCTCTCATCATTAGAGTGATTTCATCCTTAATCCCCCTCTACCAGTTTCCTGATCTCTTCTGTGGACCTTATAGCCTGGGATGTTTAATTCTGTAGTGCAGCAAAGCACATTGGATGCGTGGGATAACAGGAGTAGAGAGAGGCCAAAAAAATCACAGTGTATGTGTTTGATTGGTTAATATACAGCCTTTTAGTTTGTCTCTCTAATGTAAGACAGTTGGTTGAACTAAGAATTGGGGCTCTTACTTTATTAAATTAACAACTACATAAACTAATTAATTAATTAATACTTATAATGGGAAATGAAAAAGAACAGGTAAAGTAAAAGTAGGGGAACATTTAGGCAACAGAGACCATAATATAACATGCTTTAAGATGATGACAGAGAAGGACATTAAGTGTAATGAATGCTAGGATAATACATTGGAGAAAAACTGATTTTATGGGGCTGGGAACAGAACTTGGGAAAATAAAATGGGCAACAATATTGGCAAACAACAATGCAGAAGAGCAATGAAAAATATTTAAAACAGCGTTATATAAAGTGCAGAAAAATATATTCCACTAAAAAACAAGAACAAGCTTATCACCCACAGTGCTGTTAGGGATGGAGTTCCAGGATTTTGACCCAGTGACAGTGAAGGAACGGCGATATATTTCCAAGTCAGGATGGTGTGTGACTTGGAGGGGAACTTCCAGGTGGTGGTGTTCCGGTGCATCTGTTGCCCTTGTCCTTCTAGATGGTAGTGGTCGTGGGTTTGGAAGGCGCTGTCTAAGGAACGTTGATGAATTCCTACAGTGCATCTTGTATATGGTACACACTGCTGCTACTGTGCTCCGGCGGTGGAGGGAGTGAATGTTTGTGGATGTGGTGCCAATCAAGCAGGCTGCTTTGTCCTGGATGGTGTCAAGCTTCTTGAGTGTTGCGGGAGCTGCACTCATCCAGGCAAGTGGAGAGAATTCCATCACACTCCTGACTTGTGCCTTGTAGATGATGGACAGGCTTTAGGGAGTCAGGAGGTGAGTTATTCAGCACAGGATTCCTATCCTCTGTGCTCTTCTTGTAGTCACAGTATTTATATGGCTATTCCAGTTCAGTTTCTGATCAATGGTAACCCCCAGGATGTTGAAAGTGGGGGATTCAATGATGGTAATGTCATTGAACATCAAGGGGCAATGGTTGGATTCTCTCTTGTTGGAGATGGCCATTGCCCGATACTTGTGTGGTGTGAATGTTTCTTGCCATTTATCAGCCCAAGGCTGGATATTGTCTAGCTCTTATTGCATTTGGACATGGACTGCTTCAGTATCTGAGGAGTCACGAATGGTGCTGAACATTGTGCAATCATCAGCAGACATCCCCACTTCTGACCTTATGATGGAAGGAAGGTCATTAATAAAGCAGCTGAAGATGGTTAGGCTGAGGACACTATCCTGAGGAACTCCTCAGTTAGGTCCCAGAACTATGTACAGTTCTGGCTGCTATCTTACAATTATTAAAAAAAAAGCATTGGAGAGAATGCAAAAAGATTGACAAGGCTGATGCCAGGAATGTGTGGCTGTTCCTATCAGGAGGAGATGAATAGGCTGGGGCTCTATTTTCTAGGTAATTGACAAAAGAAGCAATGCCAACAAGAGGAAAATCTATTTCAGGTAGTGAGTGGTTAGGATCTAGAATGAACGGCCTGAGAGTGTGGTGGAAGCAGATTCAATCGAGGAATTCAAGACGGAATTGGTTTATTATCTGAAAAGGAAAAAAATGCAGGTTTGTGGGGAGAAGGTGGGTGAATGGCACCTCAGGAATGCCTCATTTTCTCCCCATGACCCTGTATTAATTTCCTTCAGAGAACAAGCACAGACAGGATGGGCCAAATAGTCTCTTTTTCTTCTTTAATCTTCCTGTGATTCTGTGAAGGCTAAAGGGTGTTAATGATTAGTTTATGATGTTAAAGATACACAGGTGATGGACATTGTTTGACTAAGTTTTAAGAGCAGATATAAAGAAAGTCAGCTCAGTTAAATAGTTTGTAGTTAGCAGGTGGAGATCTGTAATGCTGCATCCTGTACATAAACCTACTAACAAGGAAAAGATCTATATCTTGTTTTATTCTTCACCAATTGGCTTGTATCCATTTAACAGAGTGTAACCAAAAGAGATTTTAAAATTATGAAATAGTGTGGAGAGAGAGAACGTTTCCACTTCTGAGGAAGAGAAAAACTAGAGGCCATCAATATAAAATAGTTACCAAGAAATCCAGTCAGGAATTCAGAAGAAACTTCTTTACCTATAGAGTGGTAAGAATGTGGAACTCACTACCCCAGGGATGCAAACTGTATAGATACATTTAAGGGGAGGCTCAATAAGTATATGACAGGGAGAGAATAGATGGTTATGATTGTTTGTTTTAGCTTAGGAAAGATGGGAGGGAGCTCATGTGGAACATTAAAACTCTCATGGACATGTTGGCTTCTAGACACAGCCTGTTATAATCCCAAATTAACCACACTACCCCCCTCTCTTCTCCATAGCCTTTTTACAATCCCAAATTAACCACACCACCCCACTCTCATCCCCCTAGCCCTGTATCAATCCCAAATAAACCACACCGCCCCACTCTCTTCCCCATAGCCTCATAAGAATCTCCCAAACTAATTCCAATGCCCCACTCTCTTCCCCATAGCCCTGTATCAATCCCCCAAACTAATCCTATTGCTGCACACTCTCCCAATAGCCCTACATCAATCACTAATTAATCCCACTGCCTCGCTTTCTCCCCATAGCTCTGTATTAATCCCGATGCCCTGCCTTCTCCCCATAGCCCTTTATCAATCCCATCTTAATCCTACTGCCCTACTCTCTCCCCAAAGCCCTGTATCAATTCAATACTAATCCCACTGCCCTGCTCACTCCCAATAGCCCTGTGTTAATTCTAAAATAATCCAACGACCCACTCTTTGACTTGCAGAACCATAGCAGAGTACAGCGCAGAAGGAAGCCATTCAGTCCATTCATCCATCAACTCTGTGCTGGTTCCTTCGAGGATCAAGTCCCACTCCCTTGCTCTTTTTCCACGCATCTTTAAGTATTTACCCAATTTCCTTTTCAGGACTATGAGTTAAATGATATCCTTTAGCTTCCCAAATCCTAACCACTCATTGTGGAACAAAGATCTTGCTATGTTATTTTTGCTGATCACATCAAGCCTGTGTCCTCTGTCCCTACAGCCATTGGAAATGGTTTCTGTTTACTCAACCTGAACTCCTCATGATCTTGAACACCTCTATCAAACCTCCTCTTAGCCTTCCCTGCTCGATTCTATCTATATTAACTGGAGTCCCTCAACCCTGGAACTGTTTGAGTAAATCCCTTCTGTATCTCCGCTGAAGCCTTCACTTTCTTTCTAAAATGTGGTGCCCAAAATTGGACACAACACTCTAGTTGTGGTCAAACTAAAGTTGTTTATATGCTCTGGATAATTCCTGTTTTTTTACATTATGTCTCTATTTATAAGATGAAGAATCACCATCGCTTTATTAACTGCTTTTCTGCCACCTTCAAAGATTTGTGTACAATCGCCCCTAGGTCTCTGTTCTTGCAAACCCTTTAAAACTGTATAATTTTACCACATTATCTCTCCTCATTTGTCCAATCAAGATATATCATGTCATATGTTTCTGCATTGACTTTCACCTGCATGTGTCCACCCATCCCAACCTGTTTTTGTCCTTTCGTTGACTAAATTTCCAAGTTTCATGTTATGGAAATTGTAAAATTGTTCCCGATATCCCCAAATCTGAGTCATTAACATATATTAAAAACAGCAGTAGTCCAGTACTGACCCTCAGTAGCTACACCGTATACCTCCCTCCAGTCTGAGAAACAGGCATTCGCCACAACTCTGTTTTCTATCCCTCAGCCAATTTGGTATATATGCCGTTACTGCCCCTTTTATCCTATTGGCTTCAATATTGCTAAGAAGCCTGATTATGTTTTACCCACACTGTTAAACACCGATATGTGGCACTTTATTAAACATCAGTTGGAAGTCTGTAAACATATCAACTACAATGTTAAAGTGGGATGTCTGTAATTTTCAGGTTTATCCATCTCCCTTCTTCACCCATGATGGTGTAACGTTTCCATTTCCCAGTCCCCTACTCCCAGTCCTGTATCTGAGGATTAGGAGGCAGTGGCTAACACGTCTGCAATTTTAACCCTTACTTACCTCAGCAACTTAGGATGAATCCTATCTGGATTGGCTGACATAGAATCATAAAATTGTAGAATTTTAAAAACAGACAGCAAGGAAGCAGGCCAATCACCTATCATACCTTGCTGAGTCTTAAAGTGAAATCCTATACACTTGGTTCCACATTTCACTTTTTCTCTATAACCCTGAAAGTTCCTCATCCTCAAGTATATGTGCAACTGTCTTTAAAATTATTTAAGAAATCAACTACATCACCTTTTCAGGTCAGGTTTTAACTACAGCCAGCTTTCCTAGTAACTCTGTTTATGTTATGTGCATCCCACCTCCTCATTTTCCATAGTTTAAGCAAAGTCCTCCTCCTTGGTAAACACTGCAGCAATGCACTTTTTAATACGGTTGTTGCCTGATCTGAACTGAATACTTCCACAATTTTTGTTTTAATTTCAGATTTCCAGTATTTTATTTTTTACTTGTGTAACACTAAAGTAGATGCAGAGATTGAGAGTGAGAGAGCAATAAAGTGAAGAATTTCCATATGAACACTGATGACACCCAGTCCTATCACACTATCATCTCTCTTAGCCCTTCCACTGTCTCTAGATTGTCAGGCTATTTGTCTGACATCCAGTACTAAATGAGCAGAAATTTCCTCAAATAAATATCAGGAAGACTACAGACGTTGCCTTTGGTCTGAGTTCCAAACTCTATTCCATGGTTGCTGACTCCATCCCTCTCCCAGACAACTGCCTGAGGCTGAACCAGACGCTTCACAACCCCTTGGTGTCATATGGACTTCTAACAACAAAATCACCAATACTGCTTATTACCCTCCATGACATCACCCGACTCTGCCCATGCTTTAGTTCATCTGCTGCTGGAAAGCTCATTTATGTCTTTGTTACCTTTAGACCTGACTATTTGAACCTAGTCTTGGCTGACCTCCCACATTCTACCCTCTGTAAACCTGAGGCTGGAGAAAAGCTTAACTCACTTCCTATGGGGATCAGCAGTCGACTCAGGATTCTTTGTTTAAGGCTTGTCAATAGCCAGCATGCAACGATAGGACCAATGCTCCAACAATAACACATACAGATGAAGTCAAAGAAGCATTCCACGATGATCTCAGCAAGATTATTAGAGTACACCCCCACCAGGACAAACTCACCACTCTTAGTGATTTCAGTACCTGAATGGGCAGAGACTATCAGGCAGGGAAAGGAGTATTAGGAGACCATGGGATTGGCACAGCAAACTCCAGTGGCCAGCTCCTTCTCTCTTTGTGCATTAAGTTTGACCTCACCATCATAAGCACAGTCTTCCAGCAAGCAGACAAACTGAATACAGCATGGATGCACCTCAGATCCAAACACTGGCGACATTATTGTATGACAGAGAGATCTCCAGGACATGTACTCTACCCACTCATGTAGAGGTGCAAAATGTTGGTCTGACCATCAGCTTTTCACAAATATCGTGTCTCTGAAGATAAAATCTAAGATGCTTCAGCACAGAGTCAAACCACAAAGGAAGCTTGATGTAAATGTTCCCAAAGACATGACCAAGCAACAAGAACTGGAACACAAACTAGCCACAGGAATTGTCAATATCCTGAGGAAAATATTACCATTGAACATAAGAACATAAGAACTAGGAGCAGGAGTAGGCAATTCATCCCCTCGAGCCTGCCCCGCCATTCATTACGATTATGGCTAATCTCATTTCGGCCTCAACTCCAATTCACCACCCTCTCCCCATAGCCTTTTAACCCGTTACTAATTAAAAATCTGTCTACCTCCTCCTTAAACTATTCAGCATCCCGGCATCCACTGCAGTCTGAGGTAGTGAATTCCAAAGATTCATGACCCTTTACGAAAAGTAATTCCACCTCATCTTTGATTTAAATCTACCACCCCTTAGCCTAAAACTATGGCCTTTTATTCTAGAATGCCCTACAAGGGGAAACATCCACTTCACATCTACTTTGTCTATCCCCTTTAGCATCTTATATACCTCAATTAGATCTCCTCTCACCCTTCTAAACTCTGGCAAGTATAGGCCTAAACTGCTCAATCTCTCCTCATAAGACAAGCCCCGCATCTCTGGAAACAATCTAATGAACCTCCTCTGAACCGCCTTCAATGCAACTACATCCTTCCTCAAGTAAGGGGACCAAAACTGTGCACAGTACTCCAGGTGCGGTCTCACCAATGCCTTGTACAGTTATAACACTTCCCTATTTTTACACTCTATTCCTTTAGCAATAAATGCCAAAATTCCATTTGCCTTCCTTATTACCTGCTGTACCTGCGTACTAGCTTTCAGCGATTCATGCACGAGGACACCCAGATCCCTCTGTACTGAAGCATTTTGAAGTTTCTCTCCATTTAAATAATAAGTCACTTTTTTGTTCTTCTGACCAAAATGGATAACCTCACACTTATCCACGTTAAACTCCATCTGACAAATTTTGGCCCATTCACCTAAACTGTCCATATCCATTTGTAAATTTCTTATTTCTTCATTGCAACTTTCTTTCGCACCTGTTTTGGTGTCATCTGCAAATTTAGCTTTGGTACCTTCTATCCCTGAATCCAAGTCATTAATATAGATTGTAAATAGTTGGGGCCCAAGGACCAAACCCTGTGGCACCCCACTAGTTAGCTTGCCATCCAGAAAAAGACCCATTTATCCCAGCTCTCTGCTTTCTGTTGGTTAGCCAATCCTCTATCCAAGCTAATATATTACCCCTAACTCCATGTGATCTTATCTTGTGTATTAATCTTTTGTGCGGCACCTAATCAAAGGCCTTCTGGAAGTCCAGATATATACATCTACAGGATCCCCATTAACCACTTTGCTTGTCACATCTTCAAAGAATTCTAGCAAATTAGTCAAACACGATTTACTCTTCATAAAACCATGCTGACTCTGATTTGACTTTCCAAATGCCCCATTACTACTTTCTTAATAATGAATTCCAACAATTTCCCAATGACAGACTTAAACTAACTGGTCTATAGTTTCCTATTTCGTGCCTCCCCCATTTTTGAATAAGGACGTTATATTAGCATTTTTCCAATCCACTGGAACCTTTCCAGAATCCAAGGAATTTTGCAATATTATAGCTAATGCATCCACTATCTCTGCTGCCACTTCCTTTAAGACCCTGGGATATGGGCCATCAGGTCCTGGGGGAATTGTCACCCTTTAATCCCAATAGTTTGCTTAGTACTTTTTCTCTAGTAATGGTGATTGTTCTAAGTTCCTCCTTCTCTATACCCTCTGCACTGCCTGTTACTATTGGGGTGGTACTAGTGTCCTCCACTGTGAAAACTGAGGCAAAATATTGATTAAGCAGTTTTTACATTTTGCACTAATTTTCTTTCATAATTTACCTTTGCTCTTTTTATTATTTTTTTAGTAACCCTTTGTTAATCTTTAAAATTTTCCCAATCTCCCAGCCTGCCATTACCTTTGCAATTTGGTATGCCTTAGTTTTTGCCTTTATGTTATCTTTAACTTCCTTGCTCAGCCATGGATGCTTCCCCCCTGCCCCCCACCTTACCATCTTTCTTCCTCTTTGGAATATATTTTACTTGGGAGGAATTGAATATCTCCTTAAATATCTGCCACTGTTCATCAACTGTCCTATGTTGTAGTCTTCCTGCCCAGTCCACGAGGGCCAAATCCGACCTCATGCCTATGTAGTTACCTTTGTTTAACTCCAGAACACTAGTCTGGAACTCAAGTATCTTGCTCTCAAACTGAACTTGAAATTCTAGCATGCTATGATCACTCTTCCCTGGAGGATCCTTTACTATGTGATCATTAATTAATCCCATCTCATTACACAAAACCAAATCCAGAGTAGCCTGCTCCCTGGTTGGTTCCACAACATATTGGCCAAGAAACAACCTTTAATACACTCTATGAACTCTCCCTCGAGGCTACCCTTGCCAATTTGATTAGTCCAGTCTATGTGCATATTAAAATCATTCATGATTATTGCCGTGCCTTTCTTACATGCTCCCAGTATTTCCTAGTTTATACTGTGCCCTACTGCTAAACTGCTGTTTGAGGACATATAGATTATTCCCACCAAGGACTTCTTTCCCTTGCTATTTCTTATTTCTACCCAGACTGACTCTATGTCTTGCTCTCCAGTGTCTATATCATTCCTCACTATAACACTGATCTCTTCCTTTACTAACAAAGCTACCCACCTCCTTTTCCTTCCTGCTTATCCTTCTGAAACACTGAGTACCCTTGGATATTCAACTCCCAAACCTGTTCTCCCTGTAACCACGTCTCAGTAATCACCACCAAATCATACCTCTTTATCTCTGTTTGCGCTGTTAACTCATTAGTTTTATTCCGAATGCTACACGCATTCAGATACAAAGCCTTTAAGTTTGCCCTTTTGTCAATTTTCCCTACTCTTATATGATTCTTTGGTGCAATATGCACACACTCTGTCCCTTCCTTTCACTTTTTGGTAACAATCAGCCTCGTCACCAACCTGCACTCTTAATTTCTTATTAAACTTTGATTTTTTATATTTCCATGCAACTGAACCCTCCCCCACCCCCCCTACCCACCGCACCCCCCCACCCCGCGCGCCCCCCCACCCCCCCCCCCCCCCCCACCCCCCCCGCCCACTATTTAGTTTAAAGCCCTATCTACAACCCTAGTTATGTGATTTGCCAGGACACTGGTTCCAGCATGATTCAAGTGGAGCCCGTCCGAACAGAATAGCTCCCTCTTTCCCCAGTACTGGTGCCAATGTCCCATGAATTCGAACCCATTTCTCCCACACCAATCTCTGAGCTACACATTTACCTCTTTAACCTTATTGAACCTGTGCCAATTAGCTTGTGGCTCAGGTAGTAATCCAGAGATTATTGAAGATTCTTGGAAAAACAGCACGGCATCTGAGATCCTAGGATTCATTAAACGTCAGCACCAGGATTTTTTCAACAACAACAACCAAGACATAGGCTAGCTTCTAGTTGATGTCTCACAGTTCTTACATATCTAACAAGAAATCACCAGCGAAGAACGCCAGATGCCACCATATAAAACACATGCTCAGGTCAAACACAGAGAGATGAAGAATGGTGGGAAAACAAGGTTAATGAGCTTCAAGCAGCTGCCAATAAAAATGACCTGAAGGTCTGCGATCAGTCAATGGCCCCAAAGCCAACAATATGACAGCCATCCTCAGCAAATGGCAATCAACTCCTAATAAATAAGCATGAGAGTCTCTCCTGTTGTGCAGAGAACTTCAGCAATCCCCTAAATCAACAGTCCATACATAGTGTGCTACAATACCACTGAAACTCACTCTGGAAGAACTTGCTCTCGATCCTTCACAAGCAGAAGCCACAAAGGCCAAAAAGCAGCTTTCCATGGGCAAGTGGCTGGGAGCTGACAGCATCCCACCTGAAGTATTCAAGTACGGAGGGGCTCTCATGGTTAGGAAACTCACTAGTCTCTTCTGCCTAATCTGGAATCAGGGCACTGTGTCCCAAGGTGACAAGGATGCCTCGATAACTCATCTCTACAAACAGAAAGGAAACAAGTCCATCTATGACAATCAACGTGGAACATCACTTGTTTCAACAGGAGGAAAAATTCTTGCAAGGAAAATTCTTGCAATCTAAGTGTCACTCACCTCCTTGACTCTGTGTATCCAAAATCACAGTGTGGCTTCCGTATAGGACAGAGAACAGTGATTTTTGATTTTTTTGACATGATTTTTGTAGCATGTCAAATTCAAGAAAAGTCCCACAAACAGCATAGGAACCTCTTTATGGTGTTTGTTGACCTGACCAAGGTTTTTGACACGATAAAATTGGGAAGGTCTATGGAAGCTTCTACACAAATATGGCTGACCTGAAAAGATGACCAGTGTCATTTGCTTGTTTCGCGATGACCAGAATGATGCAATGCGGTACGTCATTGGATGCCTTTTCTGTCACTAACAGCATCAAGCAAGGCCATGAATTGGCTCCAGCTCTGTTTGCCATATACTTCTTGGCCATGTTCCAGTGTGCACTCGAAGATCTCCACACAGGAGTACACATTCAATTCAGGACAGACAGTAACCTCTTCAACTTGCAAAGCTGCAAGACTTTTACAAAGATCATTGAGCAGCTACTGAGTGAACTCTTGTTTGTGTATTCTGTTTGTGGGACTTTTCTTGAATTTGACATGCTACAAAAATCACGTCAAAAAAATCAAAAATCACTGTTCTCTGTCCTACACGGAAGCCACACTGTGATTCTGGGTACACAGAGTACACAGATGGTTGATTTTGTCATCCAGCATAGTGTTATTGGAGAGGATACACCCAATAGCAAAACTTCTGTACTGAACAGAGGGTGTGTTGTTGATAGTGATTGTGGGGCCTTGGGGTACATGGCCAGGGGAGGGTTGATACAAACAAATATAAAAACAAAAAAACTGCAGATGCTGGAAATCCAAAACAAAAACAGAATTACCTGGAAAAACTCAGCAGGTCTGGCAGCATCGGCGGAGAAGAAAAGAGTTGACGTTTCGAGTCCTCATGAGCCTTCAACAGAACTAGGTGAATCCAAGGAAGGGGTGAAATATAAGCTGGTTTAAGGTGTGTGTGTGTGTGGGGAGGGGGGCGGTTTGGGTGGGGGGAGAGAAGTGGAGGGGGGTGGTGTGGTTGTAGGGACAAATAAGCAGTGATAGAAGCAGATCATCAAAAGATGTCACAAACAACAGAACAAAAGAACACATAGGTGTTAAAGGTGGTGATATTATCCAAACGAATGTGCTAATTAAGAATGGATGGTAGGGCACTCAAGGTACAGCTCTAGTGGGGGTGGGGGGGAGCATAAAAGATTTAAAAATATTTAAAAATAATGGAAATAGGTGGGAAAAGAAAAATCTATATAATTTATTGGAAAAAACAAAAGGAAGGGGGAAGAAACAGAAAGGGGGTGGGGATGGAGGAGGGAGCTCAAGACCTAAAGTTGTTGAATTCAATATTCAGTCCGGAAGGCTGTAAGGTGCCAAGTAGGAAGATGAGGTGTTGTTCCTCCAGTTTGCGTTGGGCTTCACTGGAACAATGCAGCAAGCCAAGGACAGACGTGTGGGCAAGAGAGCAGGGTGGAGTGTTAAAATGGCAAGCGACAGGGAGATTTGGGTCATTCTTGCGAACAGACCGCAGGTGTTCTGCAAAGCGGTCTCCCAGTTTACGTTTGGTCTCTCCAATGTAGAGGAGACCTATGTAGAGTTGATACAAAGTCTCTGTCTTCTTCAGACTTATTGTCAGGCCATTTAATTACTAACATGTCCCCATGTCCCCACTCATATGACAATGTTAAGTAGTATGTCATAAATGATCAACTGCCCTTGTTTACTAACAGGCAGCTTGATGTTCATTCTTGATCATGCACAACTTAGAATTATCAGAAAGCAAAGCATGATTTTCTTTAAAAAATTTAAAAAATAAAGTTCAGGACAGGGTCACATGAGAGGACATGTCTTATTACATTTTTCATGTCTTTATTAAATTTTTTTAACACTCTTCGTCCCCCTGAGACAGCTCTGTGCCTCAGAGAGATTATCAAGTGCGCACTCACCCCGCTGCTGCTCGCCTTTCACACTGAGTGGGCCTTAATTGGCCCACCAGTGTGAAATCACCTTCTGGCCTCGATCGCAGGCAGCAGTCAGCTTCTCAACCACCCCACCTGCTCCACCGAACCTGCCCAACAAGGGCAAGATTCTGCCCAGAGAGTAGCATGGAAAGTAAAATAATATGTTGAAAAATATTCCAAAGCATGCCACATTGTCATTGAGATGGGCTGTTGGAGTGGAAGGTTCTTTTGTTTAATTTATGCATGTGCGTTCATTGACAGAAGCAAGCTGCTCAGTTTGGGGAACAGACAAAGGCTGCGGCTGCTTTGCTTTAGTGTAGACTGCCTCTCACCAGATTGAGTGAGCTAACAGAAGATGACAGTCAGTTAGGCCTGCCCTCCAACCATAGAAAACACTAACTTCATCATCTACCATGTGGAATGTGGGTGGGGCTCCATCTCAGTTTGGATTTCATAAGGAAAAAGCAGCTGGAAAATTTGCTATAGCTTACAGCTAGTGGAAGAGACCTAAAGTGGTCCCCACAGGACTTTGTTGCAGAAAGCAGTCAGCAGAGTTAGCCTGGAAAGCTGAGGGAAGATATTTGAGTATCTACTGGCAACCCAAACAAGCAGCTAGTGCAACCACAGTCAGGAGGTCTGTAAAGGAAAGTTAGGGTTGGTGGCCAACATGTTACTAGAAGGACACCCATAGAATCTAATCTCAGAGGACAGCTGGAACACTGAGGAGAATTGAAGTGAGTTCTAGAGGGCTGTGGCAGACCACAGGGTTAGTCCCATGAAAAGCAAGTGAAACTTCAAGATTTTGTCAGATAAGGGAACTCTTAAGGTAAGGGTAGGGGGGTGGGGGGAGTAAAAAGTAGAATTAAGTCTTTAGAACGTAGCATTAGTCTTTATAAGCTAATGTGTCAAGTGTTACATTTTCCTTTATATACAATAAAATTTGTTTTTGTTTATAAACATGAAACTTGTGGCCTAATTCTAACGAATAATTGCTGGATGTTTGGATTTTTTCTTCAAACATTCAAAGTCCCTAACAGGATTGTAATAGTAGATCCATCTGTTGTGCATTCTAATGTGGCTATGCAGTCCAATGGCGACCTGCGTGGCTTTCCCCAATACGGGAAGGGGTGAATTATCTGATTTTTGTTGGGACTGCCCAGTCGTTCTAGCCTATCTTTTGTCCTTAGCTGACTATATTTTTTACTCTTCAAAAGGAAACAATGGCGCTCCTCAAGATCACTCCCCAGGTAGTTCTTTCTTGTGAGTTTTTCTCCTGCTCTGTGATGGACATACCACATTTCCTGAGGTTTGCCTTCAAAGACTCCTTGAACCTTAATCTTGGCCTACCTCACAAATTTAACTTGTGAATACATAACCACCTTTGGGGTTTTATCATCAGTCATATGTACATCATGTCTACTCCATTGGAGCTGGGCTCTGATGGCGAATGCTTCAATTCCAGACATTTCTGCTTTTTGAAGTGCCTTTATGTTGGGCACTTTGTTCTCCCATTTGATGCCCATGTGGAACCTGTTCAATTGTTTAATATGTCTGGAGTAGGTAGACCGTGTCTCTCAGGCATATCCGAGGGTAGGTATACCATGACTTAGTCTCTTTCATAAATGGGCATATGCTGAGTTTGCTCAGGCAATTCTATTAAAACCTTGCTCACTGTCAATCTTCATACTTCTGGAGTTTATGCTTCCAAGCTAGGTGAAGTTACCCACAGCATTCAGCCCCATGTCATTAATAGTTGTAGTAAATGGGGTATAATCAGAATCTGGTGATGGTTGACGGAGTACCTCTGTCTTTGTTATGCTGGTGTTTAGCCCATGGTCATCAGCTGCTTTGATAAACACTCCGTGATCTGTTGAACACCATGCTCAATGTGATACAAGGACACAGTCATTGGCTAACAGCAATTCCCATTTCATCTCTGCAGATAGTTGAGGATTTCAATCGTCTCAGGTTGAAGAGATTGCCATCTGTTCTGAACTGGATATATATTCCATCAACATTTCCATCAAATGCCCCAGAAAGCTTGGTAGCAAAGAATATAGTGAAGGGCATGGGGCCCTGACACACCCTGCTTCACACCACTTGTTATATCAAAGAGGCCAGTATATTCACCACAGCCAGAGCCTCTGGCTGTCACTGTGCTGTGAAACTGCTTTATCAGGCCATCCAGGTTTGGCTGAGAATTTCCACAAGAGTTGTCTGTTTACTATGTCAAAGGCCTTCATCAGGTAAAAGGCACAGAATAGTTCCCTTTGTTGTTTGCGTCATTTCTCTTGTATTTGCCAAATGGTGAAGGTTATTTCACAAGTGCCCCTGCCTTTATTAACCCACTTTGGCTTTCTGGCAGCACACGCTCTGTTATTTGGCTTACTAGTCTGTTGAGTGGAACTATTCCTGGGGAATGGTTTAGTGATCCCAGATTCTCTGAGTTTAATAGCTTGCTGGGGTCCCCCAGATTTGTGGATTTTCTCTGGTATCTTGTCTGAGCTTGGAGCTTTCTTTGAGGGCTTTGTCAATCTCCACAACAGAGGGTTTGCTGTCCAGATTTTCACGTTTGATTCAGTCTGGAAGCTTGTCTAAACCTTCCCCATTTACAGTGGATGGGCAGTTAAACACATCCCTCAACTGAACCCCAAAGTGCTCAGCCCAGTGCTCTTTGATAAGTGTCCTTTCCATCAGGAGAGATTTCCTGTTGGTGTTGAGAACAGGTGAGTAGCCACACAAGTGTGGACCATCTTCAGAGCTTTACAGAAGTTCCTCATGCTGTGCCAATCAGTGTGGGCTTGAAGCTGTCTGGCTTGTTTACTCCACCATGTGTCTTGCCTCCTCCATAGCTTCTGTTGCAGGTTCCTTTCACTCTCCTGGAATGGTTTCTTAGCAGTGAGGGTATCTTTGTTTCCCAACCGTATTATACATGCTGCATTTTTCTCCATAGCAGTTACTTAATGTGATTGTCATTTTCATCAAAACAATCTTGGTGGTTTCTTTTCAGTGTTCCAGCACATCATTTGGACTGTTGATTATCATCAGGACTGTTGATTATTAGGACTGTTGATTATTAGGACTGTTGATTATTAGGACTGTTGATTGAAGGTTGACCTGTCACTTGGGTTTTCTTTGGGAGGGTGGGCATTCCTCAAGTCTGAATCTGAATTGTTCACAGTGCTTTACAGATTCCAGTTTCTGCTCAGCTAGCTTTCTTGGGAGTCTAGTACAGGTTGGTTTTCAATTTGAGGATAAAGTAAATGTCATCTGTCACTCTGGTCCCCTCATAACCCTGGGGACTGTACCATCTTTGATGTTACTCTGCCAGCTGCTGCCAATGTTTCAGCCTTGGTGCATCGCAGTGCCTTTGTATTTCACCTTCTATTTACAAGCGGAGTTGGTACTTAATGTATTCCAGCAGACTCAGGAGAGCATGCCATTACTGTTTCATTTCCCCTGGACACTAACCCAGGCCTGACTGTCAGCTCCTACACTTGCATGTAAGTCCCCAGCACAATGAGCTTGTCCTCCTGTGGAGTATTTGCAATTGCTCTGTTCAGGTCCTCACAAAAAGGCAATCATTTATATCCCTGGGGAGAGTATCCAGACTTTTTGCAATGTCAGACTTGATAACAAAGCTGATACCTTCCTCTCACCTCTCATCTTTAGCAACCATCAGGAAGGATGTGTAGCCTATTGTTGGGTCCTATGGATCCTCGCCACACGCCTGTTGTGAGAGGTGGCCGAGTTGATACTATTGATAGAGTTGATCAGCCAACACTTCTTGGGTGGAAACTCTTAGTTTATTTACAAAGGTATTCAGCAGCAACTAAACATGTGCTTACATTTCAAGCTCTATCTTTACACTGCTAACTACTGAGGTGGACCACACTACTCTCCTATTGGATACTAAGATCATGTGATCTTCCTTTATAACATTCTTCTTAAAAGGTATATTACACATCAGATAAATCCATAATTACCACACCTGCTGCTAGCTCTGTTAGCTGGCAGTCCTCTGTAGGCGAGTTTCACTTAAAGCAGCAATGTGAATGTTTATCACGATAGCGCCCTGCTAAACAGCATAGTTTTACACCAGGGTCAGGAGCTCTGAATTCAGTACCAGCTGGCAGAGCAACATCAAAGATGCTACAGTCCCCAGGGTTATGAGGGGAGCAGAGTGACAGAATGGTTACAACCCATTGTCAGAAAACAGCACAGTTTTGCACCAGGGTCAAAAGCTGACAGACTTCAGAATTACCACAGAATAACAGAATGGTCACAGACCATTGCATCTGTGCTGTGCTGAAGGACAAATTCACCTCACGCCATTCCCCTGTCTTCTCCCCATAATTCTGCACATTCTTCCATTTCAGATAATAATCCAATTCCCTTTTGAATGCCTTGATTGAATCTACCTCCACCACACTCTCAGGCAGTACAGTCCAGATCCTAACCACTCACTGCATGAAACTTTTTTCCTCAGGCTTGCTTCTTTTGTTAATTATTTTAAATTTGTGCCTTTCTGTTCTCGATCCTTCCACCAATGGGAACAGTTTCTCTCTGTCTACTGTCTCCAGACCCCTCATGATTTTGAATAGCTCGATCAAATCTCCTCTCAGCCTTCTCTTCTCCAAGGAGAGCAGTCCCGGATTCTCCAATCTAACTACATAGCTGAAGTTCCTCATCCATGGAACCATTCTCGTGAATCTTTTCTGCACTCTTTCTAATGCCTTCACGTCCTTCTGAAAGTGTGGCTCCCAGAACTGGACACAATAATCCAGCTGAGGCCAAATTAGTGTTTTATACAAGTTCAACATTGATCTTGTACTCAATGCCCCTATTAATAAAACCTATAATATTGTAGACTTTATTAACTGTTCTCTCAACCTGTCCTGCCATCTTCAATGGCTTATGCACATTTACATCCAGGTCCCTTTGCTCCTGCACCCTCTTTAAAATTGTACCCTTTCTTTTATATTGTCTCTCTATGTTCCTCCCACCAAATGAATCACTTCACATTTCTCTGCATTGAATTTCATCTGCCACCTGACTGCCCATTCCACCAACTTGTCTACGTCCCTTTGAAGTTCAACACTATCCTCCTCAGAGTTCACAATGCTTCCAAGTTTTGTGTCATCCACAAATTTTGAAGTTATGCTCTGTACATCAATGTCTAGGTCATTAATATATATCAGGAGAAGAAAGGGTTCCAACATTGATCCATGGGGAACGCCACTACAAACATTACTCCAGCCCAATAAACATCCATAATCATTACTCTCTGTTTCCTGTCACTCAGTCAATTCCGTATCCAGGTTGCTACTGTCACTTTTATTCCAAGAGCTATAACTTTGCTCACAAGTGTGACACTGTATCAAGCGCCTTTTGGAAGTCATTGTACATCACAGCACCCAAGATGAAGGAAGAGTGGAAAATTATGGCCAGTGCCTCTGCAATTTCCATTCTCACTTCCCTCAGTATCCTTGGTTGCATCTCATCCAGTCCCAATGTCTTAATAACTTTAAAGTACAGGCAGCCTATCCAATATCTCTTGCTTATCAATTTTAAACCCTTCTAGTGTCTGAATTACAGATGGTGGTGTAGCAGTAATGTCCCTGGACTAGTAACCCAGAGGCCCAGCCTAATGCTCTGGGGACAGGGGTTCAAATCTCACCACAGCAACTGGTGGAATTTCAATTCAATTAATACATCTGGAATGTAAAGCTGGTCTCAGCAATGGTGGTCATGAAAACATTGTCGATTGTTACAAAAACCCATCTGGTTCACTAATGCCCTTTAGGGAAGGAAACCTGTTGTCCTTACCTGGTCTGGCCTACATGCGACTCCAGACCCACAGCAATGTGGTTGACTCTAAACTGCCCTCTGAAATGGCCTAGCAAGCCACTCAGTTGAAGGGCAATTAGGGATGGGTAACAAATGCTAGCAACCCACATCCCATGAAAGAATAAAGAAAAACATCCATGATCTGTGCAGCATCTTTCTCCTTGATAAAGAGAGATGTAAAGTAGAGTTACCAAGTAGAGCTTGTATGTTCCAGTTTTTCCTCCTTTCTGTCTTGTCCACAAGATACTGTCGCATGTGGGTAAATACTAAAGGAGTATAGGATGTGTGCGAAGGAGTGAGTAAGCAAACAAGAAAACCTGCATGAGGGTTGATGACAGTGGAGACAGATTGCCCTTGGCCAGCCCCACTCTCTTTCTTGAACATTAATTCTGGGTGGCTTGACAGCTGGAGATGTGGTCGACTGCAGTGGATGATGTGCAGCACCTTCTCTACCTGTGTCGCTAAACTTCACAGATGTCTACACAGCTATGATGCAGTGCTTTCAGTAGCAGAAAGAGCAAAAAACATTTCCTCTGCTGCATCAGTCAATGTAGGGTTTTTTTGTGCACTTAAGAGACTGGTTGGAGATAGGCACCCTCTCATGTGGGTAGACACCAGCCCACATGCTGCCTTCACCTGGTTTGGCCTGCAAACCGACACAGTTACCACAGCAAAACAAAAACAGAATTACCTGGAAAAACTCAGCAGGTCTGGCAGCATCAGTGGAGAAGAAAAGAGTTGATGTTTCGAGTCCTCATGACCCTTCAACAGAACTGAGTGAATATTAGGAGAGGGGTGAAATATAAGTTGGTTTAAGGTGGGGGGTGTGGAGAGAGAAGTTGGGGGGGGGTGTGGTTGTAGGGACAAGCAAGCAGTGATAGGAGCAGATAATCAAAAGATGTCACAGACAGAAGAACAAAGAGGTGTTGAAGGTAGTTATATAATCTAAACGAATGTGCTAATTAAGAATGGATGGTAGGACACTCAAGGTACAGCTTTAGTGGGGGTGGGGTGGAAAGGCTAACAGGGCATAAAAGATATAGATTTAAAAATAATGGAAATAGGTGGGAAAAGAAAAATCTATGTAAATTATTGGAAAAAACAAAAGGGAGGGGGAAGAAACAGAAAGGGGATGGGGATGGAGGAGGGAGTTCAAGATCTAAAGTTGTTGAATTCGATATTCAGTCTGGAAGGTTGTAAAGTGCCTAGTCGGAAGATAAGGTGCTGTTCCTCCAGTTTGCTTTGGGCTTCACTGGAACAATGCAGCAAGCCAAGGACAGACATGTGGGCAAGAGAGCAGGGTGGAGTGTTAAAATGGCAAGCAACAGGGAGGTTTGGGTCTTTCTTGCGGACAGACCACAGGTGTTCTGCAAAGCGGTCGCCCAGTCTGCATTTGGTCTCTCCAATGTAGAGGAGACCGCACTGGGAGCAATGAATGCAGTAGACTAAGTTGGGGGAAATGCAAGTGAAATGCTGCTTCACTTGAAAGGAGTGTTTGGGCCCTTGAACAGTGAGGAGAGAGGAAGTGAAGGGGCAGGTGTTGCATCTTTTGCGTGGGCATGGGGAGGTGCCATAGGTGGGGGTTGAGGAGTAGGGGGTGATGGAGGAGTGGACCAGGATGTCCCGGAGGGAATGATCCCTACAGAATGCTGCCGGCGGGGTGAAGGGAAGATGTGTTTGGTGGTGGCATCATGCGGGAGTTGGCAGAAATGGCGGAGGATGATCCTTTGAATGCGGAGGCTGGTGGGGTGATAATTGAGGACAAGGGGGACCCTATCATGTTTCTGGGAGGGAGGAGAAGGCATGAGGGCGGATGTGCAGTAGATGGGCCGGACACGGTTGAGGGCCCTGTCAACGACTGTGGGTGGAAAACCTCAGTTAAAGAAGGAGGAGGACATGTCAGAGGAACTGTTTTTGAAGGTAGCATCATCAGAACAGATGCGATGGAGGCGAAGGAACTGAGAGAATGGGATGGAGTCCTTACAGGAAGCAGACTGTGAGGAGCTGTAGTCGAGGTAGCTGTGGGAGTCAGTAGGCTTGTAATGGATATTGGTGGACAGTCTATCACCAGAAATTGAGACAGAGAGGTGAAGGAAGGGAAGGGAAGTGTCAGAGATGGACCACGTGAAAATGATGGAGGGGTGGAGATTGGAAGCAAAATTAATAAGTTTTTCGAGGTCCCGACGAGAACACGAAGCAACACCGAAGTAATCATCGATATACCGGAGAAAGAGTTGTAGGAGGGGGCCGGAGTAGGACTGGAACAAGGAATGTTCCACATACCCCATAAAGAGAGAGGCATAGCTGGGGCCCATGCGGGTACCCATAGCCACACCTTTTATTTGGAGGAAGTGAGAGGATTTGAAGGAGAAATTGTTCAGTGTGAGAACAAGTTCAGCCAGACGGAGGAGAGTAGTGGTGGATGGGGATTGTTCAGGCCTCTGTTCAAGGAAGAAGCTAAGGACCCTCAGACCATCCTGGTGGGGGATGGAGGTGTAGAGGGATTGGACGTCCATGGTGAAGAGGAAGCGGTTGGGGCCAGGGAACTGGAAATTGTTGATGTGACGTAAGGTGTCAGAGGAATCACGGATGTAGGTGGGAAGGGACTGGACAAGGGGAGAGAGAAGGGTGTCAAGATAACAAGAAATGAGTTCCATGGGGCAGGAACTGGCTGACACAATCGGTCTGCCGGGACAGTTCTGTTTGTGGATTTTGGGTAGGAGGTAGAAGCGGGCCGTCCGAGGTTGGGTGACTATCAGGTTGGAAGCTGTGGGAGGAAGATCTCCAGAGGAGATGAGGTCAGTGACAGTCCTGGAAACAATGGCTTGATGTTCAGTGGTGGGGTCACGGTCCAGGGAGACGTAGGATGAAGTGTCTGCGAGTTGACGCTCAGCCTCCGCGAGGTAGAGGTCAGTGCACCAGACAACAACAGCACCACCCTTGTCAGTGGGTTTGATGACAATGTTGGGGTTGGACCTGAGAGAACGAAGTACAGTAAGTTCAGAGAGAGACAGATTAGAATGGGTGAGAGGAGCAGAGAAATTGAGACGACTAATGTCACGCCAACAGTTCTCAAAAAAAAATCAAGAGAAGATAAGAATCCAGAGGGAGGGATCCAGATGGAGGGAGAATATTGGAGGTGGGTGAAAGGATCCGTTGAATGGGGAGAGGACTCCTGCTCAAAGAAGTGAGCATGGAAACGAAAACGGCGGAAGAAGAGTTCAGCATCGTGCCGAGCCCAAAATTCATTGAGATGAGGGCGCGAGGGTATGAAACTAAGTCCTTTGCTGAGCACTGAACGTTTAGCGTCAGAGAGGGGAAGGCCAGGGGGTATAGTGAATACATGGCCAGGGCTGGGATTGGAAGATGGGGTGGGGACGGAGGGACAAACAGGTCTGGAGGGTCCTAGATGGGTGTTGGTGTCGATGAGTTGTTGGAGCTTGCGTTCCTTAGCACTTGAGAAAAAGAGAAAAAGTTTCTTGTTGAGGCGTCGGATGAGACGAAGAATAAAATGAAACTGAGGGCATGCGCAGCTTTGAAAAAGGGTGTGGCGGTGCTGCTGAGGGGAGAGGTCGAGCGTGTTCATATGGCAGCGCATGGCACTGAGTGTGGATCTCAGAATGTGACGGGAGCAGCAGTCCGAGAAACGTTTTATGTCCCGGAGATACCTGTAATCCTGGGTGGGTTCGAAACATGAGGGGTGGAATTTCAGTTGAGATCCACGTGGGGTAAGTCAGAGATGGAGACAGTCACTGAGAAATGAGATATGGCTGTGAAAGCGGGTTTTAGTAAACACCTTGTCAAACACCAGGAGGGAAATGGAAAGCAATGAGGGTGAGCAAGGCAAAAGAGAGATACGGAAATCTTGTTGGAGAGAGGAGCAGTACTTCTTCAAGGTAGGCATTTCTTGAAGAGGAGTGGCAGTCAATTAAACACTTAAACAATTAAACAGTTACCGCAGTGTGGCTGCTATGTGGAGCCACAGGTGAGAGCTGGGAAGTGTCGAGGACCAGGTACAGTTATCCATCCACCTGTGAAGCAGGATGTGGCTCACCCCTGCAGAAGGGACTACTTCTGACACACAGCTACAAGCAGTGTTTACCTTCTACAAAATGCACTGCAGGGTTTCACCAAGGCTCCTTTGACAGCACCTTCCGAACTCACGACCACTACCATCTAGAAGGACAAGGGCAGCGGATAGATGGGAACACCACCACGTGGAAGTTTCCCTCCAAGTCACTCATCATCCTGACTTGGAAATATATCAGCCATTCCTTCACTGTTGCTGGGTCAAAATCCTGGAACTCCCTCCCTAAAAGCACTGTGGGTGTACCTACACCACATGGACTGCAGTGGTTCAAGAAGGCAGCTCACCACCACCTTCTCAAGGGCAACTAGGGATAGGTAATAAATGCTGGCCCAGCCAGTGATGCCCACACCTCGCAAATATGTTTTAATGAAAAAGGATAGACAGAATGGGAGAGTTTAGGGTTAAATGTGTAGAGAGAGTGAGAAGGTTTGATGTTAATGGGCGATCTTTCGATTAGTCGGATGAAGCTTGAGGTGTGTGCATACAGTGTTAGACACTCAGTTCCTTTACACAGCCACAAAGCATGAGGTAATGGACAAATGTTGTCATCTGTGGAAAAATGGGCCACAGCTGTCTCAGTCTACACATTCTGCACTTTGCTGCTGCAAGTGAAACGAAGATTGTTTTAATCTCACTGACTGTTAGTAGCTGTGCTGATCCCAGTGCCCACAGTTCTCCTTCAGATTCCTGTGAGAATACAGCTTGAGGTTAGAATTGGACATAACTAACAATGGGATTGGCAAATTGAAAGCAAGATGAATGTGTGTAGGTTACATCCTGACACAGTGACAGAGGTTCAACCATGTACTGAGGATAACTCACAGTGTGAGCCCAAACTGAAGCTTCCGGGAGGAATGCTGACACGCAACATAGGGTGATGAAACTGAGGTGGTGGCTGGAGATTTGTTCAGGCATGCAGAAAACAAGCTAAATACGGCCTCACAAATTTAGCACATCTGGCAAACACATTCTGCGGCACTGGCCATTTTAAATTAGGCACATCACCAGGATGTGGGAGTAAACAGCATCCCTAAAGTCAGGGCACAGAGTTCCAGGGAGTACACACTGGCAAGTGGAGAGGCCTGTGCTTCCCAGCTCTCAACTGTACTGCTACTCTGAGAGCCTTTCAATCCAAATGGGGATTAAAGGCCCCAGGGCAGGGGTGGATGTGTAGGGAAAGGGTGGTTATCGTGAAGAGTTGAGGGCCGTGTAGGCCCAGGGTAGGGGTGGGTGTGTGCAGCTGTGTGGGGAAGGAGTGTAGGCCCACTGCTGCTACCAACATTCATGTCTGTTGTTCACAACCCTGACAACACAGGAATTTTGGGTCTTAAACACAGAGGCAGCAAAAGGAGAATTGGAGGTATGGATTTGAAGGAAGGAATTGTAGGGATCTGATGACAGGCTAGGATGTTAGCTGGATGCTATGGGGAAGTCCTGAAGAGAGGAATTAATAGTCCTTAGGCTGCAGTATTAGCAAACTTGGGGGATGTTCATTTGAAGAATTAGGGTGCACCAAGGAGAGCTTGGTGGAAGAGTTGGCATCCTAAGTGCACCTTCAATGGTAGGGTTCGAGTCCTCAGGAGAGGGGCTTCAATCGATGGGTTAGGGTCTCAGAGGGAGGGGTTCGATAATGCATTAGGGTCTCAGAGGGAGGGGTTCGATAATGTGTTAGGGTCTCAGAGGGAGGGGTTCGATAATGGATTAGGGTCTCGGGGGGGGTTTGATAATGGGTTAGGGTCTCAGAGGGAGGGGTTTGATAATGGGTTAGGATCTCATAGAGAGAAGCTCGATGAGGGGTTTGGGTTCCAAAGAGAGGTGTTTGGTGGTTTCAATAGTGCCTCCTCAGCAGTATTAATTTTCAATTCATCATTTGCCAGTGTGTTTTTGTATTTCTTGATGCTGATGAGGGATTAAAATTGAGAACTTGTGATGATCTAACACCTAACCTTCTGACTTATTGGTTAGAGCCAAGAAAACCCCAACAACCAGCTGGCCATGTTTATTGTCCCTCAGGGGTTACCCTGACAGTATCGTGATGGGGCAGTACAATGAAGGGGCTTGTTAGATGGCACCGAGAACAGTGGGTGTCAGCTGCGTAGAGTGCTACTGGAGTCACCTGTCGAACAGATGGCTTAAAGAATCTGGCAAATTTTACGATCTGGTGTCAGCCACAAGCAAACAAAGTATTAATTTCACTCCACACCTTCTCACAGTGGATAGAAAGACATAGCAGAACAGGCCACCTCTTATTCCCAATCCCTGACCCAGGAACAGAGCTATTCCACACTTCCTAATCTAGTTACCTACAGCTCACTGCCAACTCCCCACTGTCTCAGACATTCCCAGCTGGAATTCCTCACTCCCTGTCTCCCTCAGCCTATCCTGAAATCACTGTTCCAGGGGAAGGGTCTCAGAACATCCCACATTGAACACAGTTTATAGAGGAATTACTGTACACTATGAAAGCCGTGCAATGTTTTACAAAGCCACTTTGGATCAAAGCATTCACTTCACATTGTCCCACTTTATATCTCTTTCTATCTCTTTCTCTCTATGTTGTCTCTCAATTTTCTCTCTCCACTTGTTTTCCATTTCTCAATCCATTTCCTTCCTCTGATTCTCTCCATTCCCCTCTACTTTTTTCTCTGCTCCCCTCTCTCTGCCTCATTCTCCTGTTTCAGTCTCACTCCCTCTCTATCCATTCCCCATCACTCTCACTCTCTGCCTGTTCTGCCATGTCTCTCTCTATTCATTCATTCCCCTCGGTCTCTCTCCATCCCTATCCATTCCCATGTCCCTCCCTCTCTCTTTTCTCTGTCAGTTCCCCAGCCTCTCTCCCTCTATCCATTCCCGACCCTCTCTCTGTTCCCAGACCTCACTCTCTCAATCCATTCACCCCCATGCCTCTCTCTCTCTATTTCTTCCTGCATCTCAGGAGCATCATCTTGACAAAGGCAGACATAGATGGTGAAATTCATCATCACCTCCAATGTGTCAGCTCAGCCTTCGGCCAGCTGAGATTGAAAGTATTTGGGGATGAGGATTTCAAAACTGAGCCTAAGGCCATGGTTTATTGAGCAGCAGTGATCTCCGCACTCAGGTACACTTCAGAGACTCAGACAACCTACAGCAGATACCTTAAAGCACTGGAGAAATTGGGTGGTAAGAAAGGAGTCCTCTCCCATGCTAACATGCCTGCATCAAAGCACTAGTCACTCAAAACCAGCTCCTCTAGTATGCATAACACCAGACTCCTGAAGCAACTGCTCTAATCAGAACTTGGTTACACCAGGAGTCTCCCAAGGAGGACAGCGGAAATGCTTTAGGGATGTCTTCAAAGCGTCCCTGAAGAGATCAAACAACTCCGCCGACTCATGGGAGACCCTGGCTTGTGACCGATCAAAATGGTTTATATGGGAAGGCTCTGAACATTTCGAGGGACTTCATTGGGAATGTGTAGAGGTGAAATTGAGGTATCAGAGAAAGTGTACAAACCTCCCAACAACCCATCGACCCAACCCTTCAAGTACCACCTGACCCATATCCAGCAGAGTCTGCCTGTTGCACATTGGAATTATCAGCCATCTCAGAACCCATCGAACTGGAGTGAAAGCAATTTATCATCAATCCCAAGGGACTGCCTAAGAAGATTTGTTCCAGTCTCTCTTCCTCCATTCACTCTCACTGTCCACTCAAACTGCAAGCAGATCCTTGATGAAGTGTTAGTTATTGCAGCTGGCAGTTGTCATAATAAGTGTACCTAGTTGTATATTCAGACAATATCTGCTGAAACAGTGCATGGTAAATCTGCTAAAAATAGGTAAGAGAGAATTTGCTGAGTAGAACCAGTGGAATAAGGTGATGAGTGATGTAGACCAAAGGACAGTGGTAAAGAAATAATAATAATCAAAGCAATGAATTCGATATTGAAGATTAAAATTAAAGTTAACTAAATAGAAGATACCAATATTAAAGAGATTTCCTGATTTGTTCATGGGATGGGGGTGTCAATAACAAGGCCAGTATTTCTTGCCCTTCCTGACTGAAGCAAAAATCTGCTGCATGGTTTCTATGTTTTAGAATATAACATTCAGTTTTAGGAATTTAGGAGTGTAAAAAGAATGGAATTAGGAAACTGATAATAACTCTGACGTAAATGCAAAGAAATCTGGGTTTATTACAATTAGAAGGTAAATTGAATTTATCTTCAAGGTCAGAGTTAACAGTGTGAAAACCGTAAACAATAGGGGGTCTTCTATCTGAGCTCAATGGAGTCAAAATATCTGCCCTTTAATATAGGATTTAAATGATGTTTGTTGTTTCCAGTTGAAAGGAATCTGAAAGCAGCCTTGTAAACATAGGGCAGAATTTTGCTGTTGGCGAGCAGGGGCAGGGCCCGCTCGCCGACATGTAAAATGACAAGGGATGGTGACGGGGGAAACCCCCAACATCACCGGGCCCCATGTAAATTTTCAGGAAGGCAGGGGCGCAGCAAAATCAGTTGCGTGCTCGCCGACCTGTCAATGGCCACTTGGCGGGATGAGGTTTCATGCAGGGTTTTAAAATTTTTAATGAAGTTATGATGTTAATTATGAACATGTCCCATCTCATGTGACATTGTCACATGAGGGGGACATGTTAGGGAATTTACTTTTTTCTATTTTTAATATTTTTAAAAGTGTAAGCGATCTCCCTAAGGCAGCACTTAGCCTCAGGGAGATGTGCACTCTTCGTGCGCATGCGTGAAAGAACACACTCTCGCTTTTGGGGAATCCTCCCCACCCGCACAGGAAGCGCATAGTGCTTCCCACTGGACGTCACGCTGGATGGGCCTTAATTGGTCCACCCGCGTAAAATAGCAGCGGGGCCTGTTTCTCCGCCGGGGATTGGCTCCCTGCTCGCTGACGATTGGGTCGGACCCGCCCGCCTGACAGGCAGAAAATTCTGCCCATAGGGTTTCTTCATGGACTCAGAGAGTCTGGAGAAAGGGTTGTAGAGCTCCATTAGCAATATGAGTTACAAATTCAAAAAAGTAGCATGGCAGATAAAATACTCCTAACACCCAACAATTAACTGACAGAACCATGCCACAAGATTTCACATTTTTAAGCAAAAACAAACTTTATTGTATATCAAAATTAATTTTAAAAAGCACTATTAACTTTACACTGTCATTTTCAACTCATATATTGTGAACTCAGTTTTACTTTGTACTCCCCCCATCAAGAATTCTCAAACACGTTCCAACAATCTTGAAAGTGCATTCACTTCTCTAGAGACCAAATCAAAAGTATGCCATAGCCCTCCAGAATTCACTTTAATTCTCCTTGGTATTTCAGCTATCCTTGGAGATAAGATTCTATAGGGGTCTTTCCATTAGTTTTTTAACTATGTGACCCTCTACCTTTCCTTTACAGATGCCACAGCTAATTGTTTAGATTGCCAGCAGGTGCTCAACTGCTTTGCCATAGATTGCTTTACCACTGCCGACTGCTTTCTGCAAAAAGGCTCTATGAGGACCACTGTGGTTTTCTTCCACTAGCTGTAAACTAGATCAAATCTTCCAGCTGCTTTTGCCCTCATGAAATCCAAACTGAATTATTATGAATTAAGCTTTACCTGCTGTGGGCTCTCTCCATCTAGTGAGGTACAACCTACAGCACAGTAAAGCTGCAACTGTCTTGATTTCCCAAACTGAACTTTTAGTTTCTGTCAGCCACCATCTCAGATACGTTAAACAAAGGATCGTGAACTAGACCCTCTAATTAAAAACAAAGGAACCTCCTAACACTCATAGACTATCTCCATGGCTATATGGCAAGCTCTGGGGTGTTCAAACAGAAATGCAAACAAATTATTTTAACTTCAACACAATTCTCTGATTCTGTAACCCATATGATTACTTTCTATTTTGAATGGATGTATTTGCCCTTCTCCAGACTCTCTGTTCCACTAAGAACTCCAGAGATGGGTCACCCATTGTTTATTTTTTGTAAAATAAACATGGGTTTATTAAATCCACTTGTTTAATTTTCCTTTATATTAGAGTTGTTTATCAATTTCTTAACCAGGCTTTTTCAATTATCTTACACCTTTCGCTTTAATTTTTAAAACTAAAAATTATATTCTAAAACATATGATTTGTGAACTATATTTTCTCAACACTTGATATACTTAAAAGTGTTAATGGTGCAGTTTTATCAAACTGAAAATAGGTTTATCATAAAAAATAAGCATTTTTAATTAGAGGGTCTAGTTCACAAACTGGGGGCAATCCAATTTTCTGTGACTGAAAATGAATTTTAAAAAGGATACAAAACCGTGAATTGATAGCCCAAATAGAAATAAATATGTTTGACCTGATTGCCATTTCTGAGGCATGTTTGCGAGGTTACCATGCTGGGACCTAAATATTCAATGGTATTTGACATTCTGGAAGGACAAGAAACTAGAAAAAGATGGTGGGGTAGCTGTTAATTAGGATGAAATTAATACAGCCATGAGGGATGACTTTAGTTCGAAGATCAAGATGTAGTTTGGTTAGAGATAAGAAATAGCAAAGGTAAGAAGTCACTTGTGGGAGTCGTTTATGGGCCCCTAACAGCAGCTACGCTATAGGGTAGAGTATACAGAATGAAATAATGAGGCAGCAAGAAAGATACTGAAATAATTGTGTTGCCCTTAATCTTCACATTGATTGGACAAATTGGGCAAAGGTAGACTGGAGGATGAATTCATAGAGTGCATTTGGGAGAATTTTTTGGAATAGTATAGTCTAGTGCCAACAAGGAAGTAGGCTATTATAGACCTCCTAATGTGCAATGAAACAAAACTAATTAATGACCTCATAGTAAAGGAGCTTCTAGGCAACAGTCATCATCACATGATAGAATTTCACATCCAGTTTGGGGGTGAGAAGTGAGGGTCTTAATAAAGGTGGTTGCAAGGGTATGAGTATGGAGTTGACTAAAGTGAACTGGGAAAATAGGTTAAAAAGTAGAGCAGTAAATAAACAACGGCAGACATTTAAGGAAACATTCCAAAACTCTTATAACTCACATATAAATAGTAAAAGGAGGAGTAAGGCCAATTAGGAACCAAAAAGGGGACTTAAACATAGAGACAGAGGGCATAACTGAGATATTAAATACTTTGCATTTGTCTTTACCAAGGAAGAAGATGCTACCTGGGTGATGGTGAAAGAGGAGGTCTTTCAGACACTTGAAAGGTTTCAAATTGATAAGGAGATGGTATTGGATAGGTTATCTATACTAAACGTCGATAAGTCACCAGGACTGGGTGAGAAACATCCAAGGATTCTGAGGGAAGTGACAGTGGAAATTGTGGAGGCTCTGACCATAACTTTTCAGTCTTCCTTAGACTCAGGGGTGGTGCCTGAGGACAGGAGAATTGCAAATGTTACACCCTTGTTCAAAAAAGGGTGTAAAGATAAGCCCAGCAACCATAGACCAGTCGATTTAACTTCAGTGGTGGGGAAACAGCGAGAAACAATAATTAGGGGCAAAATTAATAGTCAAATGGACAAATGCAGGTTAATTAAGGAAAGCCAGCATGAATTTCTTAAAGAAAAATCATGTTTAACTAACTTGCTGAAGTTTTTGAAGAAGTTAGAGAGGGTTGATGAGGGCAATGCTAGTGATGTGCTGTACATGGACATACAGCTTTTGATACAATATCGCACAACAGACTTCTGAACAAAGTTATAGATCATGGAATAACAGGGGCAGTAGCCACATGGATATCAAATTGGCTGATTGACTGGAAGCAGAGTAGCGGCTAATGGATATTGTTCAAACTGGACAAAGGTTTGTAGTAGAGTTCCCCAGGAGTCAGTGTTGGAACACTTGCTTTTCCTGATATATATTAATGACTTAGGTCTTGGTGTAAAGGGCACAATTTCAACATTTGTGGATGATATGAAACTTGGAAGAATTGTTAAGTCTGAGGAGGTGAATGTAGAACTTCAAAGGGACATAGACAAGTTGGTAGAATGGGTGGAGTGGTGGCTGATGAAGTTCACTGTGGAGAAATATGAAGTGATTCATTTTAGTAGGAAAAATATGGAGAGACAATACAAAATAAAGGGTACAACTCCAGAAGGAGTGGAGTAGCAGAGGGACCTGATTGTATATGTGCATAAATCATTGAAGATGGCAGGACAGGTTGAAAGAGCAGTTAAAATGCATACAGTATTCTAGGCTTTATTAATAGGGGCATAGAGTACAAGAGCAAGGAGGTTATGTTGAAAAGTATAAGTCATGAGGTCAGCCTCAGCTGGAGTACTGCATCCAGTTCTGCGCACTGCACTTTCTAGAGTATGTGAAGGCATTAGAGAGACCGCCGAAAAGATTCACGAGAATGGTTCCAGGGATGAGGAACTTCAGTTATGTAGACAGACTGGAGAAGTTAGGACTGTTTCCTTGGAGGAGAGAAGGCTGAGAGAGGATTTGATAAAAGTTTTCAAAATCATGTGGGGCCTGGACAGAGTAGATAGAGAGAAACTGTTCCCACTGGTTAAAGGATCAAGAACAAGAGGGCACAGATTGAAAGTAATTGGCAAAAGAAGCTATAAAGCTATATGAGAAAAGACTTCTTCACTTAGCAAGTGGTTAAGGTCTGCACTGCCTGAGAGTGTGATGGAAGCAGGTTCAATTGAGGCATTCAAGAGGGAATTAGACCGTTACCTGTAAAGGAACAATGTTCAGGGTTATGGGGAGAGAGTGGGAGAGGCACTGGATGAATTGCTCATTGGGATAGCTGGTGCAGACATAATGGGCTGAATGGCCTTCTTCTGCAATGTAACAATTATCTCAGCAAATATATATTCCAGTGAGAAAGAAAGATTTTCAGTAAAGGATGCATCATGTTGGCTAACTAAGAAAGTTAAGGATAGTACCAAATTGAAAGAAAAGCATAGAATACTGCAAAGATTGGTGGTCAGTCAGAGGTTGGGCAGATTTTACAAACCACAAAGAATGACTAAAAAATGAGGAGGG
Source organism: Carcharodon carcharias (assembly GCF_017639515.1). Taxonomy (NCBI): domain Eukaryota; kingdom Metazoa; phylum Chordata; class Chondrichthyes; order Lamniformes; family Lamnidae; genus Carcharodon; species Carcharodon carcharias. Next base: position 69,247,261 of record NC_054475.1, read on the forward strand.
AGAAATTAGAGTATGAGAGAAAGCTACCAAGAAATATAAAAACAGATAGTAAGAGTTTCTACAGTTTTAGAAATAAAAGAGTAAGTAACGTGAACATTGGTCCCTTAGAGGGTGAAACTGGAGAATTAAAAATGGGAATTAAGGAAATGGTGGAAGCATTGAACAGGTATTTTGTATCAGTCTTCACTGCAAAAGGTGCAAAACATCCCAAGAGTACTTGAAAATCAAGAGATAACTGGGAGGGAGAAACTTAAAACAATCGCAATCACTCGGGAAAAGGTACTGGGAAAACTATTAGAACTAAAGGTTGACAAGTCCCTTGAACCTAATGGCTTTCATCCTAGGGTCGTAAAGGAAGTGGCTGCAGAGATAGTGGATGCATTGGTTGTGATCTTCCAAAATTCCCTAGATTTTAGAAAGGCCATAGTGGGTTGGAACATCACCAATATAACACCTCTAATCAAGAAAGGAAGGAGACAGAAAGCAGAAAACTATAGGCCAGTTAGCCTAACATTTGTCATTGGGAAATGTTGGAATCTATTATTAAGGAGGTTATAGTGGGGCACTTAGAAAATCTCAATACAATCAGGCAGAGTCAGTGTCAGCATGGTTTTGTGAAAGAAATATCATATTTGACTACTTTATTGGAGTTCTTTGAGGAAGTAACAAGCAAGATGAATAAAAGGGAACCTGTAGATGTGCTGTACTTGGATTTCCAAAAGACATTTAATAAGGTGCCATGTTAAAGGTTACCATGCAAAATAGGAGCTCATGGTGTAAGGGGTAACATATTAGCATGGATAGAGGATTGGTTAGTTAACAGGAAGCAGAGAGTAGGGATAAACAGGTCATTTCCGTATTGGCAAGCTGTTATTAGTGGAGTGCCACAGGGATCAGTTCTGGGGCCTCAACAGTTTACAAACGATATCAATGACCTGGATGAAGGGACCAAATGTTTCTTAAATTTGCTGATGATACAAAGATATGTAGGAAAGTAAATTGAGAAGAGGACATAACGAGTCTGCAAAGGGACATAGATAGATTAAGTGCGTGAGCAAAAATTTGACAGCTGGAGTATAATGTGGGAAAGTGTGAACTTTTGTAGGAAGAATAGAAAAGTGGCATACTATGTAAAGTAGTATATTATTTACATGGAGAGAGATTACAAAACTTTGAGATACAGTGTGATCTTGGTGTCCTGAATCAGGAAAAGTTAGTACGCAGGTACAGTAAGTGATTAGGAAGGCAAATGGAATATTGTTGTTTATTTCAACAGGAATGGAATATAAAAGTAGGGATGTTTTGATGCAGTTGTTGGTGAGACCACATCTGGAGTACTATGTACAGTTTTGGTCTCCTTTTTTAAGACACGATTGAAATGCGTCAGAAGCAGTTCATACAAGGTTCACTTGACTGATACCTGGGATAGGAGGTTATCTTATGAGGAAATGTCAGACAGGTTGAGCCTGTGTCCACTGGAGTTTAGAAGAATGAGAGGTGATCTTATTAAAACATATAAGATCCTGAGAGGAGATCACAGGATGGAAGCTGAGAGGATGTTTCCCTTTGTGGGGGGTAATCTAGATCTAGGGAGCATAGTTTAAAGCATATATATCTTTTCTTAAATAAGGAGAGCAAAACTGTGCAAAATACCCCTGATGTGATTTCACCAATTCCCTGTACAACCGTAGCAAAACGTCCCTACTTTTATATACCATTCCCCTTGCAATAAACAACATTCCATTTGACTTCTTAATCACTTGCTTTAGGTCAAGATGTTTAAAATCATGAAGAGATGAGGAGGAATCTTTTCTCACAGATAGTCATTAATCTGTGGAACTCTCTTCCCAGACTCATCTCCGATATCATAAAAATAGATAATAAAAACAGATAAATAGAATGTACAGCCTCCACTGATGAATCAGTTCTCCCCCATGTTGAATATCACCTGGACAATTAACACTTCACTGGAGGAGGAGGCTCCACAAATATCCCCATCCTCAACGATGGAGGACCCCAACAAAAGACAAGGCTGAAGAATGTGAATGCCGTAGAGAGAGTGCAGAGGGGATTTACTAGAATGATAAAAGCAAAAAACTGCGGATGCTGGAAATCCAAAACAAGAACAAAAATACCTGGAAAAACTCAGCAGGTCTGGCAGCATCTGCTCCTCTCCGCTGATGCTGCCAGACCTGCTGAGTTTTTCCAGGTATTTTTGTTTTTGTTTACTAGAATGATACCATGGACATGGGATTGCAGTTATATGAAGAGGCTGGAGAAGTTTCAATCATTCACCTTGAAGCAGAGAAGATTAACAACAGATACATACATACAAACATACAAATTAGGAGCAGGAGTAGGACTTTCAGCCCCTCAATCCTGCTTCGCCATTCAATAAGATCATGGCTGATCTGATTGTTGCCTCAAGCTCCACATTCCACCTACCCCCTATAACCTTTGACCATTTGCGTCTCCTCAGATACTGAAGCAGTCCATGCTCAAATGCAGCAAGACTTGGACAATATCCAGGCTTGGGCTGACAACTGGCAAGTAACATTCACCACACAAGTGTCAGGCAATGCCCATCTCCAAAAGAGAGAATCCAACCATCGCACCTTGATGTTCAATGGCATAACCATCACCGAATCCCCCACTATCAACATCCTGGGGGTTACCATTGACCAGAAACTGAACTGGACCAGCAATATAAATACTGTGGCTACAAAAGCTGATCAGAGGCTAGGAATCATACACCGAGTAACTCACCTCCTGACTCCCCAAAGCCTGTCCACCATCTACAAGCCACAAGTCAAGAGTGTGATGGAATACTCTCCACTTACCTGGATGAGTGCAGCTCCAACAACATTCAAGAAGCTTGAAACCATCCAGGACAAAGCAGCTTGATTGGTATCACATCCACAAACATTCACTCCCTCCACCACCAACACACAGTAGCCGCAGGGTGTACCATCCACAAGCACCTTCCAAACCCATGACTAGCTAGAAGGACAAGGGCAGCAGATAAATGGGAACACCACCACCTGGAAGTTCCCCTCCAAGTCACTCATCATCCTGACTTGGAAATATATCGGCTGGTCCTTCACTTGTCGCTGGGTCAAAATCCTGGAACTCCCTTCCTAACAGCACTGTGGGTGTACCTACACCACAGGGACTGCAATGGTTTAAGAAGGCAACTCACCACCACTTTCTCAAGGGCAATTAGGGATGGACAATAAATGCTGGCCCAGACAGCGAAGCACACATCCCGTAAATGAATTTTTAAAAAAGAATCTACCTATCTTAAAAATATTCAATGACCCTGCCTCCACCGGTCTCTGGGGAAGCGAATTCCACATACTCATGGTGCTCAGAAAAATCAATCTCCTCACTTCCATCTTAATGGGAAATGCCTTATTTTTAAACTGTGTCCCCTCATTCTCATCTCTCCCATGAAGGGAAACATTCTTTCAGCGTCTACCATGTTAAGTTCCCTCAGGATCTTATATGTTTCAATAAGATCACCTCTCATTCCTCTAAACTCCAATGGATACAGACCCAACCTGCTCAACCTTTCCTCATAAAATAATCCTCCCAATCCCAGGAATCAGTTACATGAACCTTTTCTGAACTTACTCTAATGCATTTATATCCTGTCTTAACTAAGGAGACCAAAACTGTACATAATACTCCTGTACAACGGTAGCAAAACTTTCCCACTTTTATATTCCATTCACCTTGCAATAAACAATAACGTTCCATTTGTCTTGCTAATCACTTGTTGTGGATAAAGATGTTCGAAATGATGAAGAGTTTTAATAAAAGAGAAACAGTTTTCAGTGATGGGCTGGAATAGATACCACAAACACTGGCTCCCAGCTGTTGGGTGGAATGATGCGTTTTTGAACTGTAAATACTACTTGGTTACCAGAGGAAACAGATTTAAGGTAATTTGTTAAAAAAAAACAGAGCGAACACGAGGAAACAATAATGCACTGGAGGAGTAGCTGTGATCTGGAATGTGCTGCCTGAAAGGGCGCTGGGAACAGGTTCAATCATAACTTCCAAAGAGAATTGACAAAACTGTTGAAAAGGAAACATTACGGGCTTTGGGGAAGGAGCAGGGCAGGGGTCTAATTGGGTAGTTCTTTCCAAGAGCAGCACAGTAACGATGGGCCAAATAGACGTCCTCGGTGCTACATCTTTCTATCCATTCCATCTCTCTCTCCATTCCTTCCTCTAACCTCCCTCTGTCTGTTTCTCGATCTGTTCCCTCTCCCATTCTATCTGTCCCCTTCTCCCTGTCCCTCGTCACTCACCCAGAAGAAGAGGTTGAATGTAAAGAGCAGATACTTCATGCACCTCATTCCACCCGAAACACTGCCCATGGTGAATGCGGGACAGGAGTGAAGGATTCCCGAACCGGCACAACGTTAAAGGAACAGAGCAGAATCCGCCCAGAAAGGTGGAGCACAGAAAGAGAGAATGACGGAGGAGAAAGGGTGAGAGAGAGAGAGAGAGAAGTGGTGGGGGGAGAGAGAGAGAAGTGGGGGGAGAGAGAGAGAGAGAGAAGGGGTGGGGGGGAGAGAGAGGGGGGTGGGGGTGAGAGAGAGGGGGGGTGGGGGGGGGAGAGAGAGGGGGGGTGGGGGGGGGGAGAGAGAGGGGGGGTGGGGGGGGGGAGAGAGAGGGGGGGGTGGGGGGAGAGAGAGAGAGAGGGGGGGGGTGGGGGGAGAGAGAGAGAGGGGGGGGTGGGGGGAGAGAGAGAGAGGGGGGGGTGGGGGGGGAGAGAGAGGGGGGAGGGGGGAGAGAGAGAGGGGGGGGTGGGGGGGGAGGGGGGGAGAGAGAGAGAGAGGGGGGGTGGGGGGGAGAGGGGGGGTGGGGGGGAGAGAGAGAGGGGGGTGGGGGAGGAGAGAGGGGGGGTGGGGGGGAGAGAGAGAGAGGGGGTGGGGGGGAAGATAGAGAAAGGGGGGGTGGGGGGGTAAGAGAGGGGGGGTGGGGGGGGAGAGAGAGAAAGGGGGGGGTGGGGGGGTAAGAGAGGGGGGGTGGGGGGGAGAGGGAGAGAGGGGGGTGGGGGGGAGAGGGGGGGTGGGGGGGAGAGAGAGGGGGGGGGTGGGGGGAGAGAGAGAGGGGGGGGTGGGGGGGAAAGAGAGAGAGAGGGGGTGGGGGGGAGAGAGAGAGAGGGAGGGTGGGGGGGGAAGAGAGAGAGAGGGGGTGGGGGGGGAGAGAGAGAGAGGGGGTGGGGGGGGGGAGAGAGAGAGAGGGGGGGGGGGGGGGAAGAGGGGGGGGTGGGGGGGAGAGAGAGAGACGAGGAGTTGGGGGAGAGAGAGGAGAGAGAGAGGGGGGGTGGGGGTGGGGAGGAGAGAGAGAAGGGGGGTGGGGGGGAGAGAGAAGGGGGGTGGGGGGAGAGAGAAGGGGGGTTGGGGGGGTGGGGGGGGAGAGAAGGCGGTTGGGGGGGTGGGGGGGAGAGAGGGGGGTGGGGGGGAGAGAAGGGGGGTTGGGGGGTGGGGGGGGAGAGAAGGGGGTTGGGGGGGTGGGGGGGAGAGAGGGGGGTGGGGGGGGCAGAGAAGGGGGGTTGGGGGGGTGGGGGGGGGAGAGAGGGGGGGTGGGGGTGAGGGGGGTGGGGGCGGGGTGGAGGGGGTGGTGGGGACGTGGGGGGGGAGAGAGGGAGGAAGGAAGGGGTGAGGGGAGGCAGGAAGGGGGGTGGGAGGAGGGTGGAGGAGGGGGAGATGGGGAGGGAGAGGGAAGGGGAAGAGAGGGCGGGAACGGGAAGGGGAAAGGGGGGAGGGGGGAGGGAGGGGAAAGATAGGGCGGGGGAGAGAGGGAGGGAGGGGTGAGAGGAAGAGGGGGTAGGAGGTGGAGGGGGAGAGGGTGGGAGAGAGGGGAGGGGGAAGGAAGGCGGGAGGGGGGAAGGAAGGTGGGAGGAGGGACAGGGGAGGGGAGGGGATGGGGCAAGGGGAGGGAGGAGGGGGGAGAGAGGGCGGGGGGAGGGTAGAGGGAATGGAGGGGGGAGAGAGTGGTGAGAGGGGAGGGGTGGAGGGGGGAGAGAGGGGGGAAGGGGGAGTGAGGGGGAGGGAGGGGGAGGGGGAGAGAGGGGGGAGGGGTGAGGGGGGGAGAGAGGGTGGGGATGGGGGAGAGAGGGGGAGGGGATGAGAGGGGGGAGAGAGGGGGAGGGGGTGAGAGGGGGGAGAGAGGGTGGGGAGGGGGGAGAGAGGGGGGGTGGGGGGGGGAGAGAGAGGGGGTGGGGGGGGAGAGAAGGGGGGTTGGGGGGGGTGGGGGGTGGGGGGAGAGAGAAGGGGGAGAGAGAAGGGGGTGGGGGGGAGAGAAGTGGGGTTGGGGGGCTGCGGGGGTGGGGGGGGAGAGAGGGGGGGTGGGGGGGAGAGAGAAGGGGGTGGGGGGAGAGAGAAGGGGGGTTGGGGGGGTGCAGGGGTGGGGGGGAGAGAAGAGGGGTTGGGGGGGAGAGAGGAGGGGGTGGGGGGAGAGAGAAGGGGGGGTGGGGGGGAGAGAGGGTGTGGGGGGGGGGGGGGGGAGAGGGGGGTGGGGGGGGAGAGAGGGGGTGAGGGGGGTGGGGGCGGGGGGGAGGGGGGGTGGGGGCGGGGGGGAGAGAGGGAAGAGAGGGGGGAGTGGGGGGGGAGAGAGAGACGGGGGAGTGGGGGGAGAGAGAGAGAGGGGGGGTGGGGGGGGGAGAGAGAGAGGAGGGGTGGGGGGGGAGAGAGAGAGAGAGGGGGGGTGGGGGGGAGAGAGAGAGGGGGAGGGGGGAGAGAGAGAGGGGGGGTGGGGGGGAGAGGGGGGGGAGAGAGAGAGAGGGGGGGTGGGGGGGGGAGGGGGGGTGGGGGGGAGAGAGAGAGGGGGAGTGGGGGGGAGAGAGAGAGAGGGGGTGGGGGGGAAGAGAGAGAGACGGGGGGTGGGGGGGAGAGAGAGAGAGGGGGTGGGGGGGAAGAGAGAGAGACGGGGGGTGGGGGGGAGAGAGAGAGAGAGGGGGTGGGGGGGAAGAGAGAGAAAGGGGGGGTGGGGGGGTAAGAGAGGGGGGGTGGGGGGGAGAGAGAGAAAGGGGGGGTGGGGGGGTAAGAGAGGGGGGGTGGGGGGGAGAGGGAGAGAGGGGGGGTGGGGGGGAGAGGGGGGGTGGGGGGGGAGAGAGAGAGGGGGGGGTGGGGGGAGAGAGAGAGAGGGGGGTGGGGGGGAAGAGAGAGAGAGGGGGTTGGGGGGAGAGAGAGAGGGGGGGGTGGGGGGAGAGAGAGAGAGGGGGGTGGGGGGGAAGAGAGAGAGAGGGAGGGGGAGGGGGAGAGAGGGGGAGGGGTGAGAGAGGGGGAGAGGGGGAGGGGAGAGAGGGAGGGATGGGGAGGGGGAGAGTGGGGGGAGGGGGGGCGCATGTGGGGGGAGGGGGAGAGAGGGGGATGGAGGAGGGGAGATGGGTGAGCCAGTGGGAGGGGAGAGGGGAGAGGGGGGATGGGGTGGAGAGAGGGGGGAGGGGGGAAGGGGGGAGGGAGAGAAGGGATGGGGAGAGGGGGAGGTGGGAGGGAGATGGGGGAGAGAGGGGAGGAAGGGGGGAGGGAGAGCGGGTGGGAGATGGGAGGGAGAGAGGGAGAGGGGGCGGAGAGAGGGGGCAGGAGCGGGGGAGGGGGGAGAGAGAGGGCGGGAGCGGGGGAGGGGGGAGAGAGGGGTGGAGAGGGGGAGGGGAGGGGTGGGGGGAAGAGATGGGTAGAGAGGGGGGTGGAGAGAGGGGGAGGGGGGAGGGGGGAGGGATGGGGAAGGGGTGGGAGAGTGGGAGGTAGAGGGGGAGGAGGGGGGCAGGGAGAGGGAGCGGGAGGGGGAGGGGTGATGGGGGAGGGGAGAGGGAGGGGGAAGGAGTGAGGGGGGAGAGGGCGGGAGGTGGAGGAGGGGGAGGGGGAGAGGCTGGGGGAGAGGGGTAGGGGGAAGGGGAAGGGAAGGGGGAGAGAGAGGGGAAGGGAGGGGTTAGAGAGGGGGGAGGGGAGAGGGGAGGGAGGAGGGGGAGGGGAGAGGGGAGGGAGGAGGGAGGGGGAGAGTGGGGAGAGTGGGGAGAGTGGGGAGTGAGGGAGGGAGGAGGGAAGGGAGGGGGACGGGGAGGGGAGAGGGGGAGGGTGGAGAGGGAGGGGGAAGGAGGGAGTGCGGGAGAAGGAGGGTGCGAGAGAGGGTGGAGGGGGAGAGAGAGGGGGAGGGGAGAGAGAGAGGAGGGAGAGAGGAGGGAGATGGAGGAGACAGGGAGGGAGGGAGAGAGGGGAGGGGGAGAGGGAGGGTGGGGAGAGAGAGGGAGGGAGGGAGGGGTGTGAGAGAGAGGGCGAGGGGGGAGAGAGAGGGGGAGGGGGAGAGAGAGGGGGAGTGGGGTGAGAGGGGGAGGGGGAGAGGGTGGGTGAGAGAGAGGGGTAGAGAGAGGGGGAGGGGGTAGAGAGAGGGGAAGGGAAGGTGGGGGGAGATAGAGTGGGGGTGAGAGGTGGGGGGAGGGGGAAGGGTTGGAGAGAGAGGGAGAGGGTGGGAGTGTGAGGGGCAGGTGTTGAGAGAGAGGGGGAGGGGGAGAGGGAGGGGGAGGGATGGGGAGGGGGTGGGAGAGTGGAGGGTAGAGGAGGAGGACGGGGGCAGGGAGAGGGAGCGGGAGGGGGAGGGGGTTGGGGGAGGGGAGAGGGAGGGGGAGGGAGCGAGGGGGGAGGGGGGGAGGTGGAGGAGGGCGAGGGGGAGAGGCTGGGCGAGAGGGGTAGGGGGAAGGGGAAGGGAGGGGTTAGAGAGGGGGGAGGGGAGAGGGGAGGGAGGAGGGGAGAGGGGAGGGAGGAGGGAGGGGGAGAGTGGGGAGTGAGGGAGGGAGGAGGGAAGGGAGTGGGATGGGGAGGGGAGAGGGGGAGGGTGGAGAGGGAGGGAGGGGGAAGGAGGGAGTGCGGGAGAGGGAGGGTGCGAGAGAGGGTGGAGGGGGAGAGAGAGTGGGGGGGAGAGGGGGAGGGGGAGAGGGGACGGGAGAGAGGGGAGGAGGATAGAGAGAGGGGAGGAGGGAGAGGAGGGGAGGGGGGAGAGAGAGGGGGAGGGGTGGAGAGAGAGGGAGAGGGAGATTGGGGTGGTGGGGGAGAGAGAGGGCGAGAAAGAGGGAAAGGGTTGGAGAGGGTGGGGGAGGGGGAGAGGGAGTGGTCGGGGTGTAGAGAGTGGGGGAGGGTGAGTGAGGGTGAGGGTGAGGGGGAGGGGGATTAAGAGGGGGAGGGGGAGGGGGCTGAGAGGGGTAGGGGGAAAGGGAGAGTGAGGGGGTGGGGGGAGGGCGGAGGAGAGAGAAGGAGGGTGGACAGGGAGAGGGAGGGGTGAGGGGGTGAGGGGAGTGGGAGGGGGAGGGAGAGGGGGCGGGGCGAGAGAGAGAGAGGGGGAGAGGGAGAAAGAGAGAGAGGGGGGAGGGAGAGAGAGAGAATGCGGGGTGGGAGAGAGGGAGAGAAAGAGAGGAGGGAGGGAGAGAGAGAGAGATGGGCGAGGGAGAGAGAGATGGGCGAGGGAGAGAGAGATGGGCGAGGGAGAGAGAGAGAGGGGAGATGGTGAGAGAGGGAGAGGGGAGAGATGGTGAGAGAGAGAGGGGGAGAGGGAGAGAGAGAGGGGGGAGGGAGAGAGAGAGGGGGGAGAGGAAGAGTGTATGGGGGAGAAGGAGAGAGTGTGGGGGAGAGGGAGAGAGTGTGGGGGAGAGAGAGAGTGGCGGGAGTGAGAGAGAGGGGAGATGGAGTGAAAGAGAGGGGGGAGGGAGAGAGAGAGGGGGAGGGAGAGAGAGAGGGGGGAGGGAGAGAGAGTGGGGGGAGGGAGAGAGAGAGGGGGAGGGAGAGAGAGGGGGGGAGGGAGAAAGAGAGAGGGGGGGAAATAGAAAGGTGGTGAGAGAGAGGCGGAGGGAGAGAGAGGGGGAGGGAGGGAGAGAGAGAGAATGAGAGAGAGGAGGAGAGAGAGAGAGAGGGGGTAGAGAGAGGGGGTAGAGAGAGGGGGAGAGAGAGGGGGAGAGAGAGCGGGGAGAGAGAGAGCAGGGAGAGAGAGAGAGGTAGAGAGAGCGAGGGGGCAAGGGAGGTGGTAGAGTGAGGGGGGAGAGAGAGGGTGGAGAGAGAGGGGGAGAGAGAGTGGGGGAGAGAGAGGGGGAGAGAGAAGGGGGGTGAGAGAGCAAGGGGGAGAGAGAGAGGAGGGAGAAAGGTCGTGTAGAGAGAGAGGGGGAGAGTGTGGAAGGAGAGAGAGCGTGTGGAGGGAGAGAGAGAGTGGGGAGAGAGAGAGTGTGGGGAGAGAGGCGGGATGGAGAGAGAGGCGGGAGGGATAGAGAGGCGGGAGGGAGAGCAAGACGGGAGCGAGAGAGAGGCGGGAGAGAGAGCGAGGTGGGAGAGAGCGGGGATGCGGAGAGTGAGGGGAGAGAGAGAGGGGATGCGGAGAGAGTGGGGGGGAGGGGGAGAATGGGGACAAAGAGACAGAGGGGGGGTGAAAGAGAGAGTGGGGGAAAAGAGAGAGAGGGAGAGGGGAAGAAATAGAAAGGGGGGGAGAGATAGAGAGGGGGTAGAAAGAGAGAGAGTGGGAGAGAGAGGGAGGGCGAGAGAGAGAGTGGGGAGAGAGAGAGATGGTGGGGAGAGAGAGAGATGGGGGGGAGAGAGAGAGATGGGGGGAGAGAGAGAGAGATGGGTAGAGGGGAAGAGAGAGATGAGGGGAAGAGAGAGATGGGGGGAAGAGACAGATGGGGGGAAGAGAGAGAGGGGGGAGAGAGATGCGGGGAAAGAGAGGGAGGTGGTGGGGAGGGAGAGAAAGAGCGGAAGAGAAAGAGAGCGAGGTGGGGGAGGAAGAGAAAGAGGGGAAGAGAAAGAAAGAGAGGTGGGGGAGGGAGGAAGGGGGAAAGAGAGAGAGGGGGTTGAGAGAGAGGGGGACAGAGAGAGGGGGGTCAGAGCGAGAGGGGGAGAGAGAGAGGTGGGTGGTGGGGGAGAGAGAGTGGGGGGAGAGAGAGAGTGGGGGGAGAGAGATAGTGGGGGGACAGAGAGAGTGGGGGGAGAGGGAGCGGGGAGAGAGAGAGGGAGGGTGGAGAGAGAGAGAGGGGTGGGGAGAGGGGGGTGGGGAGAGAGGCGTGGGGAGAGAGGGGTGGGAGAGAGAGGTGGGGAGAGAGAAGGGGGGAGAGAGAGGGCATGGTGAGATGTGGGGGAGAGGGACATGGGGGAGAGAGAGAGTGGGGGGAGAGATAGAGAGTGGGGTGAGAGAGAGAGGGGGGCGGAGAGAGAGGGGGCAGAGAGAGAGAGAGAGGGGGGCAGAGAGAGAGAGAGGGGGGCAGAGAGAGAGAGGGGGGCAGAGAGAGAGAGGGGGCAGAGAGAGAGGGGCAGAGAGAGAGGGGGCAGAGAGAGAGAGGGGGAGAGAGAGAGGGGAGGGGGGTGTGCAGAGAGAGAGAGGGGGTGAGATAGAGGTGGGTAGAGAAAGAGAGGGTGGGGAGGGAAAGAGGGGGGCGGAGAGTGAGAGAGAGGGGTGGGAGAGAGAGAGAGAGAGAAAGGAGAGAGGGGAGGGGGGTGTGTGAGAGAGCGAAAGAGAGGGGCCGAGAGAGAAAGAGAGAGAGGCGGGGAAAGATAGAGAGAGAAGGGGGGGAGAGAGAGAGAGATATATAGAGAGGTGGGGAAAGAAAGTGTGAGACGGGGGAAGAGAGAGAGAGAGAGGGCAGGTAGAGAGAGAGGAGGGCGTGAGGGAGAGAGGGGGAGATAGAGGGGGGGAAGGAGATAGAGAGAGAGAGAGGTGGGTAGATAGAGAAGGGGAAGAGAGAGACAGAGGGAGTGGGGAGAGAGAGAGAGGGGGAGAGAAAGAGAGTGTGGAGGGGGAGAGAGCGAGAGAGAATGGGGGAGAAAGAGAGAGAGTGGGGAGAGAGAAAGAGAGAGTGGGGAGAGAGAAAGAGAGAGTGGGGTGGGAGAGAAAGAGAGAGTGGGGGTAGAGAGAGAGGTGGGAGAGAGAGAGAAGGGAGGGAGAGAGAGAGGGGGAGGGAGAGAGAGAGGGGTGGGAGGAAGAGAGGGGAAGGGAGAGAGAGAGAGGTGGGAGAGAGAGAGGGGAAGGGAGAGAGATGGGGGAAGGGAGAGAGAGGGGTGGGAGAGAGAAAGGGGTGGGAGAGAGAGGAAGGGAGAGAGAGGGGAAGGGAGAGAAAGAGAGGGGAAGGGAGAGAGAGAGAGGGGAAGGGAGAGAGGGGGGATGGGAGAGAGAGAGGGGTGATGGGAGAGATAGAGGGGGGAGGGAGAGAGAGATGGGGCATGGGAGAGAGAGGGGGAGGGAGGGAGAGAGAGGGGTGGGAGAGAGAGAGGGGGTGGGAGAGAGGGTGGGAGGGAGAGAGAGAGGGGGGAAGTGAGAGAGTGGGGAGAGAGGGGGAGAGAGAGAGGGGCGGAAGAGAGAGATGGGGGAGAGAGGGGGTGGAGGGAGACAGAGATGGGGGGAGAAATTCAGGGAGGGGGGGAGAGAGAGGGGGAGAGAGAGGGAGAAGGGAGGGAGAGAGAGTGGTGGGGAGAGAGAGGAGGCTTGGAGAGAGAGGTGGGGGGGTGAAGGGGAGGGAGAAGGGAGAGAGAAGGGGCAGAGAGAGAAAAGGGGTGAGATAGAGGTGGGTGGAGAGAGAGGGGGTGGGGAGGGAGAGTGTGTGTGGGGAGAGAGAGAAAGAAAGAGAGAGAGGACGAGAGAGAGAATGGGGGGAAGAGAGAGAGAGAGTGGGGGTGGGAGTGAGAGAGAAAGTGTGGCCTGGGAGAGAGAGAGAGAGGTGGAGAGAGAGAGAGGGGGGTGGGGGGAGAAAGAGAGAGAGAGGGGGAGAGAGAGTGGGGGGAAGAGAGAGTACAAATCATTATACATGAAAAAGAGGTTGTTTTAATTTTGATAGTGTAAATTACAGTTCTTACAAAGTTTAAAAATTTGGTTCTTGATAAAGTTCTCAAAAGGGAATTTTCATCTTAAAAGGTCTGACAACAATTGGCACTAATTCAAATGCTGCAAGCTTTTTATTTGTAAAGTCTGTTCCTAAAATATGAAGCTAAGCTCAAGACCTTGACAAAGTTTGGCAGAAATCCAATTTTTAGCCGAGTTAATGAATCTGGGATAATTCTAAAAGAAATGGTTCAGGCACAATTTAGTGGGTTACTTTTGAGGCAATAAAATGTTTGAGAAGAAGCTAAGGAAGCAAAACATGTCAATATCTGATTTCTGTTTTTTAAAACTGTTATGAGAATATTTTATTCATTTTAAAGTCTCTCCAGGCAACCTGAATAAGATGGTAGCTTTGTTTTTTTCCAATAATTTATATAGATTTTTCTTTTCCGACCTATTTCCATTATTTTTAAATCTATACCTTTTATGCCTGGTTAGTCTTATTCCACCCCACCCCCACTAGAGCTGTACCTTGTGTGTCTTGCCATCCATTCTTAATTAGCACATTCAGTTAGATAATATCACCACCTTCAACACCTCTTTGTTCTTTCGTCTGTGACATCTTTTGATTATCTGCTCCTATCACTGCTTGCTTGTCCCTACAACCACACCACCCCCCCTCACTTCTCTCCCCCCAACCCCCCCACCTTAAACCAGATTTTTTTCACCCCTCTCCTAATATTCACTCAGTTCTGTTGATGTGGCATGAGGACTCGAAACATCAACTTTTTTCTTCTCCGCTGATGCTGCCAGACCTGCTGAGTTTTTCCAGGTAATTCTGGTTTTTGTATTAAGATGGTAGCTTTTGCATGTGTAAAATGGTATGAGACAGCAGCAAGAGAGAGTAAACTGGATAGAGTGAGGGTGCCTACCCAGATGGATTCAGAACAGGGAACTCATTTTATGAGGAGAGTCATTAAAGAAGTGTAATCTTATGGAGATTAAACCGAAATTCCATACTCCTTACCACCCCCAGAGTCCAGGAATGGTGGAAAGGATGAACTGAACTTTAAAAAAAAATCAATCAAGAGACAGGGAACAGCTCAACATCCTAATGCATCGTGGGCTACCCCATGCAGGGCTACCAGGTTCACCGCACTGAATTGATAATAGGAAGGGCCTATAGTGAAGGCATTATAGAAGGAGGTGTAGGGCCACTGAAAGGAAAAATACAGGACAATTTAAGAGAATTAAGCAGGCAATTACATGAGTTGAGAGAGGAAGTTAGAGACTAACAGATGATTAAGGATATGGAAACAGGCAAATCCAAAAAGCAACAACGGACCCCCCCACCAATTATGGAATAAGGTGATGGTCAGGGTGAGCTCGGAGCGAACAGGCATGGACCATATGAGGTAATTATGACAGGTGATACATGCGCACTTGTAGATATGAGAACAAGAGCCGATGTTAATGTCTCCACAGATCTACGATCCTGGTCGTGGGCGTATCAGTACTGGCAACAAGGTCGGGGATCATCACTACTCATCCCGCACCACAGGAGGAACTTTGGTACGGCATGGACAGTGCCGAATGTGACACGCAACAGGGAATGATAAATGTAACAGTAGGAGAACAAGTGCTTTCAAATTGTAGTAAGGGTTTGCTTCAGATTGAGCAGGGGAGGTCCGCCACTACCCAGCCACCTCCCACCTCTACTTTCTCAGTCTGAGTAGAGATAATTGAAGCCCCTCAAACCACAGCGACTGATCCATCTTGTCCGACTAAGCATCCAGGACCGGCGAATGCTTTGGTACTGGTTAATCAGAAGTTTTGTATGATAATGTACACCATGAGCTGGTACCCATAGTCTTGAATGTATCCGGTGTTGTCCTGTCCCAATGGTGCTCAATCCATACCCAAACACTCTATACGGCTCTGACGTGCCAATTGATGACTGAAGCTGTTCAGTTCAATGGCGAGATGCAATCAGGCTTGGGAGGGAACCGCGTTGCGCAACCTGATAAATGATGCTGCTACAATATTCAATATAGGGACATCATTGGTTAATCCAAAGCCTGGCTACCTTGCTCGAAAGTCATGCGGGGACTATCAATAAATTAATTGAAATAGGGAAAGATATTTCAAACAAAGCGAGCAGAAACGATATATACAACACCTATAGATCTTGGGCACTGGAACAAGCCCGAGAAAATTTAAGACAGATTAAAGAAGGGGTAGTCCCTTTATGGGTAACTAATGAGCATTTTTTGAATCTCTCACGGCACAAGAATCATGACTTGACCAGTTGCCAGCTCAGAGGTTTAACACATGTATATAGAATGAATGTTGAATGTATAGTGAATAGTAATAGTAATATGCTAATAGGCATTGTATAAGTAATACCTGTGTCATACCTATGTCAATGACATAACCCAGGCAAGATGCCCACAGTGACTGCTGGTACAGCACCCCAGCCATGTACACCTTTTGTACACCTACAAATGGACTTTATACAAATGCCTAAATGTATGGGATATAATTATGTTTTAGTTCTGATATGTTTGTTCTCGCGATGGGTGGAGGCGTATCCCACCCGACGAAATGATGCTGTTATTGTTGCAAAATTGTTGTTATGTGAATACATACCCAGGTTTGGGATACCAGAGATTTTATCGAGTGATAATGGACCTCATTTTACCGCTAAAGTGATAAAGGAAATGTTGAGGGCCTTACAATGCAACCATCACCTTTCCTGCTCATACCACCCCCAGTCTACTGGGGCGGTGGAAAGACAAAATGGTATTCTGAAAAACAAACTAGCTAAATTATATGAAGAAACCAGTTTGAAATGACCTGAAGCTCTACCCTTGGTGCTCATGGCTATGCGCTTTCACCCTAACCGTACCAGCCCCCTCTCTCCTAATGAAGTTGTAATGGGATGTCCTATGCATCTCCCAGTGGCCCCACCTTTGTCTGCTAGGGAAATGGATATCCACGCTATGGATGAAGGAATGATTACATACTGTATAATGCTCACTAATTCTCTCAAGAGCTTGCATATACAGGTAGTAGAAGCTCAGAAAAAGCCCACCGTTGAAGATTGCCATCAATACCAGCCCAAGGACCTAGTCCTGGTAAAGACCTTCAGAAGAAAGAACTGTTTGGAACCTCGATGGGAAGGGCCTTTCCAAGTCCTGTTCACCACCCATATGGCCATGGAGGTTGAAGGACGTCCCTTGTGGAACCATGCATCACACGTCAAACAGACGCTGACCTCTGATGGAAGTGCTTGTGCAAGAACTTTAACTGAGCCATCAGAATGCTGACTCTGATTTGGATCCTGTCCTGCGTGGTCCTTGTCATGGACTACCAATTCTGTGGTTCAACGAATGCAAGCCTAGCCTCGCAAGTTAATCGGACTAAATGTTGGATTTGTACTCATTTTCCTGTTAACGCCTCCTCCTCTGAGATGCATTTTCTGGCTTTCCCCTCAGAGTCCGCATGGTCCCTGGGCAATACAGGGGCCCTCGTTCAACAAACACCCATTTGGAGGCGGGAGCCCACTTTTGTGGTTGTTAAGGGGGAGGCCTGGCTATGGGTCAGGAGAAATTATACCAAGGGCAATACTCAGGTGAGTGAGTTATCATTGGGTTCCTGTGCCTACCTTGCTGGTGGCAAGCTAGTTATCTATTCCCTCCCTCTCCTCAGGAATCAGCATTCCACTGAGGATGAAGCCCGGTGGCTAGGATACATAGAACTTGGCTAAGGGTGGTGGATTGTCCTTGTAGGACAAAAGTGGGGGGGAAGTGTGGTGGCCTAGACAAATAGGGAACCCACTTAGTACTAAAAGGGTTAATGGAGAAATTGAATTAAATGCCTAGGCCTAAGAGAAAAATACTGCAACCTTGAAGAACAATACTATTTTGTCTGACCACTGTTGTAAGATGAGCCCTGAACATTCCATGTTGTTCTTTCTCAGGCCAAATGTAATCAAAGTTGTGTTAATCAAGTGCGTAGGCACCACATCTGTTGTGGTGGGAATGAAAATGAACTAAAACATGGATTTGTCAGTTAACGTATGCAAATAAGCAGATTGAGATGTGTAAAATTTACTGATTGGTTTAAAATGCTTTTAAGCAAGTGTTTGGGTATTCTGCTTTGAGACAGTACAATAGTTCTTGCTGTTTTGTTCTCCCTTGTGCACAAGTAATAAATGGGGTTTCTATGTATTAAGTGATGCCTTGGTGTGATTAATCTCCGACAATAGTAAATGAGTACTAAGAGGTGAAGTGGGTCCTATTAGGGACAATGTGGTAATATATGCTTAGAGATGCAGGGCAAGGCTAGAATACTGAATATTGGTGTTTACTGAGCTAGAGGATGCAAGCAAAGTACCAGTCTATGCCAAGATGGCAGAGGTAATGGATGGGATGAAAATTGAGAGGTAGGATGTACTGGCTATACTTAGAATGGGTAAGTCATCTGGTCCGGATGGCTTGCATCCCAGTTGCTAAGGGAAGTTTGCAATTGAAGATAGTAGGAACATAAGACTTAGGAACAGGACTAGGCCATTCAGCCCTTTGAGCCTGCTTCACCATTCAATAAGATCATGGCTAATCCAATTGTGGTATCAACTCCATTTTCCTGTCTCCCCCTACACGCCCCATAAACCTCGACTCCTTTGTCTATCAAAATCTGTCTTTCTCTGCCTTTCATACACTTAATTAAGGTTTAAAACACTAGTCTTAGATTCATACTTTTCCCCTTCAAACTGAACATGAAATTCTACCATGTTATGATCGCTGTAACCTAGAGGCTCCTTTACCAAGAGGTTATTGATTAATCCCGTCTCACTGCTCGTTACTAGGTCTAGAATAGTCTGTTCCCTGGTTGCCTCAGGGTGCACTGTTCTAAGAAACTCTCCCAAAAGCATTCTATGAACTTAGTTTCCAAGCTATCTTTGCCAATCTGATTCTCCTAATCTACATGTAGATTAAAGTAATCCATGATTATTGTGATACTTTTCTTACATACTGCATTTGTTAGTTCTTGTATGCTTTGTCCTATAGCATAACTACTTTTAGGGGAGCCTATAAACTACTCGTACAAGTAGCCTCTTACCTTTTATTTCTTATCTCTACCCAAAATGATTCTATGCCTTGCTCTTTCAAGCTAAGGTCATCTTTCGCCTCTGTACTCATGACATCTTCAATTCACAGAGCTACCCCGCCATCTTTTCCTAATTTCCTATCTTTTTGAAATGTTAAATATTATTCAATATTCAGGTCCCAGCCTTGGTCATCCTGCAATCATGGGTAAGATTTTCCAGTCCCGCCAACAGTCATCATCATGGGCAGGACAGGGAAATTTGGAGAATGGCCAAAAACCAATTGATTTTTGATTGCTCTCCAAATTTTCCTAGCCCACCCATGACAATGCCCATAGCTGGCAAGACTAAAAATCCCAGCCCATGTCTCTGTGATGGTTGTCAGGCCATACATATGTATTTCTATTGCTAACAACTAATCCATTTTGTTTAGAATGCTGCATGCAATCAGATACAGAGCCTTTAACTCTGTCTTTTAACATTTTTGCAACCTGTGGCCGTAAGTTTATACTTTCTGTCCCTTCCTGCCACACTCTGGTGTTCATTACCTAAATCACTATTCTGCTCTATTACCTTGTTGCTTCCCTTTGGTTTACTTCATCTCCTCTCGCAAGATCCCTTCCCTCCACTATTTAGTTTAAATACCCCTTTACCTGCTCTCGTTGCATGACTCACCAGGGCACTGGCCCCAAGCATGGTTCAGGTGCAGGCCATCCCAAAGGTACAGTCCCCACTTTCCCCAGTACTGGCACCAGTGCTCTACAAATCGAAACCCAGAGATTATTACCTTTGATGTTCTGGTTTTTTTTTAATTTAGCCCCTAGCTGCTCATACCCCTTGGTAAAACCTCCCTCCTAGTTCTACCTATGTTGTTGGTACCCACATAAACCATGACAACTGGATACTCCCCCTCCCACTGCGAGTTCCTCTCCAACCCTGAGCCGATGCCCCAAGCCCTGGCATTGGGTAGATACTGTAAATACTTTCCCTAATCTTCAAATTTTCCTCAGGTATGGTGGTGGTATCAGAGGATTGGAGAGTGTCAAATGTGATACAGCTATTCAAGAAAGGGTGTAAGGCCATTCCTTGTAACTGCAAGGTTGACAGTTTGACGTCAATGCAACATAAAGTTTTAGAAACAATACTCAAGAATAGAATTAAGAGGCACCTGGAGAGGTTTGAGTTAATTCAGGGAAGCCAGCAGAGATTTGTAAAAGGCAGATTGTGTTTGACTAATCTATTGGATTCTTTTGTTGAAGGAACAGCTAAGGTTGATGAAGAGAGTATGGTGGATGTTGTCTAAATGTATTTTAAGAAATTGTAGTAATTATAGTTCTCATAATCATAGGAAAAATCCTGTGTTGTAAGATCATATGATGTGTGTAAACCAATGAGTTAACAGTGTGGGGAACCTCTAAGAAAGAGATCTTCTATAGTTTTAGAGTTCGATGGACATGGGCAGTTGCTGCAGCTGTCTTGTAAATAAAGTTAAATGTTTCCACCAAGAAAAGTTGTCTTTAAAAAACTGGTGATGAGGCTAAATCAGATCCAGTGCTGTATCTCGCCAGTGATTGTGCGTATCTAAGATAATTAAAATGAAAGAAAGATATACTCATCCAAAATGCCACAGTTTGGCAGAATTGACCCCTTTGAACCAACCTCAGACAACTGGTCTCAATATATAGAATGTCTTGCGTTCTTCTTTCAAGCCAACAAAATCAAGGGGGAGGAAAAGAGGAGAGCAATTCTCCTGAGTATTTCTGGGAGCAAAACCTATAATTTAATTTGAAGATTGACAGCCCACAGTGCCCCAGATTCAAAGACTTTCAGTGACTTAGTAGACCTCATTAAGGAACATTTTCAACTCAAGCCCTCAGTCATAATGCAGAGTTTCAGGTTCAATTCACGGAATAGAGCCTCGGGGGGAGGGACAATTGCTGTTGACAAAATTAAAACAACTAATGGAATATTGTGATTTCAGTGAAACATGCTCAGAGATCATTTTAAAAAAATTTGGGTTGTAAGAAGACATTATTCAGTGAAGATTGCTGGCTGAAGTGAATCTTGATTTTAAGAAAGCATTAGAAATAGTGCTAGTGATGGAAAGTGGTGTAAAGGGTTCACAAGCAATTCAAGGAGTGAACAATAGCACTGTTCTCCTATTTGGACAGGAACGGTCAGCCAGAGGTGGCGCAAAAAGCCGGGACTCCACTGCAAAGCAGGAAACAGCTCCAGCTAACTGAAAATTTAGAAGAAGCAGCTTAGCAGCAAAGTCAAAAATTAATTTTTATCAACATGGAAACAATCATTCTCTTAACGATTTAAAAAGGTAGAACGTTATTTTTGTTACAGAAATGGACACATGTTGAAACATTGCAAAACGAGATTTAAACAGGCCTCCAAACATCAAAGTCTAATGAAGTCTATAGTGTGGAAGAGTCAGAAACAACCAAATCTGGCATTTATTCATTATTCAACATGAAACTTGGGAAGACAGAGACAATTACTGTCACAGTGCGAGTGAATGGTAAATCATTGAAAATGGAAGTAAACACTGGTGCTTCTACCACTGTAATAAGAGAAAACACTTCTAGATATTTAAATAAAGGGGATCAACAATTAAATTTGGAAGAAACATCTGCCAAGTTGAAAACATACACAGACGAAGAAATCCAGGTGAAAGGTATCGCCAGAGTGACTGTTCAGTATAGACACCAATGGGCACAGCTACCAGTGATGGTGGTAGATGGTGAAGGGCCAAACCTTCTAGGTTGAAATTGGTTGAAGGAGATTAAATTAAACTGGTCTGAAATCTTTCAGTTGTGAGCAGGGGGACTTCCAGAGCTACTAAAAAAATGACACCATCTTCAAGGATGAATCGGGCCAAAATTTACTTGGACCCAGAAACAACCCCTCGCTTCATGAAAGCAAGACCGGTGTCATACACCCTGAGAAAGAAGGTTGACATTGAGCTGAACTGGCTAGAGAGGCTGGGTGTCATAAAAGCAGTTCAGTTCTCAGAGTGGGCAACACCCATAGTCCCTGTCCTTAAACCAGACCAGACTGTCCGGATCTGTGGGGACTAAAAACTAACGTCAACTGGACAGATACCCTATTCCCAAGATCGAAGACCTATATGGTAAACTAGCAGGAGGGATAAGTATATACAAAGCTTGACATGAGACAAGTACATCAGCAACTGGAGCTGGATGATGCCTCCCGAGAACTTGTGATCATAAACACCCACGAAGTGTTATATCAAACACTTTGGTGTTTCTTCAACCTGTGCCATTTGTCAGAGGATGATGGAGGGACAGTTACAAGGGCTACCTCAAGCTGTGTTCTACCTGGACGATGTACTAATAACTGGATTCACAGAAAAGGATCACTTGGCTAATCTAGAGGAAGTCCTGAAATGATTTTAGAAGAAAAAGTGCACCTGAAGAAGGAAAAATGCACTTTTCAGGCAAATGAAGTCATTTATTTGGGCCACTGGGTAGATGCCCAAGGGTTACAGCCTGTTGAGTAGAAGGTTAAAGTAATCTGAGAGGCACCTAACGTCTCTGAACTTAAACCGTTTTTAGGGATGGTAAATTATTATGGCTGGTTTCTACCCAATTTACCAACAGTTCTGGCCCCTCTACATTCACTACTCAAGAAAAACCAGCGTTGGGTTTGGAAGTTACCCCAGGAAGAAGCCTTCGTGAAAGTAAAACAGCTCTTATACTCTTCATATCTGTTAGTGCACTATGACCCGACAAAGGGATTGGTGCTAACCTACGATGTGTCCCCCTATGGACTGGGAGTGATACCAGCTCACAAGATGGACAATGACACAGAGAGGCCAATAGGCTATGTGTCCAGGACACTTACCACAGCTGGAAAAGGTTATTCTCAGATCGAAAAGGAAGGTCTGTCAATTATTTTTGGTGTAAAAATATTCCACCAAGATGTGCATGGGTGATATTTCACGATAGTTTCACACCACAAACCAATTTTGGGTCTGTTTAGTGAGGAAAAGGCTATCTCTCCCATAGCTTCTGCACAAATTCAAAGATGGGCCCTAATTTTGGCAGCATATGAATACACCTTTACGCATAGATCAGGGATTCATATAGCTAATGCCAATGCCATAAGCCGCCTTCCTTTGCAAGAGAATGATGAACATGTCCCAATTCCACAGGAGCTCATGATTGTGATGAATTCTCTCGATTCCTCACCAGTCTGTGCCAGGCAAATAAGAAACTGGATAAATCGTGATCCAGGCCTGTCTTAAGTGAGAGACCAGGTGTTACATGGATGGACCGAGGAAACAGTCTCTGGTGAATTGAAACCATTTTTCAACCAAAGACATGAAATGAGCAGTCAAGATGGTATTCTATTATAGGGTAAGCAAGTAGTAATTCCTCCACAAGGAAGGGAACCACTCCCAGTAGAGCTACACAGTGCCCATCCAGGAATCTCACGAATGAAGACAATAGCACAAAGTTACCTTTGGTGGCCGGGAATGGACGGCGATGTTGAGAAGGTGGTGAAACACTGTGTGCAATGTCAACAGCTACAGAAGTTGCCGGTGACAGCCCCATTACACTCATGGGAGTGGCCTGGTAGACCCTGGGTGAGATTGCACATAGATTACATTAGTCCTTTCCTTAGAGCCATGTTTCTACTGATTATAGATGCTCATTCCAAGTGGTTAGATGTTTTTGAGGTTAAGTCGCCAATGTCAGGCGCTACTATAGAAAAACTACGTCAAATCTTTTCTATCCAGGGATTGCCAGAAGTAATTCTCTCAGATAATGGGACTGTGTTTACTAAGTGCTGAATTTCAAAGATTTACCAGCCTAAAGGGCATCAGCCACGTGAAGCCCGCACCATACCATCTGTCATCTAATGGACTGGCAGAAAGGGCAGTACAAACTCAAGGTGGGAATGAAAAAGTTAACAGGTGAATCGTTGGAAACTAAACTTGCTCGTTTCCTATTTCACTACAGAACAATCATTTCCCCCCTGGCCGCCGCACCACCCCCCCCCCCCGCCCCCCACCCTCCAACAGTACGACAGGAGCAATACCTGCAGAGTTATTAATGAGGTGCTGTCTTTGAACAAGACCAGGCCTGATACTTCCTAATTTGGAGGGGAAATTGGAGAAAAGTCAAGGGAACCAAAAAGCAACTCATGATTTGCATAGTCGTGAGCAACAATTTCCTGTTGGAGAAGCAGTATATGTAAAGAATTTCGGTGGAAGACCAAAGTGGTTACCTAGTAAAGTAAGCTCTGTGAACGGACCATTGTTGTACCACGTGGAAGTGGAGGGCTGGATCACCTGTAAGCATGTGGATCATTTAAGAAGAAGGGAGATACCCCAACAAAATGATGTTCCACCTGTAACCATTGCTGAACCTGTGGTTCATGTTGAAGTTGCTCAGCCAAAGACAGACACGCCCAATGTCTCTGTTGGAGTGGAAGATACTTAACTGCCTGTGCCTAATGATATTAATGCGGTTCCAGAGAATGTTGTTCCCGTCAAAGAATCGGAAGTTGTGGATCTATGAAATTCCACACAGATCAGGAAACCACCTGAAAGACTGAATTTGTAATTTCATGACCTGTGTAAATATTGTAATGTCATGAGATAAATACCCTTGTAAATACAAAATGGACAGAAAAGTTAAAGGGTGAGGGATGTAGTAATTATAGTTCAGATAAACATAGGACTGTAACTTTAAGAATAATCCTGTGTTGTAAGATCACATGATCTGTGTAAACCAATGAGTTGGCAATTCAGGGAACCTCAAGGAGAGAATTCTTCTTTAGTTATAGAGTTTGATGCACATGTGTAGCTGCTTCTGCTGTCTTGTAAATAAAGTTCAATGTGTTCACCAAGAAAAGTTGACTGGAAGATCAACTCGATAACAGAAATTATTTGACAAAGTACCACATAAAAGACTGGTTAACAAAACTGACGCTCACAGAATAGCAGGGTCAGCATCAGCTTGGATAAAAACATGGCTTAAGGACAGGAAATAGTGAATCATGGTAAATGTTTGTTTTTCAGACTGAAGGATGGTAGATGCTCCATGTATAAGGACAGCAGTGCTTCAGTATTATCTTCTCAGTAAGAGGCTTTATTGAACCAGTTAGAAATGGCAGCTGACAGTCAGCTTGCTGCATGGCAAAGTCACATGACCATGGCAAGCTGAGCAGTACACTTAGTAAGATTGCATTTTCAGAACCGCAAACAGTAGACAGTGAGAGTTCCTCAAGGATCAGTGCTAGGACTACTGCTTTTTTGATATATATAAATGACTTGGATATTGGAATACAGAGTAAAATTTCAAAATTTGCCAATGACACCAAACCTGGAGGAGTGGAAACATTGAGGATGATACAAATCAACTGCAACAGGACATAGATAGGCTGGCAGAATGGGCAGCAAGTGGCAGGTGGAATTTAACACAGGGAAGTGTGAGGTGATGCATTTGGCTGGAGTGATATGGAGAGGCAATATAGACTGAATGGCAGGGACAGAGGAACCTGGTGCAATGATCTTTGAAGATGACAGGGCTTAATGAGAGAATTGTTAGCAAAGTTTATGAGGCCTTGGGCTTTATAAATATTGAGTACGAAAGTGAGGAAGTTGTACTGAAACTTTCTAAAGCTCTGTTTAGGCCACAATTAGTGCACTATGTCTAGTTCTGGTCAGCAGACTTTAGGAAGGATGTGAGTGTCCTTGAGAGGGTGCAGAGGAGCTTTACCAGAATGGTTTCAGGGATGAAGGATTTTGGTTACAAGATTAGGTTGGAGAAGCTGGGGTTGTTCTCCTTGGAGTAAAGGAATGTTTGGTAAAGATGGTTTAGATAAGGTAGGCAAAAGAAAGCTTTTCCCATTAGCTGATGGTACAGGGGCTTGGGGACACAGGTTTATGGTTTTGGGCAGGAGATGCAGGGAGATATGAAGAAGAGATCTTTACCTCTGCAAGTGGTAACACCTGAAACACTCTGCCTCTGAGGGTGGTGGAAGTGGATATGATTGATGATTTCAAAACGAAATTGGATGGGCACTTGAGGGAAATAAACTTAGAGCTATGGGGAATAGAGTGGGGGATGAGAGTGAGGCCGATCTGATTGCCTACAGAGGACTAGCAATGGTTTGAAAGGTCGACCAGCCTCCTTCTGCGCTGCAATGACTTTATGGCTTAGACAAACTGTTAGAATGTGTTTTTGTATTTCTGGCTAATTTGCTTCCATGTCCTATTTTCTCCCTTTTTATCAATTTACTGGTCATCATGTGCTCGTACCTAAAACACTGGCAATCCTCGGTGTTAGTACAGCTGGAAATAGTATAAGCCTATTATTTTAACCAAATAACTTCTAATTAGCCATGAATTGATCTCTTTCCCCTGCATTTTTATTTTTCAACAGAATATAACATTTTGAAGTATTTCTTTAAGTGTTTCCATTATTTCACAATCATACTTTTAAATCTATTTTCCCAATCTACTTTAGAAAACTTGGAATTCATATCTATGCAATTGGCTTTATTGAAGTTCAGTATTCTCGTTTGGGGCCGATGTGGTTCACTCCCATATAAAGGAGCTCAGAAGTGCTGGAGCTACAGATTTAAGGAGTTTGATGGGGTAACATCTGACATTAAGGAATGGAAGGGATCAGCATTAAAAATTAAAGATTGAGGCAGTGCCACATATAGAACTAAATAATCAATGCACATGGAACCTTTCCAAAAATGTTTAATAAATTAAGGGTAGGTTTTCAGATATAAATATCACCATGCAGTTTGTATAAGTTAAGGAAATAATTTACACTGAGGTAGGGTGGACTCGGGCGCTACTGTGTCATGGTTTCCATGTTTTCCTGGTGAGAACGCAGACACAGGCAGTCCTGATCCGAATGAAATTCCACCTGATGAGATTGTTGTCCAGCACCAATGCATGGACGTGGCTGTCGGTGGTGTCGCAGTGAGAATTCCAGTGACGGCTGTCAATTCCTCGACATCCTTGCCTGGTGGGCTTCCTCTTCTTGCACGTAGTCTCGTAAAACATCTGTCGTACCAGCGTCCCATTCAGGTAGAAGTGTGACAGCACACTCACCTCTCGGCCCCGAATGTCCAGGGCCACTTTCTTATCCAGGATCCAGTGGTGCTTCTTATCACAGACTGAAAACTGGCCCTGGTGTCGCACACTGGCGTCACGACGCTTCAGGCGGTGACTCGGCTTGATGGGGGGCTGCCAGGCTCTGGTATCACTGGCTGAAAGTTCACCAAGGTGTTGACTGTGAAACCGCACTCGAGTGGAATGGACGGGCCGGTTTCTGAACAAGTCAGCTTCAACTGTGAAAGGATGGAAATCCCTCATCCTCACATTCATCCGTCCTGCCAGAGGCTGAGTATTTGGGGCACTGCCAGGGGGGAACCCATGACTATGTCCCCCTGGGTTGGAGGGAAGCATCAACATGGCATTGTCAATCCTTGTTGAGGCCGGAATGGCACTGAGGTAAATAATGAGAAAACAGCAAAAGATGGACATCACTCATTTACCTAAGGAAAGAAAGGAAATTGCATCAGAAGCGTAAAGAATGTAAACCAAACGCCATGGCACTCTGTGTACATTCCACTCACCATATGTACTCTTCCCTGAATCTGTGTACACTCCACTCACCATATGTACTCTTCCCTGGCTCTGTGTACACTCCACTCACCATATGTACACTTCCCTGGCTCTGTGTACACTCCACTCACCATATGTACACTTCCCTGGCTCTGTGTACACTCCACTCACCATATGAACACTTCCCTGGCTCTGTGTACAATCCACTCACCATATGTACACTTCCCTCACTCTGTGTACACTCCACTCACCATATGTACATTTCCCTGGCTCTGTGTACACTCCACTCGCCATATGTACTCTTCCCTGAATCTGTGTACACTCCACTCACCGTATGTACTCTTCCCTGACTCTGTGTGCACTCCACTCACCATGGGTACACTTCCCTGGCTCTGTGTACACTCCACTCACCATATGTACACTTCCCTCACTCTGTGTACACTCCACTCACCATATGTACACTTCCCTGGCTCTGTGTACACTCCACTCACCATATGTACACTTCCCTGACTCTGTGTACACTTCACTCACCATATGTACACTTCCCTGACTCTGTGTGCACTCCACTCACCATGGGTACACTTCCCTCTCTCTGTGTGCACTCCACTCACCATGGGTACACTTCCCTCACTCTATGTACACTCCACTCACCATGTGTACACTTCCCTCTCTCTATGTACACTCCACTGACCATGTGTACACATCCCTCTCTCTGTGTGCACTCCACTCACCATGGCTGCACTTCCCTCAATCTGTATATACTCCACTCATTGTGTACACTTCCCTCACTTTGTGTATACTCCAATAATTGTGTACACTTCTCTCACTCTGTGTGCACTCCACTCACTGTGTGTACACTTCCCTCGCTCTATGTATACTCCATTAACCGTGTATACACTTCCCTCACTGGGAGTACACCACCCTCTGTGCTTACTCCACTCATCATGTGTACACTTCCCTCACTCTGTGAATACTCCACTCACTGTGTGTACATTTCCCTCATTCTATGTATACTCCACTCACCATGTGTACACTTCCCTCACTCTGTGAATACTCCACTCACTGTGTGTACGCTTCCCTCAATCTTTATGTACTCCAATCACTGTGTGTGCACTTCCCTCAGTCTGTGCATACGCCACTCACCATGTGTACACTTCCCTCTCTGTGTATACTCCAGTCACTGTGTGTACACTTCTTCACTCTGCGTACATTCCACTCACCCTGTGTACACTTCCCTCACTCTGTGTATACTCCAATCACTCTGTACACACTTCCCTCGCTCTGTGTATTATTTACTCATGGTGTCTACACTACCCTCACTCTCCTTATACTCCACTTACTGTGTATACACTTACTGTGTATACACTTCCCTCACTCTATTATTTACTCACCATGTGTGCACTTCCCTCAGTCTATGCATACTCCACTCAACATTTGTATATTTCCCTCACTCTATGTATACTCCACTCACTGTGTGTACACTTCCCTCACTCTTTATATACTCCACTCTCTGTGTGTACACTTCCCTCACTCTGAGTATATTCCACTCACCCTGTATACACTTCCCTCACTCTGTGTACACTCCACTCACTGTTTGTACACTTCCCTCTCTGTGAATAGCCTAGTCCCTGTGTGTACACTATCCTCACTCTGAGTACATTCCACTCATCCTGTGTACACTTCTCTCACTCTGTGTATACTCCAATCACTCAGTGTACACTTCCCTCGCTCTGTGTATTATTTACTCGTGGTGTATACACTACCCTCACTCTGTGTATTAGTTACTCACCGTGTATGCACTTCCCTCACTCTGTGCATATTCCACTCACCATGTGTACACTTCCCTTGCTCTATGTATACTCCACTCACCATGTGTACACTTCCCTTGCTCTATGTATACTTCACTCACCATTTGTGCACTTCCCTCTCTGTGTATACTTCACTCACTGTGGAGCTGTACACACACCTGGGACTATCTCCAAGATGACCGATTCCAGGGAACTGTTGACACACCTTGCATTATCTGAGTAATGACGGATTGCCAGGAACGTACACATACCTGGGACCAACTCCGTAATGATGGATTCCCAGGATCCGTACACATACCTGGGACCAACTCCGTAATGATGGATTCCCGCACCTGTACACACACATCTGGGACTATCTCTGTACTGATGCATTCCCAGGATCCGTACACACACCTGGGACTTTCTCAGTAGTGACAGCCTCCCAGGAATCATACAAACACCTACATAATCCTTTATGATTGTAACACACGTTTTGCACATTGTTGACAAATACTGCTGCTGAATCTGAGAGATACTTGTCGGCCACATGTGTGCAGCCTATAACCTCCTGACCCTGACCAGCCCTTTATAGTGCTGAGTCCATAGGCCCTCTGTGCCTGACTTGCATTATAGGGACAGAATTTTATGTACGCCCCTGTGCTCACAAGCCAGGCACCCATCACCTGCTTGATGCACTGATGGGCTGCTGATTACGAGATCCCACAAATGTCTGCAGCTGATCGCTCGAATGACCTGTTGCGTGAAAGTTGAGTGCCACGTTCACCCACTACATCCCCCCTCCAGCATTCTGCTCAGGTCAGCGACTACCCGTCTGTAGAAGCACAGGCATCGCAGAAACTGCCACACTGACAGGGTCTTCTAACTGAGCCATTGCCTGTAGACCACTTGCATTTGGCAATACCTCCTTCCAGCATTCATCTCCCTTTCTGCCCCTCTGTGCCCTGCACATGCCTGTACCAGCACAGTGCCTCCCCCTGGTGACCCTCTGTCACGGCAGCCAGTTTCATCTGGCAGCTAATGTGGCAGCCCTGTCACTCCCCTCCTGACTGGAGGAGGTGCTCTCTGAGTGCAGAGCACCCATGTCCCTTTGCAGCGTCCAACCCTTCATCGGTGTCAACACCCCCTGTGCCCCATACGCACCCACCTGCCCCCCCGCTTTCCCCCCACCACTTGCATTCCCCACTTCGCACCCCCCACCATCTCTTACATTGCTTGGGCTCACTGAAGGGCTCCTAGGAGAAAACTTTCCAGTTTCTGCCCCCTGCAGCATTCCTTCCTCACTGCAATCCTTTCAAATTACTCTCACTTCCAGTGGCAGATCCTGAGCATCTCGAGGGAAACTTTACATTTATGATGACTTGTCAGCTACAGGCATCCATCACCTCTCTCTCTCTACACCAGCCTCCTTAGGGCTGGCAAACTCAATCATGTAGGAGTGTTTACAATTCCTGTGAAGCTGCTGTTACGGAGAGAGTCCCAGCGCCTTCTATAAAATTCCAAACACTGCACCAAATTGGTGTTAATGGTGCTATTAATGGCCTCAATTTAGTGTCACTCAGCAGCGTGCAAGCTCCTGATCCAACTCACTGACCACTCCTGGGAAGATATTGGTGAGCAGTCAGATAACTTCTTCCGCTATTCACCCAACACCTCCCACCACCCGACATCCGGCCCACCTCCTCAACACAACTGACCCGAGCCCCCACATACACGACACCACCCCACACACACCTGACCCAACCCCACACCCTCCACACACACCCGACTCCACCCCTCCACACACCCGACCCCACACCCTCCACACACACCCGACCCCCTCCACACACACCCGACCCCACCCACACACACCCGACCCCACCCCCTCCACACACAGCCGACCCCACCCACACACACCCGACCCCACCCCCTCCACACACATCCGACCCCACCCACACACACCCGACCCCACCCCCTCCACACACACACCCGAACCCACCCACACACACCCGACCCCACCCCCTCCACACACACCCAACCCCACCCACACACACCCGACTCCACCCCCTCCACACACCCGACCCCACACCCTCCACACACACCCGACTCCACCCCCTCCACACACACCCGACCCCACCCACACACACCCGACTCCACCCCCTCCACACACCCGACCCCACACCCTCCAAACACACCCGACCCCACCCACACACACCCGACTCCACCCCTCCACACACCCGACTCCACCCCCTCCACACACACCCGACTCCACCCACACACACCCTACTCCACCCCTTACACACACCTGACTCCACCCCCTCCACACACCCGATTCCACCCCCTCCACACACCCGACTCCACCCCTCCACACACCCGACTCCAACCCCTCCACACACACCCGACTCCACACACCCAACTCCACCCCCTCCACACACACCCGACCCCACCCACACACACCCGACCCACCCCCTCAATACATCTGACCCCACCCCCCACACACATGACCCCACCCACACACACCCGACTCCACCCCCTCCACATGTACGACTTCTCCCACCGCATCACACCCGACCCCACCCACACACAGCCTACTCCACCCCTTACACACACCTGACTCCACCCCCTCCACACACCCGATTCCAGCCTCTCCACACACCCGACTCCACCCCCTCTACACACCCGACTCCAACCCCTCCACACACCCAACCCCACCCACAGACACCCGACTCCACACACCCGACTCCACCCCCTCCACACGTACGACTTCTCCCACCGCATCACACCCAACCCCACTCACACACACCCGACTCCACCCCCTCCACACACCCGACTCCACCCCCTCCACACACTCGATTCCATCCCCTCCACACACACAACCCCAGCCCCGCCACACACCCAGCCCCACCCCCACAAACACAGAAGACCCCACCTCCTCCACAGCCCCCAATCCCTCCTTACCATAGACCACACCCCCACACACACATGCCCCGACCCCCCACACACACCCAACCCCACCCCCTCCACAAGCCCGACCCCACCCACACCACACACCCGACCACACCCTCTCCGCACACTGAACTCTGCCCCTACATCTTAACACCGAAACCACCTCCCCACACAATCCCGACCCCAGGCTCTCAACACACCCGACCCCACCCCCTCCACACACCCGACCCCACCCTCTCCACATACCCAAACCCACACTCTCTGCTCACCCGACCCCACCCCCTCCACACATCCAATCCCACACCCACAAAGACACGATCCCACCTCCTCCACACACCCGACCTCACCCCAACAAGATACCCGACCCCACTTCCAACCCCACCCTCTCCACACTCCCGGACCCATGCTCTCTGCTCACCCGACCCCACCCACTCCACAAACCCAATCCCACACCCACAATGACACGATCCCACCTCCTCCACATACCCGACCTCACCCCCAAAAGATACCCGACCCCACCCCCTCCACATACCCGACCCCACATCCAAAAAGACCCGATCCCACCACCTTCGCACACCCGACCCCACTCCCTCCAAATGCTCGACCCCACCCCCACCTACACACCCGACCCTAACGCCATCCACAAACACGATCCCACCTCCTCCACACACCCAACCCCACCCCATCAACATACACGACCCCACCCCCTCCTCACACCTGATCCCAACCCCATCCACACACCCAATCCCACCCACATCCACACACCCAAACCCAACCACATCCACACACCCAAACCCACCTATATCCACACACCCGACCCCACCCCACACACACCCAAACCCACCCCCTCCACATGCCCGTACCCACCCCCCACACACACACACACACACACACACACACCGGACCACAACCCCAGACACACCCGAACCCACCCTCTCCGTGCAACCGACCCCACTCCCTACAACACCTCGCACCCAACCCAAACTCCACACACACCCAAACACATCCTACAGGCAGAACAGACCCCACCACTTCCACACACATGAACAACCCCCACACACACCTGGCCACACCCCCACACACACCTTAACCCACCCTCTCCGCACAACTGACCCACCCCCTCCAAACACACGAATCAACCCCCTCCACACACCTGACCCCACCCCCTCCACCGACCCAAATCAACCCCCTCCACACACCCAACCCCACCCCCTCCACACACCCGATCCGATCCCCCGCACACCCGACCCCACCCACTCCACACACCGAACCCCACACCCACGACACACCAGATCCTACACCCTCCACACACCAAACCCCATCCCGCACACATACCCGACCTTACCCCCATCCACATACACGCCCCCACCTCCCACACACACCCGGCACAACCCACACCAGATACCCGCCACCACCTCCTCCACACATCCGACCCTTCACCCTCCACATACCGGAACCCACATTCGCACACACTCGACACCAAACTCTCTTCACCCTGACCCCACACACTCCACCCAGCTGACCCCACCCCCACCACACACCCGCTCCCACTCCTACACACACCCGCGCCACACCCTCCACCCAACCACAGCCCCATCCACAAACACAACCCCACCACTTCCACACACCCAACCCCACCCCCTCCACACACTCGACACCAGCCCCACACTCACACACAAACCCACCCTATACGCAGTAGACCCCTCCCCTTCCACACACATGAACCATCCCCACACTCAGCCGACCCCACACCCTCCACACACCGAATCCCACCCCCTGCACACACACAACCCCACCCCCTCCACACACCCGACCCCACCCCCTCCACACACCCGACACCACCCCCTCCACACACCCAATCCACGCCCTTCACACACCCAACCCCACCCCCTCCACACACCCAACCCCACCACCTCCACACACTCAACCCCACCCCCTCCACACACCCGACCCCACCCCCTCCACACACCCGACCCCACCCCCTCCACACACCCGACACCACCCCCTCCACACACCCAATCCACCCCCTTCACACACCCAACCCCACCCCCTCCACACACCCAACCCCACCACCTCCACACACTCAACCCCACCCCCTCCACACACCCGACCCCACCCCCTCCACACACCCGACCCCACCCCCATACACATGAACCCCCCCATCTCAACACAACTGACTGCACCCCCTCCATACACCCGACACCGCTCCCTCCATACACCCGACCCCGCTCCCTCCACACACCCGACCCCACCCCCACACACATGAACCCCCCCATCTCCACACAACTGACTGCACCCCCTCCACACACCCGACACCGGTCCCTCCACACACCCGATCCCACGACCTCCACACACCCGATTCCACCCCCTCCACACACCCGACCCCACCCCCTTCACACACCCGACCCCACCCCCTCCACACACCCGACCCCGTTCCCTCCGCACACCCGACACCGCTCCCTCCACACACCCGATTCCACCCCCTCCACACACCCGATCCCACCCCCTCCACACACCCGACCCCAATCCCTCCACACATCCGATCCCACGACTTCCACACACCCGATTCCACCCCCTCCATACACCCGGCCCCAACCACACACACAAGAACGCCCCATCTCCGCACAACTGACCGCACCCCTCCACACACCCGACCCCACGCCCTCCACGCACCCGATCCCACGACCTCCACACACCCGATTCAACCCCTTCCATACACCCGATCCCACGACCTCCACACACCCGATCCCACGACCTCCACACACACAACCCCAACCCCTTCACAGCTGACCCCACCCCCTCCGCACAACCACTTCCACCCCCACCACACACCGAACATCCCATCTCCGCACAACTGACCACACCCCTCCACACAACTGACCCCGCTCCCTTCACACACCCGTACCCACCCCCTCCACACACCCAACCCCGCTCCCTTCACACACCCGTACCCACCCCTTCCACACACCCGACCCCGCTCCCTTCACACACCCGAACCCAGCCCCTTCACACACCAGAAACCAACCCCTTCAAACACCCGATCCCACCCCCTCCACACACCCGAACCCGCTCCCTCCACACACCCGACCCCATGACCTCCACACACCCGATTCCACCCCCTCTACACAGAAGACCCCACCCTCAGACATGTCCGTCTCCACCCCGACACCTACCCGACCCCACCCCTAAAAATACCAAACCCCATCCCCCACACATACCCAAACCCACCCCCAGACACCCTGACCCAACCTACACATACACCCAATCCCACCCCGACACACTCTCGACCCCACCCCCAGCAAAACCCCAACCACACCCCATCCACACACCCGAAGCCACCCCCAAACACACCCTGCACCAACCATCCACACACCCGAACCCACACCCTCACTCAAACCTGACTCCTCTCCACCCAAACCCCCGACCCCACCCGCTCCACACGCCCGACTCCACTCTCTCCACACACCCAATCCCGCCCCCACACAACCATGACCCCACCCCAAACACAGACCCATCTCCACACCCTTAACACACCCGAACCCACACCCTCTATACACCCGACCCACCCCATCCACACACCCCACACACCCGACCCCACCACTCACACACATGAACCGCCCATCTCCGCACAACCAGCCGCAACCCCTCCACACACCCGACCCCAACCCCTCCACACACCCGATCCCACGACCTCCACACACCCAATTCCACCCCCTCCACACACCCGATCCCACCCACAGACATACCAGTCTCAATCCTCCACACATACCCGACCCCACACCCAGACACACACGACCCCACCCACACACACACCTGACCCCACCCCCACACACACTCGACCCCTCCCCCAGCAAAACCCCGAAACCCACCCCATCCACACACCCGAACTCACTCCTTCCACACACCCAACCCGACCTCCTTCCACACGCCCAACCCTACCATTTCCGCAACCCCTCCACACAACCGAACCCACTCTCTCCTCACACCCGACACTATCCCCTCCGCACACCCAATTCCACCCCCTTCACATACCTGACCCCACCCCTCCACACACCCGATTCCACCCCCTTCACACACCCGACCCCACCCCTCCACACACCCGGCTCCAACCCCTCCACACACCCATCCCCAACCTTTCTGCAGACCCGTCCCCACCCCCTCCGCACACCCAACCCCACCCCCTCCAGACGCCCAACTACACCTCTCCGCAAACCCAACCCCACCCCCTCCACACACCCAACCCCAACACCTCCACATACCCAGCCCCAACCCCTGCACTCACCCAACACCACCCCCGCACACATCCAACCCCATCAAATACACTTCCCCACCACCCACCCGAACCCCGACCTCCACACATCTGACACCAGCCCCCACATACAACCGACCCCACAACCACATACACGGACCCTATTCCCTCCAGAAACCATCCGCACCCCCTCCACACACCCGAATCCATCCCATACACACGCCTGAACCCCACCATCACCGCAGCCCCTCCACTCGACCCCAATCCTTCCAATCACCCGACCGCACCCTTTCCAGACATCTGGCCTCACCCGCACACACACCCGACCTCTCCCTCTGCACACACCCGACGCCATGCCCTGGAAACACCCAAGCCCACCCGCTCCACATACCCAACCCCACCCACTCCGCACACCCAACCCCGTCCCCACACACCCACGACCCCAGCCCAAACACACACTCGTCCCCACACCCTCCTCACACCCGACCCCACCCCCTGCAAACACCCGACCCCAACCCCACACACACAAACGCCCCATCTCCGCACAACTAACCGCACCCCCTCCTCAAACCCGACACCGCTCCCTCCACATATACGACCCCACCCCCAGACAACATCGACCACACCCCCACAAACAACCGACACCACACCCACACATACGAAGGCCCCATCTAAGCATAACTGACCGCATCCCCTCCACACACCCGACCCTGCTCCATCCACCCACCTGACCCCACCCCCAGACTACAATTACCCCACCCCCATACACAACCGACCCCACCCCCAGGCACACAGTATCCCATCCCCACACCCACCTGACTCCATCCACAGACATACCCGACCCCATCCCCCACACATACCTGACCCCACCCCCCCAAGACACCCCAACCCCAGCCACACACACAGCCGACCCCACCCCCACACATACTCGACCCCACCCCCAGCAAAACCCCAAAACCCCACCCCAACCACACACCCGAACCCACTCCTTCCACACACCCAACCCCACCCCCTTCCACACACCCAACACTACCATCTTCACACCCCCTCCACACAACCGACCCAACTCCTTCCTCACACCCGACACGATCCCTTCCACAAACCCGACCCCACCCTCTCCACATAACCGGCTCCAACACCTCCGCACACCCATCGCCAACCTCTCTGCACACCCGACGCCACCCCTTCTGCACACCCGACCCCACCCCCTCCAGAAGCCCAACTCCACCCCCTCTGCAAAACCGACCCCACACCCTCTACACACCCAACCCCAACCACTGCACACTCCCAACCCCATCAAATCCGCACCCCCACCACCCAGAACTCCACACACCTGAACCCAGCCCCCACACACAACCTACCCCACAACCACATACCCGGACACCAGCCCCTCCACAAATCCATCCACACACCCTCCACACACCCAAATCCATTCCATCCACACACCTGACCCAAACCTCACCGCAGCCCCACCACTCGACCCCAACCCCTCAGACCACCCGACCCCACCCCCTCCACACATCTGACCTCACCCTCACTCACATCCGACCTCTCTGTCTGCACACCCCCGACCCCATGCCCTGAACACACCCGAACCCATTTCCTTTCACACACCCCAGCCACCCACTCCACACACCCAACCCCACCCACACACACCCACGACCCCACCCCAAACACACACCCATCCCCACACCCTCCACACACCCGACCCCACCCCCTCCACACACCCGGCCCAAACCACACACACAAGAACGCCCCATCTCCGCACAACTCACTGCACCCCTCCACGCACCCGATCCCACGACCTCCACACACCCGATTCAACCCCCTCCACACACCCGATCCCACGACCTCCACACACCCGATTCAACCCCCTCTACACACCCGATCCCACGACCTCCACACACCCGATTCAACCCCCTCCACACACCCGATCCCACGACCTCCACACAACCGACCCCACCCCCTTCACACACCCGACCCCACCCTCTCCACACACCCGACCCCGTTCCCTCCACACACCCGACACCGCTCCCTCCACACACCCGATTCCACCCCCTCCACACACCCGATCCCACCCCCTCCACACACCCGACCCCAATCCCTCCACACATCCGATCCCACAACCTCCACACACCCGATTCCACCCCTTCCACACACCCGGCCCCAACCACACACACAAGAACGCCCCATCTCCGCACAACTGACCGCACCCCTCCACACACCCGACCCCACGCCCTCCACGCACCCGATCCCACGACCTCCACACACCCGATTCAACCCCTTCCATACACCCGATCCCACGACCTCCACACACCCGATCCCACGACCTCCACACACACAACCCCAACCCCTTCACAGCTGACCCCACCCCCTCCGCACAACCACTTCCACCCCCACCACACACCGAACATCCCATCTCCGCACAACTGACCACACCCCTCCACACACCCAACCCCGCTCCCTTCACACACCCTTACCCACCCCCTCCACACACCCAACCCCGCTCCCTTCACACACCCGTACCCACCCCCTCCACACACCCGACCCCACTCCCTTCACACACCCGAACCCACCCCCTTCACACACCAGAAACCAACCCCTTCAAACACCCGATCCCACCCCCCTCCACACACCCGAAACCGCTCCCTCTACACACCCGATCCCACGACCTCCACACACCCGATTCCACCCCTTCCGCACACTCGACCCCACCCC
Source organism: Carcharodon carcharias (assembly GCF_017639515.1). Classification (NCBI taxonomy): domain Eukaryota; kingdom Metazoa; phylum Chordata; class Chondrichthyes; order Lamniformes; family Lamnidae; genus Carcharodon; species Carcharodon carcharias. The sequence goes on from NC_054475.1 coordinate 69,285,492, forward strand.
CTTCACACAGCCGACCCCACCCCCTCCGCACACCTGAATCCACCCCTTTCACACACCCGTACCCACACCCTCCACACACCTGAACCCACCCTCTTCTCACACCCGAAACCCACCCCTTCACACACCCAAACCCAACCCCACAAAACTGACCCCACCCCCCTCCACATACCCGAACCCACCCTCTTCACACACCCGAAACCCACCCCTTCACACACCCAAACCCAACCCCTGCACACACCCAAACCCAACCCCTGCACACACCCGACCCCATCAAAACCACAACGCACCACCCACCCGACCACAGACCTCCACACACCTGACCCCAAACCCTCACAAAACTGACCCCACTCCCCTTCACACACCCAACCTCACCACATCCGCATACCTGACCCTACACTTTCCACAGCCCCTCCACCCGACCCCAACCCCCCCAACCACCCGAACCCAACCCCACACACACCCGAATCCACCCCCTCCGCACACCCGGCACCAACCATCCACACACCCAACCTCACCCCCACTCAAACCTTACTCCACTCCCCACCCCGCCCCCACACACCCACAACCCCACCCCAACACAGACCCGTCCCTACACCCTCCACATACCCAACCCCACCCCCACACACACACTCGACCCCACCCCCAGCAAAACCCTGAACCCCATCCCATCCACACACCCGACCCCACTCTCTCCACACACCTGGCCCAACTCCCTCCTCATCCAGGACACGCTCCCCTCCACACAGCCGATTCCACCGCCTTCACACAGGCGACCCCACCCCCGCCACATGCCCAACCCCACCCCAGCCACACGCCAGACCCCACCCCCTCCACACACTCGATCCCACTCCCTCCACGCACCCGATCCCACGACCTCCACACACACGACCCCACCCCCCTCCACACACCCGAATCCGCTCCCTCCGCACACCCGATCCCACGACGTCCACACACCCGATTCCACCCCCTCCACACACCCAACCCCAACACCTCCACACACCCAACACCACACCCGCACACACCCAACGCCATCAAACCTGCACCCTGACCACCAACCCGAACCTAGACCTGCACACACCTGACCCCAGCCCCTACAAGCAACCGACCCCACAACCACATACAAGGACCCCACCCCCTCCATAAACCCGTCCCCACCCCATCCACACACCCAAATCCATCCCATACACACACCTGACCCCACCCTCAACGCAGCTCCTCCACTCGACCCCAATCCCTCCAACCACCCGATGTCACCCCCACACACACCTGACCCCATCCCCGCCACATATCCGACTCCACCCCCACTCACACCCGACATCTCACTCTGGGGACCACCGAACCCATGCCCTGAACACATCCTAGCCGACCCCTCCACACACCCGACCCCACCCAGTCCACACACCCAATCCCGCCCCCACACACCCACGACCCCACCCCAAACACACACCCGTCCCCACACCCACCACACGCACGACCCCACCCCCTCCACACACTTGGCCCCATCACCTCACAACTGACTGCACCCGTCCACACACCTGACCCCGCTCGCTCCACACACTCGACCCCACCCCCAGACAACGCCAACCCCACCCCCACACACAACCAACCCCACCCCCAGACACACAGTATATCATCCCCACACCCACCTGACCCCAACCACTGACATACCAAACCCCACCCCCAACACATACCCAACCCCACCCCCAGACACACTCGACCCCACCCACACACACACCCGACACAACTCTCTCCTCACACCGACACGAACACCTCCGCACACCCGATTCCACTCCTTCATACAACCAACCCCACCCCGCCAGACACCCGACCCCACCCCCACACACACTCGACCCCACCCCCAGCAAAAGCCCGAAACCCACCCTTTCCACACACCCGAACCCACTTCTTCCACACACCCAACACTACCATCTTCGAATCCCCTCCACACAACGAACCCCACTCTCTCCACACACCCGACCCAACTCCTTCCTCACACCCGACCCGATCCCTTCCACAAACCCGACCCCACCCCGTCCACACATCCAACCCCACCCCTTCCACACAACCGGCTCCAACCCCTCCACACACCCATCCCCAACCTCTCTGCAGACCCAACCCCACCACCTCCAGAAGCCCAACTCCACCCCCTCCGCAAAACCGACCCATCCCTCCACACACCCATCCCCAACCTCTCTGCATACCCAACCCCACCCCCTCCACACACCCGACCCCAGACCTCCACACATCTGAACCCAGCCCCCAAACACAACCTACCCCACAACCACATACTCGGACACCACCCCCTCCACAAATCCGTCCACACACCATCCACACACCCAAATCCATTCCATCCACACACCTGACCCCAACCTCACCGCAGCCCCTCCACTCGACCCCAACCCTTCCAACCACCAGACCCCACCCACACACACTCCCGAACTCTCCGTCTGCACACCCCCGACCCCATGCCCTGAACACACCCGAGCCCACTTCCTTTCACACACACCACCCCACCCCCTGCACACACCCAACCCCGCTCACTTCACACACCCAAACCCACCCCCTTCACACACCCAAACCCAGCCCCTTCCACACACCCAAACCCAGCCCCTTGCACACACCCAGTCCTACCATCTCTGCACCACCTCCACACAGACCCCACTCCCTCCACACACCTAACCCAACTCACTCCTCACACAGGACATGCTCCCCTCCGCACAGCCGATTCCACCGCTTTCACACAGCCGAATGCACACACTCCACACACCCGACCCCACCCCCTCCACACACCCAGATCCAACCCCTCCGCACACTCATCCCCAACCTCTCTGCAGACCAGTCCCCACCCCCTCCGCACACCCTACCCCACCCCCTCCAGAAGCCCAACTCCACCACCTCCGCAAAACCGACCCCACCCCCTCCACACACCCAACCCCAACACCTCCACACACCCAACACCACACCCACACAGACCCAACCCCATCAAACCTGCACCCCCACCACCAATCCGAACCCAGACCTACACACACCTGACCCTACCCTCACCGCAGCTCCTCCACTCAACCACAATCCCTCCAACCAACCAACGTCACCGCCACACACACCCGACCCCATCCCCTCCACATATCCGACCTCACCCCCACTCACACCCAACATTTCCCTCTGCAGACCCCCGACCCCATGCCCTGAACACACCCAACCCCACCCAGTCCACACACCCAACCCAGCCCCCACACACCCACGAGCCCACCCCAAACACACACCCGTCCCAACACCCACACACACACAACCCCACCCCCTCCACACACTTGACCTCACCCCCACACACACGAACGCCCCATCTCCGCACAACTGACTGCACCCGTCCACACACCCGACCCCGCTCCCTCCACACACTCGACCCCACCCCCAGACAACACCAACCCCACCCCCACACACAACCAACCCCACCCCCAGACACACAGTATATCATCCCCACACCCACCTGACCCCACCCAAAGACATACCATACCCCAGCCCCACACATACCCGACCCCACCCCCAGACACCCACGACCCCACCCACACACAAACTTGACCCCACCCCCACACACACTCGCCCCCACCCTCAGCAAAAGCCCGAACCCCACCCCATCCACACACCCGAACCCACTCCTTCCACACACCCAACGCCACCCCCTACCACACACCCAACTCTACCATCTCCGCAACACCTCCACACACACGACACAACTCCCTCCTCACACCGACACGATCCCCTTCGCACACCCGATTCCACCCCCTCCACACAACCGGCTCCAACCCCTCCGCAAACCCTTCCCCAAACTCTCTGCACACCCGAACCCACCCCTCCGCACACCTGACCCCACCCCTTCAAGAATCCTGACGCCACCCCCTCCGCAAAACCGACCCAACCCCCTCCACACACCCAACACCAACCCCTCCACACACCCAATATCACACCCGCACACACCCAACCCCATCAAATAGTACCCCCACCACCCACCTGAAGCCAGACCTCCACACACCTGAACCCAGACCCCACACACAACCAACCCCACAACCACATACACGGACCCCACCCCCTCCATAAACCCATCCGCATCCCCTCCACACACCCAAATCCATTCCATTCACACACACCTGACCCCATCCTACTGCATTTCCTCCACTCGACCCCCAACCCCTCCAACCACCCGACACCACCCAGTCCACACAACCAAATCCGCCCCCACACACCCAGGAAACCATGCCAAATGCTCACCCATCCCCAAACCCTCCACACCCGAACCCACCCCCTCCACACACCAGCCCCTCCACACACCCGACTCCACCCCACATGTACATGAACCACCCATCTCCGCGCAAACGACTGCACCTCCTCCACACACCCGAACCCGTTCTCTCCACACACCTGACTCCACGACCTCCACACACCCGATTCCACCCCCTCCTCACACCCGACCCCACTCCTCCACACACCCAACCCTACCTCCACACACACACATGAACCCCCCATCTCTGCACAACCGACCACACCCCCGACCCCACCCCTCCACACACCCGACCTCACAACCTCCACACACCCGATTCCACCCCCTCAACACAGATGACCCCACCCCAGACAACCCTTACCCCACCCCGACACCCACCCGACCCCACCCCCAGACATACCAGACACCAGCCCACACACATACCCGACCCCACCCCTAGACACCCCGACCCCACCCACACACACACCCGATCCCACCCCCACACACACACGACCCCACCCCCAGCAAAACCTCGACCACACCCCATCAACACACCTATTCCTTCCACATACCCGACTCCATGCCCACACTCACTCGACCCCACTTTCTCCACACACCCGGCTCAACACCCTTCTCACACCCGAAAAGAACCCCTCCAAAAACCCGATTCCACCCCCTTCACACAGCCGACTCCAACACGCCACACGCCCGACCCCACTCACTCCAAACACCCGACCCCACCCACTCCACACACACGAACCAATGCCCTCCACACACACTCGACCCCACCCCCAGACAAACTTGAACTCACCCCCACAAACACGCAACCCACCCCCAGACAAACTCGACCCCACCCACTCGAACCACCTGACCCCACCACCCCAACACACCTGAACCCACCCCATCCACACACCCGAACCCCCACCTCCACTCACCCGACCCCATCCTCCACACACCCGACCCCCACCTCCAGACGCCCCACCCCACCCCCTCCATACACCCCCTCCAACCTCTTCCCTGACCCGACCCCACCCATTCCGCACACCCGACCCCAGCCACACAAACGCCCGGCCTCACCCCCTCCACATAACTGATCCCACCCCCTCCACACACCCGACCCCCACCTCCAGTCACCCCATCCCACCCACTCCGCACACCCGACCCCAGCCACACAGACAACCGGCCTCACCCCCTCCACATAACTGACCCCACCCCATCCAAACACCCAACCCCAACCCCTCCACACAACCGACCCCATCCCCTCCACAGACACTTGACCCCACTCCCACACACACTCTAGGCCAACCCCAGAGAAATTCAACCCCACCCCCACACACACCAGACCCCAACCCCAGACCCACCCTCAGACAAACTCGACCCCACCACCACCCGAACTCGACTCTCCCCCAGACACACCAGACCCCACCCCCTCCGCACACACCAGACCCTGGCCCCACCGCACACTCGACCCCACCCCCTCGACATATCCAACCCCACCCCCTCCACACACACGATCAAACCCCCTCACACACCAGACCCCACGCCCGCCACTCACCCAACCCCTCCACACACCCGATCCCACCCCATCCACACACCCAAACCCACCCCCCTTCACACATCCGAACCCACCCCCTTCACACACACAAACCCACCCCCTTCACACACCCGATCCCACCCCATCCACACATCCGAACCCACCCCCTTCACACACACAAACACACCCCTTTCACACACCCGAACCCAAGCTCTCCTCAAACCCGACCCCACCCCCACACACACATGAACCGCCCATCTCCGCACAACCAACCGTACCCCCTCCACACACCCGAACCCACTCCCTCCACACACTCGACCCCATGACCTGCACAGTCTCGATTCCACCCCCTCCACGCACCCGACCCCATGACCTCCATACACCCTGCCCCAACCATCCACACACCCGACCTCACCCCCACTCAAACCTGACCTCTTCCTGCAAACCCCTGACCCCACCCTCTCCACATACCCGACACCACCCACTCCACACACCAAACCCCACCCCCACACACCCACGACCCCACCCCAAACACAGAACTGTCCCCACACACTCCACACACCCGAACCCACCCCCTCCACACACCCCACACACCTGACCCCACATCCCCTCACACACTTGAACCGCCCATCTCCGCACAACCGGTCGCAACCCCTCAATACACCCGAGCCCACGGCCTCCATACACCCGATTCCACCCCCTCCACACACCCAATCCCACACCCAGACATCACCGACCCCACTCCCACACACAACCAACCCCAACCCCAGACACACAGTACACCATTCCCACACCCACCCAATCCCACCCACAGACATACCAGATCCCATACCCCACACACACCCGACCCCACCCCTATACACACTCGACTCCACCCCCAGCAAAACCCCGAACACCACCCCATCCACAAACCCAAACCCACTCCTTCCACACACCCAACGCCACCCCCTGCCATGCACCCAACACTACCATCTCCGCAACCCCTCCACACAAGTGACCCCACTCTCTCCACACACCCAACACGATCCCCTCCGCACACCTAATTCCACCCCGTTCACACAGCCGACCCCACCCCCTCCAGAAGCCCAACTCCACCCTCTCCGCAAAACCGACCTCACCCCTCCACACACCCAACCCCAACACCTGCACACACGCAACACCACTCCGCAAACACCCAACCCCATCAAATCCGTACCCCCACCGCCCACCCGAACCCCACCCCTCCACACACCCGACTCCAACCTCTCCATTGACGCGACCCCACCCACTCCGCACACCCAACCCCAGCAACACATACACCCGGCCTCACCCTCACCACACAACTGACCCCACCCCATCTAAACGCCCGACCCCATCACCTCCACACAACTGACCCCACTCTCTTCACGCACCTGACCCCACCCCATCCCCACGCCCAACCCCACCCCCTCCAAGCACCCGACTCCAACCCCTCCACACACGCGACCCCACCCCCTCCACAGACACTTGACCCCACCCCCACACACACTCTAGCCCACTCCCAGAGAAACTCAACCCCACCCCCACACAAACCAGACCCCAACCCCACAGACACTCGACCCCACCCCCAGACAAACTCGAACCGACCACACACACACTTGAACACACCACCACACAAACTCGACCACATCCCCAGACACACCAGACCCCACCCCCTCAACACAACCGACCCCACCCTCTACACACACCAGACCCCACCCCCTCCACACACCAGACCCCACGCCCGCCACACACATGACCCCACCCTCTCCACACACACAAACCAACACACTCCACACACCAGACCCCCACCCCCTCAACACAACCGACCCCACCCTCTCCACACACATGAACCAACCCCCTCCACACACACTCGACCCCACCCCCAGACAAACTTGAACCCACCCCCACAAACACCCGACCCACCCCCAGACAAAGTCGACCCCACCCATTCAAACCACCCGACCCCACCACCTCCACACACCCGAACCCACCCCATCCACACACCCGACCCAACATCCACAAACCCAACCCCATCCTCCACACACCCGACACTACCCTCCACCCACCCGAACACTCCCTCCACTCACCCCACCCCACCGTCCACACACTCGACCCCCACCTCCAGACACCCCACCCCACCCCCTCCACACAACTGACTCCAACCTCTTCCCTGACCCAACCCCACCCACTCTGCACACCCGACCCCAGCCACACAAACACCCGGCCTCACCCCCTCCACATAACTGACCCCACCCCATCCACACACCCGATCCCACCCTCCACACAACCAACCCTCCTTCAGACACCCGACCCCACCCCCTCCACACACCCGACCCCACCCTCTCCGCTGCCATGACCCCACCCACTCCGCACACCTGACCCCACCCCCTTGACACACCCGACCCCAGCTCCCACACACGCCCGACGCCATCCCCTCGACACACCCGACCCCACCCCTTCCACACGCCCAACCCCACACTCCACAATCCCGATCCCCCCCTCACACACCCGATCCCACCCTCCGCACACCCGAACCCCCCCTCCAGTCACCCGATCCCACCCCCTCCACACACCCGATTCCACCCTCTCCGCTGCCACGACCCCATCCATTCCGCACACCCGACCCCATCACCTGCACACCCAACCCACCCCCTGCTCACCCCTGACCTCACGCCCACATAAACCCGAACCCACCCCTCGACACATCCGACCCGCCCTCCACACACCCGAACCCACCCCCTCCACACATACTCGACCCCACCCCCAGACAAACTCGACCTCACCCCCATACACACCTAACCCTACCCCGACAAACATCTGACCCCACCCCCACAAACACTCGACCCCACCCCCAGTCAAACATGACCCCACCCCCACACACACTTGAACCTATCCCCAAACAAACTCGACCACACCCCCAGACACACCAGACACCATCCCCCACACAAACCCGATTCCACTCCCACACACACCCATACTCACCCCCTCCCCACACCCGATACCACACCCACACATACCTAACCCCACCCCCAGACAAATCAGACACCATTCCCCACACACACCCGACCCCCAACCTCTCTGCACCCCCTCCAGCCAGCCGTCCGCTACCCCTGCACACCACCGTCTTCACCCCATCCAATCCACCAACCACACCCCGTGTACACCCCCGATCCCACCCCCTCCTCACACCCGACCCCACCCTTTCCGCTGCCACGACCCCACCCACTCCGCACACCCGACCCCACCCCCTCTGGACACCAGACCCCACCCCCTGCACACACCCGACCACACCCCCTCCGCACACCAGACCCTACCCCCTGCACACCCCCTACCCCACCCCCAGACACACCAGACCCCACCCCTTCCACACAACTGACCCCACCCACTCCAAACACCCGACCCCACCACCTCCACACATCCGACCCCCCCTCCACACACCCGACCACAGCCCAATCCACACACCTGAATCCACCCCTCCACACACACTTGACCCCCACCACCAGACAAATTTGACCCCAGCCCCACACACACTCGATCCCACCCCCAGACAAACTCGACCACACCCACTCGAACCACTCGACCCTGCCCCCTCCACACACCCGACACTACCCTCCACCCACCCAAACCTCACCTCCACACACCCGACCATATCCCGTAAACAAACCCGACCCCACCCTCCACACACCCAACACCTCCCTCCAGACACCCGACCCCACCCACTCCGCACACCCGTCCCCAGCCACACATACACCTGGCCTCAATCCCTCCACACAACTGACCCCACCCCATCCAAACAACCGACCCCACCACATCCACACACCCGACCCCCCCACTCCACACACCCAGCCCCACCCCCTGCACCACCTGACCCCACTCTCTTCACATACCCGACTCCACCACCTCCCCATACCCTACCCGACCCCCTCCACAAACCTGACCCCACCCCCTCCACATATCCAATTCCACCCCCTCCACACACCCGATCCCACCCCCTCCAAACACCCGATCCCATCCCCTCCCCACACCCGATCCCACCCCCTCCACTCACCCGCCCCCACCCCCATCCACACACCTGACTCCACCCCCACCGCACACCCGATCCCAACACCTTCACATCCCCGACTCCATTGCCTTCACACACCTGACACCGACCCCTCTGCACACCTGACATCCCCTTCACACATCCGACACCACATACTCGACACCCCTCTCCACACATCGAACCCCTCCATCCCCTCACACCTGACCCCCCTCCACACATCTGACCTTACCCCCTAGACACACCCAACAGCTCCCCTACACCCAAACCCCCCTCTACACTCCCGACACCCCCTACACACACCCGAGCCCACTCCCTCCACACACCCGACACTCCCCCTGCACACACCCAACCCCCATTACACATCCGACCCAACCCCCTCCACATACCCGACAACCCCCTCCACACACGTGACCCCACCCAACTCCACAAACCCTACCCCATCCCCTCACACAACCGATCCCACCCCCTACACACACCCGACCCCACCCTCTCCGTTGCCTTGACCACACCAATCCCCACACCTGAACCCATCCCTTGCACACCCGTGTCCCCGCCCCCTCCGCACACCCGACCCCACCCACTGCACACCCCCGACCCACACAAACTCAACCCCACCCCAGATGCACCAGACCCCACCCCCTCCAAACTCCCGACCCCACCACCTCGACACATCCGACCCACCCTCCACACACCCGTCCCCATCCCCTCCACACACCCGACCGCACATCCTCCAAACACCCGACCCCACCCCCTCCACACACCCGACTTCACCCCCTCCACACACCTGACCCCACTCCCTCCACACACCCGACCTCACCCCCTCCACACACCCGACCCCACCCCCTCCAAACACCCGACCCCACCCCCTCCACACACCCGACCTCACCCCCTCCACACACCTGACCCCACTCCCTCCACACACCCGACCTCACCCCGTCCACACACCCGACCCCACCCCCTCCAAACACCCAACCCCACCCCTTCCACACATGCGACCCCACCCCACTCCACACACTCAAACCCAACCCCTCCACACACACTTAACCCCACCCCCAGGCAAACTCATTCTCACCCACACACACACCTGACCCCACACCCACAAACACTCTACGCCACACCCAGACAAACTCGACCCCACCCCCACACAAACTCGACCACACCCCCAGACATACCAGACACCATTCCCCACACAAACCTGATTCCACTCCCACACACACCCATACTCACCCCCTCCGCACACCCGATACCACAACCACACACACCTGACCCCACCCCCAGACAAATCAGACACCATCCCCCACACAAACCTGATTCCACTCCCACACACACCCAAACTCACCCCCTCCGCACACCCGATACCACAACCACACACACCTGACCCCACCCCTAGACAAATCAGACACCATTCCCCACACACACTCGACCCCAACGTCTCCGCATCCCCTCCAGTCGGCCGTCCGCAACCCCTGCACACCACCGACTTCACCCCATCCAAACAACCGACCCCATCCCGTGCACCCCCCCCAAACCCACCCCCACCACACCCCCAAACCCACCCCCACTGCTCACCGGACCCCACCCACAAAATGCACCTGCCCCCACCCTCTCCAGACTCCTGACCCCACCCCCTCCACACACCAGACCCCACCCTCCACATACCAGACCCCAAACCCACACACACCCGACCGCACCCCCTCGATACACCCCATCGCACCCCCTCCACACACTGGATCTCACCCTCCGCACGCCCAACCCCACCCACTCCAGACACATGACCCCACCTTTGCACACCCCCGACCCCACACCCACACAAACTTGACCCCACCCCCAGACACACCAGACCGCACCCCCTCCACACAACTGACCCTACCAACACCTAACATTCGACCCCACCACCTCCACACACCCGACCCACCCTCCACAAACCTGAACCCACCCCCTCCAAACACCCGACCCCATCCCCTGCACACACACGAAACAATCCCCTCCGCACACACTTGACCCCAGCCCCAGACAAACTTGACCCCACCCCCACAAACACTCGACCCTACCCCCAGACAAACTGGACCACAGCCACTCGAACGAGCCGACCCCACCACCTCCACAAAACCAATCCCACCCTACACTCACCCGTCACTATCCTCCATCCACCCGATCCCCCCCTCCACTAACCCGACACCACCCCGTCCACACACCCGACCACCACCTCCAGACACCCCACCCCCTCCACACAGCCGACTCCAACATGTCCGCTGACCCGACCCCACCACTCCGCACACCCAACCCCAGCCACACATACACCCGGCCTCACCCCCTCCACACAACTGACCCCACCCCATCCAAACACCCAACCCCATCACCTCCACACACCCGACCCCTCCACAAACCCGGCCCCATGCCCTGCACACACCCGACCCCACTCTCTTCACACACCCGACCCCACCCCCTCCACAGACACTTGACCCCACCCCCACACACACTTTAGCCCACACCCAGATAAACTCAGCCCCACCCCCATACACACCAGACCCCAACCCCACAGACACACAACCCCACCCCCAGACAAACTCAAACCCACCACCACACGAACTCAACCCCACCCCCAGACACACCAGACCCCACCCCCTCCACACAACCGACTCCACCCCCTCCACATATCCAACCCCACCCACTCCACATACTCGATCCCAACCCCTCCACACACCAGACCGTCCCAACACACCCGGCCCCACCCCCTCCACACACCCAATCCCACCCCCTCAACATATCCAAGCCCACCCCTCCACACACTCGATCCCACCCCTCCACACACCAGACCCCACGCCTGCCACACACCCGACCCCACCCCCTCCAAACACCCAATCCCACCCCCATCCCCATCCAGACACCTGACTCACCCCCACTGCACACCCGATTCCAACACCATCACATACCCAACTCCATACACCAGACACCAAACCCTCTGCACACCTGACACCCCTTCACACATCCGACACCACCCGCTCCACATACTCAACACCCCCCTCCACACATCGAACCCCTTCAACCCCCACACGCCTGAGACCTCTCCAAACAGCTGACTCCACCCACCATACACACCCGACAGCCCCCTACACACCCGACCCCACCTCTACACTCCCGAACCCACCCCTTCCACAAACATGACCCCACACCTGCACACCCCCAACCCCACACCCACACAAACTCGACCCATACCCCCAGACATACCAGACCGCACGCCCTCCACACAACTGACCCCAGCCCCACCAAACACCCGACCCCACCACCACCACACATCCGACCCCCCTCCACAAACCCAAACCCACTCCCTCCACACACACTCGACCCCACCCCCAGACAAACTTGACCCCACCCCCACAAACACTCGACCCCACCCCAGACAAACTCGACCCCACCCACTCGAACCACCCAACCCCATCATCTCCACACACCCGAACCCACCCCCTCCACACACCCGACTCCAACCTCTCCGCTGACCCGACCCCACCCACTCCGCACACCCGACCGCAACCACACATACACCCGGCCTCACCCACACCACACAACTGACCCCCCTCCACACACCTGGCCCCATTCTCTTCACACACCCGACCCCACCAAATCCCCATGCCCAACCCCACCCCCTCCAAGCACCCGACCCCACCCCCTCCACACACCCGACCCCCCTCCACACACCTGCACACACCCAACCCCACTCTCTTCACACACCCGACCCCACTACCTCCACACGCTCGACCCCACCCCCTCCAAGCACCCGACCCCACCACCTCCACACACCCAACTCCACACACCAGACACCGACCCCTCTGCACACCTGACACACCCTTCACACATCCGACCCCAGCCACTGCACATGCTCGACACCCCCCTCCACACATCGAACCCCTCCACCCCCTCACACCTCAGCCCCCTCCACACATCCAACCCCACCCGCTCCACATACGCGACACACCCCTCCACACATCGAACTCCTCCACCCCCCTCACACCTGAGACCCCTCCAAACAGCTGACCCCACCCACAGACAAACTTGACCACACTCCCAGACAAATCAGACACCATTCCCCACACAAACCCGATTCCACTCCCACACGCACCCAAACTCATCCCCTCCACACACCCGATACCACAACCACACATACCCAACCCCACCCCCAGACAAATCAGACACCATTCCCCACACACACTCGACCCCAACCTCTCCGCATCCCCTCCAGCCGCTACCCCTGCACACCACCGTCTTCACCCCATCCAAACAACCGACCCCATCCCATGCACCCCCCCAAACCCACGCCCACCACACACCAGACCCCACCCCCACTGCTCACCTGACCCCACCCACTCCACGCACGCGCCCCCACCCTCTCCAGACACCTGACCCCACCCCCTCCACACACCGGACCCCGCCCTCCACACGCCTGACCTCACTCGCTCCACACACGACCCCACCCCTGCACACCCCCGACCCCACACCCACACAAACTCGACCCCAGCCCCAGACACACCAGTCCGCACGCCCTCCACATAACTGACCCCAAACCCACCAAACACCCAACCCCACACCTTCCACACACCCGAACCCCCTCCACACACCCGACCCCACCCTCTCCGCTGCCATGACCCCACCCACTCCACACACTCGACCCCACCCCCTCCACACACCCGACCCCACCCCCTCCACACACCCAACTCCACCCCCTCCACACACACAACCCCACCCTCCACACACCCAACATCCCCACCACACACCCGACCCCACCCCCTCCACACACCCAACCCAACCCTCCACACACCCAACACCCACTCCAGACACCCGACCCCACCCCCTACACACACCCGACCCCACCCTCTCCGCTGCCACGACCCCACCCACTCTGCACACCCGACCCCATCCACTGCACACCCAGCCCCACCGCCTCCGCACGCCCAACCCCACCCCCTCCACACACCCGATCCAACCCCCGCACACACCTGACCCCACCCCCAGACAAATCAGACACCATTCCCCACACACACACTTGACGCCAAACTCTCCGCACCCCCTCCAACCGGCCGTCCGCTAACCCTGCTCACCACCGACTTCACCCCATCCAAACAACCGACCCTATCCCGTGCATACCCCCGAATCCACCCCCTCGACACACCCAACCCCACCCCCTCAACACAGCCGACCCCACCCCTCCACACAACCGAACCCAACCTCCACACACCCGACCCCACCCCCACACACACCCGACCTCACCCTCCACACACCCGACCCTAACCCCTCGACACACCCGACCTCACCCTCCACACACCCGATCCACCCTTCACACACCCGCCCCCTTTTTTCAGACACCCCACCCCACCCCTCCACATATCCAACCCCACCCCCTCCACACACCCGATCCCCCCTTCAAACACCCGACCCCACCCCCTCCACATATCCAACCCCACACCCTCCACACACCCGATCCCACCCCCTCCAAACACCCGACCCCACCCCCTCCACACCCGATCCCACCCCCTCCACACACCCGACCCAACCCCCTCCAAACACCCGACCCCACCCCCTCCAAACACCTGACACCAACGCCTCCACACACCCGACCCCACCCCCTGAACACACCCGATCCCACCCCCTCCAAACACCCAACCCCACCCCCTCCATATACCCGATCCGTCCCCCTCCACACACCCGACCCAACCCCCTCCAAACACCCGACCCCACCCCCTCCATATACCCGATCCGACCCCCTCCATATACCCGATCCGACCCCCTCCACACACCCGACCCCAACCCCTTCATATACCCGATCCGACCCCCTCCACACACCCGATCCCACCCCCTCCATATACCCGATCCGGCCCCCTCCACTCACCCGCCCCCACCCCCTCCATATACCCGATCAGACCCCCTCCAATCACCCGCCCCCACCCCCATTCCACACACCTGACTCCACCCCCACTGTACACCCAATCACAATACATTCACACACCCTCCACACACCAGACCCTGACCCCTGTGCACACCTGACACCCCTTCACACATCCGACCCCAACCACTCCACATACTCGACACCCCCTCCACACATCGAACCCCTCCACACATCAGACCCCAGCCCCTACACTCACCCGGCTCCACCTCCACACACCTGAACACACCCCCTCCACACATACGACACCACCCCCACACACACCCGACCCCACCACATCCCCACGCCCAACCCCACCCCCTCCAAGCACCCAACCCCACCCCCTCCACACACCCGGCCCCACGCCCTGCACACACCCAACCCCACTCTCTTCACACACCCGACCCCACTACCTCCACACGCCCGACCCCACCCCCTCCAAGCACCCGACCCCACCACCTCCACACACCCAACTCCACACACCAGACACCGACCCCTCTGCACACCTGACACTCCCTTCACACATCCGACCCCACCCACTCCACATGCTCGACACCCCCCTCCACACATCGAACCCCTCCACCCCCTCACACCTCAGCCCCCTCCACACATCCAACCCCATCCGCTCCACATACTCGACACACCCCTCCACACATCGAACTCCTCCACCCCCCTCACACCTGAGACCCCTCCAAACAGCTGACCCCGCCCACTAGACACACCCAACAGCCCCCTACACACCCAACCCCACCTCTACACTCCCGACAACCCCCTACACACACCCGACCCCAATCCCTCCACACACCTGAAGCTCCCCCTGCACATACCCGACCCGCCCTACACATACGACCCCACAATCTCCACATACCCGACAACCCCCTCCACACACCCGACCCCACCCCACACACCCGAACCCCCCTCCACACACCAGACCCCACCCCCTCCACATACCCGACCCCAGCCCCTGCACGCATCCCACACCAACCCCAAACACACCTGACCCCACCCCCTCAACACATGCGACCCACCCCCACATACAACCGACCTCACACCCTCGACACACCAGACCCCACCCCCTCCGCACAGCCGACCCCACACCTTCCACACACCCGAACCCCCTCAACACACCCGACCCCACCCTCTCCGCTGCCATGACCCCACCCCCTCAACACACCTGACCCCACCATCTCCACACACCCAACCCCATCCCCTCCACACGCCCGACCTCAGCCCCACACGCACCCGTACCTACCCCCTCCACACAACCGACGCCACCCCCTCCACACACCCGACTCCACCCCCTCCACACACCCAACCCCACCCTCCACACACCCAACATCCCCACCACACACCCGACCCCACCCCCTCCCCACACCCAACCCCACCCTCCACACACCCAAAACGCCCTCCAGTCACCCGACCCCACTCCCTACACACACCCGACCCCACCCTCTCCACTGCCACAACCCCACCCACTCCACACACCCGACCCCACCCCCTCCACACACGTGACACCACCCCCACACACACCCGAGCCCACCTCCACACACCTGACCCCAAACCCTCCACACACCTGACCCTAACCCCTCCACACACCCCACCCCACCCCCTACACACACCCGACACCACCCTCTCCGCTGCCACGACCCCACCCACTCCGCACACCCGACCCCATCCCCTGCACACCCCCGACCCCACTCCCTCCGCACACCCGACCCCATCCCCTGTACACCCCTGACCCCACTCCCTCCGCACACCCGACCCCATCCCCTGCACACCCCCGATCCCACTCCCTCCGCACACCCAACCCCATCACCTGCACACCCAACCCTACCCCATGCACCCCCTGACCCCACACCCATACAAACACGACCCCACCCCAGATGCATCAGACCCCACCCCCTCCAAACACCAGTCCCCACCACCTTAACACACCCGACCTCACCCCCTCAACACACATGACCCCATCCCCTCCACACACCCGACCCCACCCCCAAACTCGACCCCACCCCCACTAACATCTGACCCCACCCCCACAGACACTTGACCCCACCCCCAGACAAACTTGACCCCAACCCCACAAACACTTGACCCCATTCCCAGACAAACTCGACCCCACCCCCAGACACACCAGACACCATTCCCCACACAAACCCGATTCTACTCCCACACGCACCCAAACCCATCCCCTCCGCACACCCGATACCACAACCACACACACCTGACCCCACCCCCAGACAAATTAGACATCATTCCCCACACACACTTGACCCCAACATCTCCGCATCCCCTCCAGCCGGCCAGCCGCTACCCCTGCACACCACCGTCTTCACCCCATCCAAACAACCGACCCCATCCCATGCATCCCCCCCAAACCCACCCCCACCACACACCAGACCCCACCCCCACTGCTCGCCTAACCCCACCCACTCCACGCACCCGCCCCCACCCTCTCCAGACCTCTGACCCCTCCCCCTCCACACACCGGACCCCGCCCTCCACACGCCCGACCTCACTCGCTCCACACCCATGACCCCACCCCTGCACACCCCCGATCCCACACCCACACAACCTCGACCCCACCCCCAGACACACCAGTCCGCACGCCCTCCACACAACTGACCCCACCCCCACCAAACACCCGACCCCACACCTTTCACACACCCGACCCGCCCTCCACAAACCCAAACCCACCCCCTCCACACACTCGACCCCACCCCCAGACAAACTTGACCCCACCCCCACAAACACTCGACCCCACCTCCAGATAAACTCGACCCCACCCACTTGAACCAACCGACCCCAACCTCCACAAACCCAACCCCACCCTACACTCACCCGACACCCCTCTCCACTCACCCAACCCCACCCTCCACACACCTGACCCCCACCTCCAGACACCCCACCCCCTCCACACACCTGTCTCCAACCTCTTCCCTGATCCGACCCCACCCACTCCACACACCCGACCCCAGCCTCCACACACCCGACCCCCACCTCCAGACACCCCACCCCCTCCACACACCCGACTCCAACCTCTTCCCTGATCCGACCCCACCCACTCCGCACACCCGACCCCAACCTCCACACACCCGACCCCCACCTCCAGACACCCCACCCACTCCGCACACCCGACCCCAGCGACACATACACCCAGCCTCACCCCCTCCACACAACTGACCCCACCCCATCCAAACACCCAACCCCATCACCTCCACACACCCGGCCCCACACGCTTCACGCATCCGACCCCACTCTCTTCACACACCCAACCCCACTACCTCCACACAACCGATCCCAACCCCTCAACACACGCGACCCCACCCCCTCCACAGACACTTGACCCCACCCCCACACACACTCTAGCCCACACCCAGAGAAACTCAACCCCACCCCCACACACACCAGACCCCAACGCCTCAGACACTCAACCCCACC
The DNA here is from genome assembly GCF_017639515.1 of Carcharodon carcharias. NCBI lineage: Eukaryota > Metazoa > Chordata > Chondrichthyes > Lamniformes > Lamnidae > Carcharodon > Carcharodon carcharias. The sequence goes on from NC_054475.1 coordinate 69,304,672, forward strand.
CTCAGACAAACTCGAACCCACCACACACACACTCGACCCCACCACCACAGGAACTCGACCCCACCCCCAGACACACCAGACCCCACCCCCTTCACACAACCGACCCTATCCCCTCCACACACCAGACCCTAGCCCCTCCGCACACCCGACCCCACCCCCTCCACATATCCAACCCCACCCCCTCCACACACTTGATCCCACCCCCCAACACACCCGACCCCTCTCCACACAACCGACCCCACCCTCTCCGCTGCCATGACCCCACCCACTCCGCACACCTGACCCCATCCCCTACACACCCCCGTCCCCATCCAATCCGGACACCCGACCCCATCACCTGCACACCCAACCCCACCCCCTGCACACCCCCGACTCCACACCCACACAAACTCGACCCCACCCCCAGACACACCAGAACCTACCCCCTCCAAACACCTGACCCCACCACCTCGACACATCTGACCCGCCCACCATACACCCGAACCCACCCCCAGTAAAACTCGACCCCACCCCCACGTGCACTCGACCCCACCCCCAGACAAACTTGAACCCACCCCCTCACAAACTTGACCATGCCCCCAGACACACCAGACACCATCCCCCACACAAACCCGATTCCACTCCCACACACACCCATACTCACCCCCTCCGCATTCCCGATCCAACCCCCGCACACACCTGACCCCACCCCCAGACAAATCAGGCACCATTCCCCACACACACACTTGACGTCAACCTCTCCGCAGCCCCTCCAACCGGCCGTCCGCTAACCCTGCACACCACCGACTTCACCCCACCCAAACAACCGACCCCATCCCGTGCACACCCCCGAACCCACCCCCTCGACACACCCAACCCCACCCCCTCAACACAGCCGACCCCACCCCTCCACACAACCGAACCCAACCTCCACACACCCGACCCCCCCCAACACACACCAGACCGCACCCATCGACACACCCGACCCCACCCCCTCGACACACCTGACCCCACCCCTCCACACACCCGACCCCACCCTCGACACACCCGATCCCCCCTCCACACACCCGACCTCACCCCCTCCATATGCCTGACCCCACCCTCCATCCACCCGACCCCCCACTTCAGACACCGACCCCACCCACTCCGCACACCCGACTCCATCCCCTGCACAGCCCCAACCCCACTCTCTTCACACACCCGACCCCAACCCCTCGACATACCCGACTTCACCCTCCACACACCCGATCCCCTCTTCACACACCCGCTCCCTCATACACCCCACCCCACCCCCTCCACATATCCAACACCACCCCCTCCACACACCCGATCCCACACCCTCCAAACACCCGACCCCACCCCCTCCACACACCCGCCCCCTCAGACACCTGACACCACCCCCTCCACATATCCAACCCCACCCCCTCCATA